>NC_060178.1:54827500-55144470 GCF_021184085.1 Oncorhynchus gorbuscha
TGCATGTCTAATGGTGCCTAATGACCTAGACACATATAGAGTGCACTTATTTTACTCTAAGATGTCACACATGTACTGGAAATTCCCAATAATCCCTACTATCCCACTGAAGGGAGGCTTTCACGAGGTGTCTGCCTTGTCTGAGAGGATGAATTGTAACAGAAAGAGGTTGAACTAGCACAGAGGGTAAATTAATTTATATTTTTGACATTGACATTAACAATCTGGGAAATACATAACCTCTTTAACAAATCAACTATTTAAATGTACCTGAATTTCACAAATATAGATACCTGAAAAAAATGACTTGAGCTCTAGCTGTGGGAGTCGGTGCCATTTAAGATCAGGGAGGACAATTTTTTTATGAGCATGGCCTTTTTTCTATTACAGCATATGACTGCCTCATCTCTGTACCCCACTAATACAATCAAGCAGTGAATTTCAAACACAGATTCAGCCACAAAGACCATGGAGGTTTTCCAATGCCTCGCAAAGAAAATATGGGTAAAAACAATTCATTAATTTCCCTTTGAGCATGGCTATTAATTACACTTTCACTTTGGATGTTGTATCAATACACCCAGTCACTACAAAGATACAGGCATCCTTCCTAACTCAGTTGCCAGAGAGGAAGGAAACCGCTCAGGGATTTCACCATGAGGCCAATGGTGACTTTAAAACAGCTGCAGAGTTGAATGGTTGTTATAGGAGAAAACTGAGGATGGATCAACATCTTTGTAGTTTCTTCACAATGCTAGCCTAATTGACAGAATGGAAAGAAAGAAGTTTGTAGAGAATAAACATATTCCAAGCATGCATATTGTTAGCAATACAAACTCAAATAAGTTATTTTGATTTGAACATGATTTGTAAAATGCTAATATCGGGACCATTGGTTGCCCTGGGGGCATTTTGCCCCACTGGAAGGGGTGCGTTTTGACCCAAATATACTCACTTAACAGTTTACTACTTTATTAAAAACTGATTAGAATGTTTCTCTGTAATGAAGTGGATTATTTACCTTAGGCACCCCTATTGGTACGGTGCATCCGGAAAGTATTCAGACCCCTTGACTTTTTCCAGATTTTGTTACGTAACAGCCTTATTCTAAAATAGATTAAATACAACATTTTCCTCATCAATCTACACACAATACCCCATTGCTATAAAGCGTTTGAACAAAAATAGAAAACAGAAATACAGTAAGTACATTTCCAGTATGGTCTCTCTATTGTTTGTTCAGTAAAAGGTTGTCTCAACCATTAACCTTTGTGGCGCATGAGAGAACAGGACAAATAGCAGCACGGCCGGCACAATGATGGGTTGGCAGGGCTGTGCCAACACACTCGCACATAGCCATGTAGACCTAGCCCCACCCACATCCGTTCCACGCATCGAAAGGGGTTGGAGACGAAGCAAAAACAAATAAGTGCTACCAAATATAACAAGAGTACATTAGGGGAATGATAATCTCATACTCGACAAAAGTTAATTCTGAGTTAACAATTAAAATGTATGAAAAATAAATCCCTACTTTAGAAAAAGCCCATAAAAAAGGTAAAGAAGAAAAATACAATTTCTGAACATAAGCAGGAATATAATATTTTACTTTTGAAGAGAGCCAACAACTACAGGTTAAACTCAAATAAAGCATACTAACTAATTGCAAATAAACCTGGTAAACATCTCACAAAACGAATACATGCCAAACCAATTATCATTTTAAAGGATAGACATACAAATGTGTTAATTAGAAACAACAATGAGATTAATGACAATTTTTAAATCTTCTATGAAAATCTATATAAATCAGAATTTAACAAAGGTTGGACTGATCCTACAGCCTTTTTAGACTCTCAATTATCAGCAGACAAAAATGTATCAAACAGAGATCACCCAAAAAATAAATAATAGACACTGATTAAATAATTGCACAAAGAAAAGCACCAGGAATGGATGGCTTTCCCATAGAATTCTATTTAACATTTTGGGACAAAGTAATTCCCCTATTTGTGTCCTGTTTCAGGAAACTAGGCATATCTCGCGGTTCATATCTCGCTTTAAAAAAAATCTAAATGTGTTTTTTGGTAGAAATGCCTTCTCGAACATGTGAACTTTAAAGTGCCTTAATAACAAACTTGTATGCCAACTGTAAATACTAATAAAATTGCTGAATTATGAGCATAGTTGGTTAAGCCACAGAAAAATAAACAGCCTTCCTGCTAGCCATGATTGGCTGAGATAATGAATGGGCTGGACATGCCAAGAGATGAGTTTGGATTGTTCTGTCATGTAGCACACTTTTGTCTATTTGAGCTGGTCAGTAAGTGTAGGTAATCCTGTCTAACATAGCTTTTGTTGTGTATTGTGCAATAAAACTTAACAAAAAAGACTCCATTATACAAGTATCCATTTCAATAGAATGTCACTGCAACAACTGTTTTGGAGCACGCTTGTCTGAGTGTGCCAGAGTGCAGAATAACTGATGAATTTACAAATGCTCAAAACCAGTCGAAAAAGCGTAATTATATTGTTGGAGGAGCACAGGTAGTCACCAACTCTCTGGATAACATGAAAACAGCCTAACCAGCTCTGCTAGGGTGAGTAAATTGGTCAGAGTTTGGGTGGGGCCTAAAGCTTAAGATGATTCTTATGGCATTGCACACATTCAGTGTGAACCAGAGGGACTTGACACATCGGGCCAAACAAGATGTACAAACAAAACGGAAAACGACACAGGGCGTCTTATTTCATCCATGTAAACGGGTAAGAGTCTAGCTACAATTTTAGATATTATACGTTTCTAATTTTGTCAGAAAGTTATTTTCATTGCTTATTTTCAAGTTAAAGCTTACTGCTAGCTAGCTAGATGACATTAGATGGCTGGCTCGCTAGATAACATTACGTTAATGATCTGTGTAGTAATGTTATCTCAGAATGCCATTATGCATTGCTAGTTATAGAATAATGATAGCTAGCTAACTACTGTAAGCTAAGCTACTACTGTAAGCTAAGCTAACGCACTTCTGTTACATCACGCTGTAACGTACAACTGACCTTATTTTAGCGGCCAAAAAAAAACATAATACTTCCAGGTCAACTGTAATATGAATACCATTGTAAAGCACAATTTCTCCCCTTTCGAAAATCAATGATGAGACCTTCATGTTGCCCATTTCTGCATGATTGAAGAAGGCAATGAGCTCCGTTGGGTCTTTTTAAAAATGGGGAAGCGATACCTACTGTGTGATTGGGAAAGGGGGAGATAAACTGTGTGAGGAAACTACTTTTTTCACCCGATCTGTCAAACTTATCACCTCTAAAATGTAAATAAAACACTATAAAGACTTTTTATAATGTGTCATTACATACCTATTTGAAGGTTTGTGTCGCATTTGTATCAGGTTTTTAGGTCGACGTTAAAGTTATCTTCAGAAGTAAACAGCGGATGACTTTTGAGAGTCATGTTGGCTTGCAGTGATGATGCAAAAAAATGAATGCATTCAGTTGTACAATTGACTAGGTATCATCCCTCACCGTGTCCCTGTCGCTTTCCTATTTTTAAACTTTGAGGCTGTATGCATTTAGAGAGTGGGAAGTTAAGTTTTCTACAACATTCTATGGCAGCCATGTTAGCACCCCAATAACATTACATGGGGAATATTTAAATAATGCTATGTAACTGATTATTTACAATTAGCACAGTATTCAAAATGAGAAAAGTTGGCTCATCCCTCTTCCCATATCCTTTAGAGCCAGGACAATAGCAGCATCGCAATATTTCTTTCATGGCAAAAATGAAAACACGAAGCAGACAAAACTTTTTGGTCTTTTAAAAACCTGCTGTATGTAAAATATTTTGTACTATACCTTGGAAAATTAAAAAAAATGTGATGCTGGATGACAACATAATGATCTTTGTTGCCAACATTAGGGCTGTTTCCTTGCCACAATCCTAACGAGTATCACGATACTGGTATCAGCCCCTTCTCCCGCTCTCTCTAAGTGTATTGGCTTGTCTTTCTTAATATAACTGAAGAGGAGACCTCTCCATTTAATATCACCCAAGAGCTGCACTCCAATTCCTCCTCTATGTGTGTGTGTGTGTGTGTGTGTGCGTGTGCACATGTGTTTGCAAGTGTGTGTGTGCGTGCGAGCAAGCGCGTGCGTGTGTGTGTGTGCGTGTGCACATGTGTTTGCAAGTGTGTGTGTGCGTGCGAGCAAGCGCGTGCGAGCAAGCGCGTGCGTGTGTGTGTGTGCGTGTGTGTGCGTGCATGTGTGTGCGTGTGTGTGCGTGTTGGACCTCCAAACAACAGCACAGTGGGCACAATAATGTCTAGGCAGGATACACTACTAATGCTGATCTATGGTTGTCCTTGAGAGACTAAAAGAGATGCAGCCGATACCACAGATTATTTCACCTGAGTAGTTTAAGGCTGTACAATATCTACACCACTTTGTGGTTCCTTAATTCATTAAGCTGAAAGTCAGTTATTGAGGGCAGAAGTCAAAGTCTCTATATCCATTTAAATGAAGCTTTAACGCTGCAATAAGGTACACCATGAGAAGATGATGGTAAAGTTAATGCCAGTATATTTCATAAAGTATTATGTTGTATAATAAAGTTTTATGAGACCTGTCAACTCAACTAGTCAGAGAGAGAATATAGAGGAAGAGAGGTGCTGAGGAGAGGAAGGAAGAGGGAGAAAGAACAGTGAGTTTCCTTCAGTGGCACAAACACACTGAAATAACAATGAGTGTAAGAAAGACCCCAACTCTCTCTCTGACTCTGCCTGTTTGTTGTTCCACAAACCATCTCTCATCTCCTGTATTGTTAGTGTTGATGGTTGTTCGTTATGCTAGCTAGGGTGTTTATGGGTGGGTGGGTGGGTGTGTGTGGTGATGATATAGTAGTTGAGGCCATGTGTCAGAAAGGAAATAGGAAATATTTGTATGAGCAACTGCCACTGACAGACACTTGTCCCCAGTCTACAGCCCCCCCCTCTCTCATTCTATCTTATCCTCTTGTCAATGATGCATTCCCTCTTTCGCCCACGTGTTTACCTCTGGTTTGTGTATGTTCAGGTTTTTGCCTCCAATGTCTACGCTTGTTTGGCTGTAGCTAATCTCTCCCTAGAGAGAGAGATGAAATAATATACACTTCATTCAGGATTTATGAGAGGTGAACACCCAGACGTTCTGAGTCACTTTCCATTCCTGTCTGTTTTCTGATCCAGGGCCATTTCTAAGCGAGATTTGGTTGGTGGCCCCCTCACCTCGTGGGCAAAACATTTTAGTGGCGGAGAGAAGACTTTGCCGCCTTAAATTGAATGTCCTGCAATTCTACACAGTTTTACCATGGGGCGTAGAGAAAATTGTACAGTTATAAAACAAAAGTCATGCAATTCAAGTCATCTTGTCATTGGCTGAAAAAAATTTGCCGTTTAAAAAGTAATTTCCTAATTCTACACATTTTGCAATGGTGTTTAGAGAGAAAATGCATTCTTAAAGACAATTCCCAGCAGCTCTACACATTTTCCATGGGATGGAGATTTTTTGTCTTCTGTTTTAACTTCTTATGGCTGGGGGTAGTATTGAGTAGCTTGGATGAATAAGGTTCCCAGAGGTGCCCAGAGTAAACTGCCTGCTCCTCAGTCCCAGTTGCTAATATATGCATAATATTAGTAGACTTGGATAGAAAACACTCTTAAGTTTCTAAAACTGTTTGAATGATGTCTGTGAGTATAACAGAACTCATATGGCAGGCAAAAACCTGAGAAGAAATCCAACCAGGAAGTGGGAAATCTGAGGTTGGTGGATTTTCAACTCATTCCCTATTGAAGATACAGTGGGATATTGGTCATGTTAAACTTCCCAAGGCATCCACTAGATGTCAACCCTCTTTAGAAACTTGTTTGAGGCTTCCACTACAGAGGAGGGGCTCATAAGGACTCCTTGAGTCAGTGGTCTGGCAGATTGCCACAAGCTGGTCATGCGCATCCACATGAGAGGAGATAATGCTTCCATTGCTTTTCTACAGACAAAGGAATTCTCCGGCTGGAACATTATTGAACATTTATGATAAAAACACCCTAAAGATTATTTCTATACATCGTTTGACATGTTTCTACAGACTGTAACGGAACTTTTTGAAATTTCGTCTGCTCCTAGTGAACCTGCTTTGTGACATTGGATTTGTTTACAAAACACGCTAACAAAAGTAGCTATTTGGACATAAATGACGGACATTATCGATATAAATCAAAAATGTATTGTGGAACGGGGAGTGCATTCTGATGAAGATCATCAAAGGTAAGTTAATATTTACAATGTTATTTCTGACTTCTGTTGACTGAACAATATGGAGGATATCCTTTTGGCTTGTTGGGTCTCTGAGCGCCTTGCTCAGATTATTGGATGGTTTGCTTTTTCCGTAAAGCCTTTTTGAAATCTGACACAGCGGTTGCATTAAGGAAAAGTGTATCTAAAATTCCATTGGTCCTTTGGCTGGAAAAATGGCTGTGTTTTTCTGTGACTTGGCTCTGACCTAACATGATCGCTTGTGGTGCTTTCGCTGTAAAGCCTATTTGAAATCGGACACTGTGGTGGGATTAACCACCTTCCGGAGACACCTGAAACCCCACCTCTTTAAGGAATACCTAGGATAGGTTAAGTAATCCCTCTCACCCCACCCCCCCCTAAGTTTTAGATGCACTATTGTTAAGTGACTGTCCCACTGGATGTCATAAGGTGAATGCACCAATTTGTAAGTCGCTCTGGATAAGAGCGTCTGCTAAATGACTTAAATGTAAATGTAAATGTAATTAACAACAAGATTACCTTTAAAATGGTATAAAATACTTGTATGTTTGAGGAATTTTAATTCTGAGATTTCTGTTGTTTTAAATTTGGCACCCTGCACTTTCACTGGCTGTTGTCATATCGATCCCGTTAACGGAATCTCAGCCCTAAGAAGTTTTTAAAGCAAATTTCCTGCAATTCTTCTGGGATTTATGCCATATTTACATGTTATCTGAGTGAGAGTGACTAAAAGCATTAATGGGGGCCCCCCTGGAGGTCAGGGCCCCTTGGCACATAATTCGGCCAGTAATTTCGGACATGATTACTTTAGATAAGTGGCAAGACTAACTTACCTAGCAATCTATAAAATGTTAGCGGACATGGGTTAATTGTAATGCTGTGTTGTAGCTGGTGAGATGAGTCAGACGCAGGACAGCAGATATGAGTAAAGAAAGCGATATACTCAATATAAATACAATACACGTAATATAAATACAAGGCCACACAATACGGACTGCAAAACAAACAATTACTCACAAACAAACATGGGAGAACAGAGGGTTACATAATGAACAAGTAATTGGGGAATTGAAACCAGGTGTGTAAGACGAAGACAAACCAAATGGAAAATGAAAAGAGGATCGTCAATGGCTAGAATGCAGGTGACGTCGACCACCGGACGCCGCCCGAACAAGGAGATGGACCAACTTCGGCGGAGGTCGTGACAGTACCCCCCCCCCCCCCCTCCTTGACGCGCGGCTCCACCTCGGGGACGACCCGGAGGACGAAGCTCAAGGCAATCCGGATGGAGACGGTGGAACTCCCGCAGCAACGAAGTGTCCAAGACGTCTTCCACTGGCACCCAGCAATCTCTCCTTCGGACCGTACACCTCCCACTCCACGATGTACTGAAAGACCCTCACATCCTGGACGCCTCGAGTCCAGGATGGCTCGAACAGCATGTGCTGGGGCCCCTTCGATGTTCCCTTCGATGTCCAGAGGGGGGGCGGAGGAACCTCCTGGACCAGCCACCACCGGCCTGAGGAGAGACACATAGAACGAGGGATTAACACGGTAATACGGTAATCTGGGGGAGTTGAAACCTGTAGCATACCTCATTCAGTCTCCTCAGGACTTCCAGCTCCCAGCTTCCGGCAGGGCAGGCGAAGGGGCAGATTTCTGGTCGAGAGCCAGACTCGGTCCTTTGCAGGGGCACATGGGCGGCGTCCCAGGTCTCCTCCGAGTGTTTAAACCATTCGTCCGCCACAGGAGCTTCAATCTGGCTCTGATGCCAAAGGTGTCAGAACCGGCTGATACCCCAGGACGCACTAGAAGGGAGAGAGGTTAGTGGAGGAGTGGCGGAGAGAGTTTTGGGTCATCTCTGCCCAGGGAATGAACGCCGCCCACTCCCCCGGCCGGTCCTGGCAATATGACTGCAGAAACCTACCCACATCCTGGTTTACTCTCTCCACCTGCCCGTTGCTCTCGGGGTGAAAACCTGAGGTGAGGCTGACCAAGATCCCCAGTCGTTCCGTAAATGCTCTCCAGACCCTGGACGTGAACTGGGGACCCCGATCAGAGACTATGTCCTCAGGCACTCTGTAGTGCCGGAAGACGTGAGTGAACAGGGCCTCCGCAGTGGACCCACGGCCGTTGTGGAATGGGTAGGGGTTGTAACTTCTCTCTGGGCAGGTGCCTGGAAAATGAAAAGTGGATTGGCAATGGCTAGAAGGCCGGTGACGTTGACCTCCAAACGCCGCCCGAACAAGGAGAGGCACCGACTTCAATGGAAGTCGTGACACTAATTGAGTGACTGTCAGTGACTTACATAACAACAGGAAAAAACTGCTGAAGCACTACCAAATTTCTAAATTGTACGTTGTGTATTCTACTACCTTAACTAACATAAAGTTGAGACGGACTTCCTTTGGCCCTGAGCGGCTGCTTACGTCGCTTATGTCTAGAAACAGCACTGCTCTGATGCTTCCAGCCCGACCCACATCCATATGTAAACTATTACTTCAAGTTCTACATGTAAGCTTTAAATCAGTGGATCATTGGACAAATTCTTTACGTTTAGCTTATTGTCCCTACTCAATCTGAAAGTGTAATTTTTTCTGCACAGCGAGAAAGCAGTTTATATGCCCTTGAGTTGTGCTTCACATTATAACGATGAATCATACTGTACGCACATGCACACACACACACACGCCTGTACTGTACCAAGGTTTAAAGTCCCTCTGCTGTGTGCCCTCTAGCAGAGATGTCATGTCAGCATTTTAGAATGTTACCTCACCTCTTCTCCCTAAACCATCCATCCTCATTTAGACACTGGCATATCATTTGGGTGTCCCCCTGGATAAGTGTAAGCACCCAGCCAAACTCTGTCAACAAGCACGGTACACACACACACACACACACACACACACACACACACACACACACACACACACACACACACACACACACACACACACACACACACACACACACACACACACACACACACACACACACACACACACACACACACACACACACACACACACACCTTTGTATCCCTGAAGCTAAACTTTGCAGCGGTCTGTCAATACACAGATTTGAATAATAACTTCCCATTCTACCAATAGCCAGTCCCTGTTGGCCAAGTCTGTAGTCAGCCTGGTCTCACAGACAAGACGTAGCATAGGAAATTTAAATCCGAGACACTCAAATTAGTATGATATGTTCCGTTTAGTATGGTTACATAAGACAGATGGTTACTTAAGACAAAAAAGAAAGTAATGTGGTTGGTCGGGGTGGATGGGTAGGCGTATAACACGAACATTGAGTGAATTTGGAACATAATAGGAATTGTCATTTGTAACATATCATACGAAATGGGTGATGGTCATTCAGAAATGAATACATACCTTACGAAACGTAACATATCATGCTAAATGGAGTGTCTCAGATTTGCTTGTAGAATAATATGAAATGCTCTGAGACCAGGTTGGTGTAATATGGTATAGATGGACAACATCCATCTAGTTTAGTCAGATAGTGTCACGCCTTGGTCTTAGTATTTTGTGTTTTCTTTATTTATTTGGTCAGGCCAGGGTGTGACATGGGTTATTGTGGTGTGTTTTTTGTCTTGGGGTTTTGTGGGGTGTCTACGTAGTCTATGGCTGCCTGAGGCGGTTCTCAATCAGAGTCAGGTGATTATCGTTGTCTCTGATTGGGAGCCATATTTAGGCAGCCATATTCAGTGAGTGTTTCGTGGGTGATTGTTCCTGTCTTTGTGTTTGCACCAGATAGGGCTGTTTCGGTTTTCGTTATTTCATTTAGTTATTTTTGTAGTTTCTGTATGTTTAGTTTTTCCTTCATTAAAATATCATGAATCACCATCACGCTGCATTTTGGTCCGATCCTTGTTCTACCTCTTCGTCAGAGGAGGAGATAGAAGAGAGCCGTTACAGATAGGAATTTCGTTTGTTAGGTGGGCGTGGAAGTGTTTCTGTGTGTGCGTGTGTGTGAATACATTTAGTTTCTTTCTCATTCTCCACTGTCTTTGTGCATATATCAGCAGAGAGGATAAGCCGTAGATTTGATCCCTGCTTGATGGCAGCAGGTCTGTGTGTGTGTGTGCGCACACTTCACTGCACCAGGTGTCTTTGTCACACATTTGACTACCTGTTCTAGCTTTTAAACTCCCTCATTCTCACTCTCTTTTCCCCTCTCTTTCTCTAATCCTGTCTGTCATTTATTAATGCCTTTCTTTGTGTTCTATCCTTTCTCCTTTTTCTCCGCTCTCTGTCATTCTATTTCAGTGGTCTCTCTTTCTTTATTTATCTCTCATTTCTGTCTAATTCTCTCTCTCACTTTCTCTCTTCCACTCTGTCCTTCTTTTTATACAGGTGTGAGTGTGATTATATGTGGTGCCCTGGAGAGAAAAAGGCTGGATTCTGACACTCGTCATTAGGAGGAAAGAGAGGAACAGTTGACAGAGGGGAAGAATGGAGAGATGGGGGAGAGATACATGGAGTGATAGGGGCTGCAATGGAGTTAGATGGAGGAGGATGAAAAAAAACAGAGGTAATAGAGGAGTAATAGCTAGAGATTGAGGAGAAAGTAGAATCCCACAACCTATTTTTTGAGAACTTAAGACAGACTGGATCTGCGGTTTCTTTCAGATGAAATAAGACTGGGAGGTTTTAAAAATTATATGAGCCAATGCACATCTACCCATAAAAGTGAAACTAGAGAAGTGTGTTTGTGTGTTAGACTGGGGAACAGGAGGGTAGAGATGCATTTAAGATCAGTGCCAATATCTATTATGGATGACGTTTTGAAGAATTGTCCCTCGCTTTTTCATGCCATCCTTCTATCTTTCTCCTGAGGAGCGGGAGAACACAAGGACACATGCATGCTTGCACGCACACATGCACGTACACTTCATTTGAAGGACCTTCACCATTGTATTACCTTTGTGTTTGTGTCAGTTTCTTTGAGCATCAAAAGACTGAATCCTGTCACAGGAACCTGAAAGAAAAAAAGAAAGATATTGCTTTACATATATCTATCTACAGTTGAAGTCAGAAGTTTACATACACCTTAGCCAAATACATTTAAACTCAGTTTTTCACAATTCATGACATTTCATCCAAGTAAAAATTCCCTGTCTTAGGTCAGTTAGGATCACCACTTTATTTTAAGAAAGTGAAATGTCAGAATAATAGTAGAGAGAATGATTTATTTCAGCTTTTATTTATTTTATCACATTCCCAGTGGGTCAGAAGTTTACATACCAAATACTAATTGAGTGTATTATTGCCATTAAATTAAGCCTTCCACAAGCTTCCCACAATAAGTTGGGGGAATTTTGGCCCATTCCTCCTGACAGAGCTGGTGTAACTGAGTCAGGTTTGTAGGCCTCTTTGCTCGCATACGCTTTTTCAGTTCTGCCCACAAATGTTCTATAGGATTGAGGTCAGGGCTTTGTGATGGCCACTCCAATACCTTGACTTTGTTGTCCTTAAGCAATTTTGCCAGAACTTTGGAAGTATGCTTGGGGGTCATTGTTCATTTGAAAGACCCATTTGCTACCAAGCTTCAACTTCCTGACTGATGTCTTGAGATGTTGCTTCAATATATCCCCAAAATGTGGTCCTCATGATGGCATCTGTTATGCAGGTGAATGAGGACCCAAAAGCGACTTGGCGAAAACAGAGTCTTTAATCCAGTAAAGTAAAAATACAATCAAAAAGCACAATTCCACTCGTAATGACGAGAACAGACTGGAGACTCGATCTTGAACTGCAGGTTGCCTCGGGAAGGCACTTGAACGTAGCAGACTCAGACACCTGCTCACCACGCAGCATCTGAGGGAAACACGACACGACAGGGCGATACACAGACACAGCACGGTGAACAATAGACAAGGATCCGACAGGGCAGAAACGGAAAACAAGGGGAGAAATAGGGACTCTAATCAGGGGAAAAGATAGGGAACAGGTGTGGGAAGACTAAATGATTGATTAGGGGAATAGGAACAGCTGGGAGCAGGAACGGAACGATAGAGAGAAGAGAGAGAGGAAGGGAGAGAGAAAAAGGGGAACGAACCTAAAAAGACCAGCAGGGGGAAAACGAACAGAAGGAAAAGCAAAATGACAAGACAATCTAAGACAAAACATGACAGTACCCCCCCACTCACCGAGCGCCTCCTGGCGCACTCGAGGAGGAATCCTGGCGGCAACGGAGGAAATCATCAATAAGTGAACGGTCCAGCACGTCCCGAGACGGAACCCAACTCCTCTCCTCAGGACCGTAACCCTCCCAATCCACTAAGTATTGGTGACCCCATCCCCGAGAACGCATGTCCATGATCCTACGTACCTTGTAAATAGGTGCGCTCTCGACAAGGACGGGAGGGGGGGAGGGAAGACGAATGGGGGTGCGAAGAAAGGGC
Source organism: Oncorhynchus gorbuscha (assembly GCF_021184085.1). Taxonomy (NCBI): domain Eukaryota; kingdom Metazoa; phylum Chordata; class Actinopteri; order Salmoniformes; family Salmonidae; genus Oncorhynchus; species Oncorhynchus gorbuscha. The sequence continues at coordinate 54,840,249 of NC_060178.1, forward strand.
TTGACACAGGAGACATGGAAGACAGGATGGACGCGACGAAGATGTCGCAGAAGAAGCAGTCGCAGAGCGACAGGATTGACGACCTGGGAGACACGGAACGGACCAATGAACCGCGGAGTCAACTTACGAGAAGCTGTCGTAAGAGGAAGGTTGCGAGTGGAAAGCCACACTCTCTGGCCGCAACAATACCTAGGACTCTTAATCCTACGTTTATTGGCGGCTCTCACAGTCTGTGCCCTGTAACGGCAAAGTGCAGACCTCACCCTCCTCCAGGTGCGCTCACAACGTTGGACAAACGCTTGAGCGGAGGGAACGCTGGACTCGGCAAGCTGGGATGAGAACAGAGGAGGCTGGTAACCCAGACTACTCTGAAACGGAGATAACCCGGTAGCAGACGAAGGAAGCGAGTTGTGAGCGTATTCTGCCCAGGGGAGCTGTTCTGCCCAAGACGCAGGGTTTCTGAAAGAAAGGCTGCGTAGTATGCGACCAATCGTCTGATTGGCCCTCTCTGCTTGACCGTTAGACTGGGGATGAAACCCGGAAGAGAGACTGACGGACGCACCAATCAAACGACAGAACTCCCTCCAAAACTGTGACGTGAATTGCGGGCCTCTGTCTGAAACGGCGTCTAACGGGAGGCCATGAATTCTGAAAACATTCTCGATGATGATTTGTGCCGTCTCCTTAGCGGAAGGAAGTTTAGCGAGGGGAATGAAATGTGCCGCCTTAGAGAACCTATCGACAACCGTAAGAATCACAGTCTTCCCCGCAGACAAAGGCAGACCGGTAATGAAGTCTAGGGCGATGTGAGACCATGGTCGAGAAGGAATGGGGAGCGGTCTGAGACGACCGGCAGGAGGAGAGTTACCTGACTTAGTCTGCGCGCAGTCCGAACAAGCAGCCACGAAACGGCGCGTGTCACGCTCCTGAGTCGGCCACCAAAAGCGCTGGCGAATAGACGCAAGAGTGCCTCGAACACCGGGATGACCAGCTAACTTGGCAGAGTGAGCCCACTGAAGAACAGCCAGACGAGTGGAAACAGGAACGAAAAGAAGGTTACTAGGACAAGCGCGCGGCGACGCAGTGTGCGTGAGTGCTTGCTTAACCTGTCTTTCAATTCCCCAGACTGTCAACCCGACAACACGCCCATAAGGAAGAATCCCCTCGGGATCAGTAGGAGCCACAGAAGAACTAAAAAGACGGGATAAGGCATCGGGCTTGGTGTTCTTGCTACCCGGACGGTAAGAAATCACAAACTCGAAACGAGCGAAAAACAACGCCCAACGAGCTTGACGGGCATTAAGTCGTTTGGCAGAACGGATGTACTCAAGGTTCTTATGGTCTGTCCAAACGACAAAAGGAACGGTCGCCCCCTCCAACCACTGTCGCCATTCGCCTAGGGCTAAGCGGATGGCGAGCAGTTCGCGGTTACCCACATCATAGTTGCGTTCAGATGGCGACAGGCGATGAGAAAAATAAGCGCAAGGATGAACCTTATCGTCAGACTGGAAGCGCTGGGATAGAATGGCTCCCACGCCTACCTCTGAAGCGTCAACCTCGACAATGAATTGTCTAGTGACGTCAGGAGTAACGAGGATAGGAGCGGACGTAAAACGTTCTTTTAGAAGATCAAAAGCTCCCTGGGCGGAACCGGACCACTTAAAACACGTCTTGACAGAAGTAAGAGCTGTGAGAGGAGCAGCAACTTGACCGAAATTACGAATGAAACGCCGATAGAAATTAGCGAAACCTAGAAAGCGCTGCAACTCGACACGTGACCTTGGAACGGGCCAATCACTGACAGCTTGGATCTTAGCGGAATCCATCTGAATGCCTTCAGCGGAAATAACGGAACCGAGAAAAGTAACGGAGGAGACATGAAAAGAGCACTTCTCAGCCTTCACGTAGAGACAATTCTCTAAAAGGCGCTGTAGAACACGTCGAACGTGCTGAACATGAATCTCGAGTGACAGTGAAAAAATCAGGATATCGTCAAGATAGACAAAAACAAAGATGTTCAGCATGTCTCTCAGAACATCATTAACTAATGCCTGAAAAACAGCTGGCGCATTGGCGAGACCAAACGGCAGAACCCGGTACTCAAAATGCCCTAACGGAGTGTTAAACGCCGTTTTCCACTCGTCCCCCTCTCTGATGCGCACGAGATGGTAAGCGTTACGAAGGTCCAACTTAGTAAAGCACCTGGCTCCCTGCAGAATCTCGAAGGCTGATGACATAAGGGGAAGCGGATAACGATTCTTAACCGTTATGTCATTCAGCCCTCGATAATCCACGCAGGGGCGCAGAGTACCGTCCTTCTTCTTAACAAAAAAAAACCCCGCCCCGGCCGGAGAGGAAGAAGGCACTATGGTACCGGCGTCAAGAGACACAGACAAATAATCCTCGAGAGCCTTACGTTCGGGAGCCGACAGAGAGTATAGTCTACCCCGAGGAGGAGTGGTCCCCGGAAGGAGATCAATACTACAATCATACGACCGGTGAGGAGGAAGGGAGTTGGCTCGGGACCGACTGAAGACCGTGCGCAGATCATGATATTCCTCCGGCACTCCTGTCAAATCGCCAGGTTCCTCCTGAGAAGTAGGGACAGAAGAAACGGGAGGGATGGCAGACATTAAACACTTCACATGACAAGAAACGTTCCAGGATAGGATAGAATTACTAGACCAATTAATAGAAGGATTATGACATACTAGCCAGGGATGACCCAAAACAACAGGTGTAAAAGGTGAACGAAAAATCAAAAAAGAAATAGTCTCACTGTGGTTACCAGATACTGTGAGGGTTAAAGGTAGTGTCTCAAATCTGATACTGGGAAGATGACTACCATCTAAGGCGAACATGGGCGTAGGCTTGTCTAACTCTCTGAAAGGAATGTCATGTTTCCGAGCCCATGCTTCGTCCATGAAACAACCCTCAGCCCCAGAGTCTATCAAGGCACTGCATGTAGCACCGAACCGGTCCAGCGTAGATGGACCGACAAAGTAGTACAGGATCTAGATGGAGAGACCTGAGTAGTAGCGCTCACCAGTAGCCCTCCGCTTACTGATGAGCTCTGGCTTTTACTGGACATGAATTAACAAAATGTCCAGCAAGTCCGCAATAGAGGCACAGGCGGTTGGTGATCCTCCGTTCCCTCTCCTTAGTCGAGATGCGAATACCTCCCAGCTGCATGGGCTCAGTCTCTGAGCCAGAGGAGGGAGATGGTTGCGATGCGGAGCAGGGAAACACCGTTGACGCGAGCTCTCTTCCAAGAGCCTGGTGACGAAGATCTACCCGTCGTTCTATGCGGATGGCGAGAGCAATCAAAGAGTCCACACTTGAAGGAACCTCCCGGGAGAGAATCTCATCTTTAACCACTGCGTGGAGTCCCTCCAGAAAACGAGCGAGCAGCGCCGGCTCGTTCCACTCACTAGAGGCAGCAAGAGTGCGAAACTCAATAGAGTAATCCGTTATGGATCGATCACCTTGGCATAGGGAAGCCAGGGCCCTAGAAGCCTCCCTACCAAAAACAGAACGGTCAAAAACCCGAATCATCTCCTCTTTAAAGTTCTGGTAATTGTTAGAGCAATCAGCCCTTGTCTCCCAGATAGCTGTGCCCCACTCTCGAGCCCGGCCAGTAAGGAGTGATATGATGTAAGCAACCCGAGCTCTCTCTCTAGAGTATGTGTTGGGTTGGAGAGAGAACACAATATCACACTGGGTGAGAAAGGAGCGGCACTCCGTGGGCTGCCCGGAGTAACAAGGTGGGTTATTAACCCTAGGTTCCGGAGGCTCGGCAGGCCAGGAAGTAACAGGTGGCACGAGACGAAGACTCTGGAACTGTCCAGAGAGGTCGGAAACCTGAGCGGCCAGGTTCTCCACGGCATGGCGAGCAGCAGACAATTCCTGCTCGTGTCTGCCGAGCATGGCTCCTTGGATCTCGACGGCAGTGTTACGAGCGTCTGTAGTCGCTGGGTCCATTCCTTGGTCGGATCCTTCTGTTATGCAGGTGAATGAGGACCCAAAAGCGACTTGGCGAAAACTGAGTCTTTAATCCAGTAAAGTAAAAATACAACCAAAAAGCACAATTCCACTCGTAATGACGAGAACAGACTGGAGACTCGATCTTGAACTGCAGGTTGCCTCGGGAAGGCACTTGAACGTAGCAGACTCAGACACCTGCTCACCATGCAGCATCTGAGGGAAACACGACACGACAGGGCGATACACAGACACAGCACGGTGAACAATAGACAAGGATCCGACAGGGCAGAAACGGAAAACAAGGGGAGAAATAGGGACTCTAATCAGGGGAAAAGATAGGGAACAGGTGTGGGAAGACTAAATGATTGATTAGGGGAATAGGAACAGCTGGGAGCAGGAACGGAACGATAGAGGAAGGGAGAGAGAAAAAGGGGAACGAACCTAAAAAGACCAGCAGGGGGAAAACGAACAGAAGGAAAAGCAAAATGACAAGACAATCTAAGACAAAACATGACAGCATCAATTTTGTGAAGTGCAGCAGCCCTTCTGCAGCAAAGCACCAACACAACATGATGCTGCCACCCCCATGCTTCACGGTTGGGATGGTGTTCTTCGGCTTGCAAGCATCCCCCTTTTTCCTCCAAACCTAATGATGGTCATTATGGCCAATCAGTTCTATTTTTGTTTCATCAGACCAGAGGACATTTCTCCAAAAAGTACAATCTTTGTCCCTATGGGCAGTTGCAAACCATAGTCTGGCTTTTTTATGGAGGTTCTGGAGCAGTGGCTTCTTCCTTGCTGAGCGGCCTTTCATGTTATGTCGTTATAGGACTCGTTTTACTGTGGATATAGACACTTTTGTACCTGTTTCCTCCAGCATCTCCACAAGGTCCTTTGCTGTTGTTCTGGGATTAGTTTGCACTTCTTGCACCAAACTACGTTCATCTCTAGGAGACAGAACGCTTCTCCATCCTGAGCGGTATGACAGCTGGGTGGTCCAATAGTGTTTATACTTGCATACTATTGTTTGTACAGATGAATGTGGTACCTTCGGGTGTTTGGAAATTGCTCCCAAGGATGAACCAGACTTGTGGAGGTCTCCAATCTTTCTTCTGAGGTCTTGGCTGATTTATTTTTATTTTCTCATGATATCAAGCAAAGAGGCACCGAGTTTGAAGGTAGGCCTTGAAATACATCCACAGGTTCACCTCCAATTGACCCAAGTTATGTCAATTAGCCTATCAGAAGCTTCTAAAGCCATGACATAATTGTCTGGAATTTTCCAAGCTGTTTAAAGGCACAGTCAACTTAGTGTATGTAAACTTCTGACCCACTGGAATTGTGATACAGTGAATTATAAGTGAAATAATCTGTCTGTAAACTATTTTTGGAAAAATTACTTTTCATGCACAAAGTAGATGTCCTAACCGACTTGCAAAAACTATAGCTTGTAACAATACATTTGTGGAGTGGTTGAAAAACGAGTTTTAACCTGTCTAGGACACAGGTCAACATTCTGCTGAAAAGGCAGCGCGGGAAATTCAAAAATATTTTTTTGAAATATTTTACTTTCACACATTAACAAGTCCAATACAGCAAATGAAAGATAAACATCTTGTTAATCTACCCATCGTGTAGGATTTTTAAAAATGTTTTACAGCGAAAGCACATGTTAGATCACCACCAAATCTCCCCAAAAACACAGCCATTTTCCATCCAAAGATAGTCACAAAAGCAGAATTAGAGATAACATGAATCACTAACCTTTGATAATCTTCATCATATGACATCATGTTACACAATATATTTATGTTTCGTTCGATAATATGCATATTTCTATCCACAAATCTCAGTTTACATTGGCACCATGTTCAGAAATGCCTCCAAAATATCCAGAATAATTGCAGAGAGCTACATCAGATAACAGAAATACTCATCATAAACTTTACATTTACATTACATTTAAGTCATTTAGCAGACGCTCTTATCCAGAGCGACTTACAAATTGGTGCATTCACCTTATGACATCCAGTGGAACAGCCACTTTACAATAGTGCATCTACATATTTTAAGGGGGGTGAGAAGGATTACTTTATCCTATCCTAGGTATTCCTTAAAGAGGTGGGGTTTCAGGTGTCTCCGGAAGGTGGTGATTGATTCCGCTGTCCTGGCGTCGTGAGGGAGTTTGTTCCACCATTGGGGAGCCAGAGCAGCGAACAGTTTTGACTGGGCTGAGCGGGAACTGTACTTCCTCAGTGGTAGGGAGGCGAGCAGGCCAGAGGTGGATGAACGCAGTGCCCTTATTTGGGTGTAGGGCCTGATCAGAGCCTGGAGGTACTGAGGTGCCGTTCCTCTCACAGCTCCGTAGGCAAGCACCATGGTCTTGTAGCGGATGCGAGCTTCAACTGGAAGCCAGTGGAGAGAGTGGAGGAGCGGGGTGACGTGAGAGAACTTGGGAAGGTTGAACACCAGACGGGCTGCGGCGTTCTGGATGAGTTGTAGGGGTTTAATGGCACAGGCAGGGAGCCCAGCCAACAGCGAGTTGCAGTAATCCAGACGGGAGATGACAAGTGCCTGGATTAGGACCTGTGCCGCTTCCTGTGTGAGGCAGGGTCGTACTCTGCGGATGTTGTAGAGCATGAACCTACAGGAACGGGCCACCGCCTTGATGTTAGTTGAGAACGACAGGGTGTTGTCCAGGATCACGCCAAGGTTCTTAGCGCTCTGGGAGGAGGACACAATGGAGTTGTCAACCGTGATGGCGAGATCATGGAACGGGCAGTCCTTCCCCGGGAGGAAGAGCAGCTCCGTCTTGCCGAAGTTCAGCTTGAGGTGGTGATCCGTCATCCACACTGATATGTCTGCCAGACATGCAGAGATGCGATTCGCCACCTGGTCATCAGAAGGGGGAAAGGAGAAGATTAATTGTGTGTCGTCTGCATAGCAATGATAGGAGAGACCATGTGAGGTTATGACAGAGCCAAGTGACTTGGTGTATAGCGAGAATAGGAGAGGGCCTAGAACAGAGCCCTGGGGGACACCAGTGGTGAGAGCGCATGGTGAGGAGACAGATTCTCGCCACGCCACCTGGTAGGAGCGACCTGTCAGGTAGGACGCAATCCAAGCGTGGGCCACGCCGGAGATGCCCAACTCGGAGAGGGTGGAGAGGAGGATCTGATGGTTCACAGTATCGAAGGCAGCCGATAGGTCTAGAAGGATGAGAGCAGAGGAGAGAGAGTTAGCTTTAGCGGTGCGGAGCGCCTCCGTGATACAGAGAAGAGCAGTCTCAGTTGAATGACTAGTCTTGAAACCTGACTGATTTGGATCAAGAAGGTCATTCTGAGAGAGATAGCGGGAGAGCTGACCAAGGACGGCACGTTCAAGAGTTTTGGAGAGAAAAGAAAGAAGGGATACTGGTCTGTAGTTGTTGACATCGGAGGGATCGAGTGTAGGTTTTTTCAGAAGGGGTGCAACTCTCGCTCTCTTGAAGACGGAAGGGACGTAGCCAGCGGTCAGGGATAAGTTGATGAGCGAGGTGAGGTAAGGGAGAAGGTCTCCGGAAATGGTCTGGAGAAGAGAGGAGGGGATAGGGTCAAGCGGGCAGGTTGTTGGGCGGCCGGCCGTCACAAGACGCGAGATTTCATCTGGAGAGAGAGGGGAGAAAGAGGTCAGAGCATAGGGTAGGGCACTGTGAGCAGAACCAGCGGTGTCGTTTGACTTAGCAAACGAGGATCGGATGTCGTCGACCTTCTTTTCAAAATGGTTGACGAAGTCATCTGCAGAGAGGGAGGAGGGAGGGGAGGGGGAGGAGGATTCAGGAGGGAGGAGAAGGTGGCAAAGAGCTTCCTAGGGTTAGAGGCAGATGCTTGGAATTTAGAGTGGTAGAAAGTGGCTTTAGCAGCAGAGACAGAGGAGGAAAATGTAGAGAGGAGGGAGTGAAAGGATGCCAGGTCCGCAGGGAGGTGAGTTTTCCTCCATTTCCGCTCGGCTGCCCGGAGCCCTGTTCTGTGAGCTCGCAATGAGTCGTCAAGCCACGGAGCGGGAGGGGAGGACCGAGCCGGCCTGGAAGATAGGGGACATAGAGAGTCAAAGGATGCAGAAAGGGAGGAGAGGAGGGTTGAGGAGGCAGAATCAGGAGATAGGTTGGAGAAGGTTTGAGCAGAGGGAAGAGATGATAGGATGGAAGAGGAGAGAGTAGCGGGGAGAGAGAGCGAAGGTTGGGACGGCGCGATACCATCCGAGTAGGGGCAGTGTGGGAAGTGTTGGATGAGAGTGAGAGGGAAAAGGATACAAGGTAGTGGTCGGAGACTTGGAGGGGAGTTGCAATGAGGTTAGTGGAAAAACAGCATCTAGTAAAGATGAGGTCGAGCGTATTGCCTGCCTTGTGAGTAGGGGGAAGGTGAGAGGGTGAGGTCAAAAGAGGAGAGGAGTGGAAAGAAGGAGGCAGAGAGGAATGAGTCAAAGGTAGACGTGGGGAGGTTAAAGTCGCCCAGAACTGTGAGAGGTGAGCCATCCTCAGGAAAGGAGCTTATCAAGGCATCAAGCTCATTGATGAACTCTCCGAGGGGACCTGGAGGGCGATAAATGATAAGGATGTTAAGCTTGAAAGGGCTGGTAACTGTGACAGCATGAAATTCAAAGGAGGCGATAGACAGATGGGTAAGGGGAGAAAGAGAGAATGACCACTTGGGAGAGATAAGGATCCCGATGCCACCACCCCGCTGACCAGAAGCTCTCGGGGTGTGCGAGAACACGTGGGCGGACGAAGAGAGAGCAGTAGGAGTAGCAGTGTTATCTGTGGTGATCCATGTTTCTGTCAGTGCCAAGAAGTCGAGGGACTGGAGGGAGGCATAGGCTGAGATGAACTCTGCCTTGTTGGCTGCAGATCGGCAGTTCCAGAGGCTACCGGAGACCTGGAACTCCACGTGGGTCGTGCGCGCTGGGATCACCAGATTAGGGTGGCAGCGGCCACGCGGTGTGGAGCGTTTGTATGGTCTGTGCAGAGAGGAGAGAACAGGGATAGACAGACACATAGTTGACAGGCTACAGAAGAGGCTACGCTAATGCAAGGAGATTGGAATGACAAGTGGACTACACGTCTCAAATGTTCAGAAAGTTAAGCTTACGTAGCAAGAATCTTATTGACTAAAGTGATTAAAATGATACAGTACTGCTGAAGTAGGCTAGCTGGCAGTGGCTGCGTTGTTGACTTTGTAGGCTAGCTGGCAGTGGCTGCGTTGTTGACACTACACTAATCAAGTTGTTCCGTTGAGTGTAATAGTTTCTACAGTGCTGCTATTCGGGGGCTAGCTGGCTAGCTAGCAGTGTTGATTATGTTACGTTGCGTTAAAAGAACGACAACAATTATCTTTGATACACAGACGGCTATGTAGCTAGCTATGTAGCTAGCTACGATCAAACAAATCAAACCGTTGTGCTGTAATGAAATGAAATGAAAAATGTGATACTACCTGTGGAGCGAAGCGGAATGTGACCGGGTTGTTGAGTGCGGAAGTTCTATTCAGTAGACGTTGGCTAGCTGTTGGCTAGCTAGCAGTGTCTCCTACGTTAAGGACGACAAATAGCTGGCTAGCTAACCTCAGTAAATTAAGATAATCACTCTAAGACTACACGCTCTAAACTACACAATTATCTTGGATACGAAGACAGCAAAGACAACTATGTAGCTAGCTAACACTACACTAATCAAGTCGTTCAGTTGAGTGTAATAGTTTCTACAGTGCTGCTATTCGGTAGACGGTGGACGTATGCTAGCTGGCTAGCTGCTGGGCAGATAGCAGTGTAGACTACGTTAGGACGACGAAATACAAGTTGCAATAGAAGTGCTGACTGTTTCACTATGTTGTCCTCTTTCTTTTCCTTTTTCTTCTGTCCTTCTTTTGTCCTTATTTTGTCTTCCTTTCTTCTGTTAACTAGATATTTTTTGTTGTTATTCTTTGTAAGCTAGCTAGCTTCTTCCAGGAGAGTCCCTAGCAACTGCTTAGCAACAAGTAAACAATTCTGCTAGCAATTCAGCTAGCTAAGATAACTGTACAATTTTATGAAAAATAGTTAATTTTTCAAAAGCCTGTCTTTTTGGTTTGTTCCTTGTTTTGTCTTCTATTGAGTCTTGCAGTTTTCTCTTGATTTTTTTGATGTACTTCACTCTAAAAAACCATTTAAATCTCAATATATACAGGAGCTCATTTTTCAGCAGCTGCTCAATTTAGAACTCCGGAACTTTGACGAAAGATACATGTTTTACATATAATTAAAGATACACTGGTTCTTAAACCAGATGGCCCAATTTAGATTTTTTTATTGACGGAGAGCCACTCCAAAACTCACACATAATTTACAAACGATGCATTTGTGTTTAGTGAGTCTGTGTGGTATGTCACAAAATCATGTTATGACCACATATATCAATATTCATTTTATATATCAATATTTTGCTAAGTCTTGCTAAGTGGGTGGGTCTCCACAGAAAATGTAAACGGTACAGCCAATGGTTACTTGCATAGTAGCAATGTCAGAAATAGATAGTGTCAAAATAAATAATATACAGTATGTACACGAACAATATCAGTAACGATAGTGACAAACGAGGTAGTTGTATGCATACAATCAAGGATAAAGTGGCTGAGCAGCAATATTTAAAAAATTATAGGTGCAGCAACGTATGGCGTGTGTGCTAGGAGAGAGTCATTTGAATAGAGGCACCAACTCGCATTCCGAACGTTTTATTCTCAGTTTATTATTGTTGGCAATGAGATCTGCTCACGTTGTTTTATAGTTCAAATGTATACAACAAAAATAATATTGGAACTCTGCGGTCTTCCCATTGTTTCCTATGGGGAAATATAGGAATGTCTGTCTATTTCGGCAAATATCTCGCAATGTGTATATTTCGTTTTTTTTTTCAAATTGGGTGTAACCAGTGTGAAATGGCTAGCTAGTAAGCGGGTTGCTAGCGTTTCAATAGGTGACGTCACTCGCTCTGAGACCTGGAAGTAGTTGTTACCTTTGCGCTGCAAGGGCTTTGGCTTTGGTGGAGCGATGGGTAAGGATGCTGCAAGGGTGGCTGTTGTCTATGTGTGCAGAGGGTCCCTGGTTTGAGACCAGGTAGGGGCGAGGAGGATGGAAGCAAGACTGTTACACGGGCACCATTTTAATCAGGATAATCTGTAATTATATAAGTCTGGGCAGCAAGCTCGTTTGTCATCGATCGCTAGACCAGAAATAGTCAGAAGTTTTTTCCCCCTACTTTTTCATTATGCAGACATAAGCACAGTTGACACTATAAAAATGCAGATGTTTACTTTCTACAAAAGTAGTTTTTTATCAGTTTCGTCCAACAGATTGTAGTGGTAAAATAAAGAGATACATTTTTTATGGAATTCTAAGCATCACTCCAGTCAGAACAGGCTCTGCGGGGCCTCCCGGGTGGCACAGTGGTTAAGGGCGCTGTACTGCAGCGCCAGCTGTGCCACCAGAGACTCTGGTTTCGCCCCCAGGCTCTGTCATAACCGGCTGCGACCGGGAGGTCCGTGGGGCGACGCACAAATGGCATAGCGTCGTCCGGGTTACGGAGGGTTTGGCCGGTAAGGATATCCTTGTCTCATCGCTCACTAGCGACTCCTGTGGCGGGCCGGACGCAGTGCGTGCTAACCAAGGTTGCCAGGTGTACGGTGTTTCCTCTGACACTTCCGGGTTAAGCGGGCATTGTGTCAAGAAACAGTGCGGCTTGGCTGGGTTGTGTTTTGGAGGATGTACGGCTGTGTAAGGTAACTTATTTGAAGTCATTACTTTATTACATTGAGTAGCAAGGAGTTGGAGAGGCAATGGGACAGGACTGTAACTCCGTACGGGAGTTGCAACAATTGGATACAACGAAAAAGAGAGGGAAAAAAGTGGAAAAATATATAATTTAATGGCTTCTTCACCTGTGGGATAGTCTGAGACCGGACACCCGGACAGCTGATGAAACTGTCTGAAATAAAGCCCCTTTTTTGGGAAAAACTCATTCTGATTGGCTGGGCCTGGCACCCCAGTGGGTGGGCCTTGCTCCCAAGTGGGCCTTGCTCTCTATGCCCTCCGAAGCGCACCCATGACTGCACCCCTGCCGAGTCATATGAACTACATAGATTAGGGCCAAATTAATTATTATTATTATTATTTAAATTGACTGATTTCCCTATATGAACTGAAACTCAGTAACATCATTGAAATTGTTGCATGTTGCATTTGAATTGTTGCATGTTGCATTTGTTTTTATATTTTTGTTCAGTATAGCCATTTTTGGCTTTTGCCTCCATTATTTAGACCTAATTCTTGTTCCTAGAGTGTTTAGTTCCACCCCCCGAACACCGGCATATGGCTCATTATAAATATAGATTAATCAGGGGGGCACATATCCACCTTCCTCATACGGTCTCTGGCACAGCCCAATCCAAAATACAAACAGCCAGACCAATAAAGCTAGCTAGCTATCCAGGTAGCTTGCTACCGGTAACTATTAGCAACTGTGGATAATTTGCTCCAAAGTTGTTTTAAGCATAAGAGTACCTGTAGTTACGTTAGCTCGTCAGCTACCATTCGGCTGCTTTTCTGATAACATACTTATCTGAAGAGTAAAGGTTAGGTATGTTGTTGCTAGCTAGCTACTTCACTCGAAATGCAGCTAGCTTGTAACCTAGCTAGCTACCGGGCTGGCTAACTAAACAACAGATAGAACAACATAGCTGTAATGTTTTATAGTATCCCAACTAGCTGGTTACAAACTAAAAGGTCACTTCGGGGGTGCTTATATTTTTCCTGTTTCATTGCATGTACAAATGGGTAACCTGTACATGTGTGAGGTGTGAAAGGAAAATGTGATTTTTTGCACATCCCAACTCCCCTTGAGACCCTCGCAGAGTGGGGTCATGGCCAGGGATCAGCCATGTTTAACGGCGACCAATATAACAGTTTGCCCTAACGCTTTTTGTAGGGAGCCAAGGAAAGCAGCTGTTGCCTATATCAGTGATGGACACTAGCTAGAATTTGGACCAATACTTTTATAGCAATATAGCTAGCTACTAATACAATAGCCAAACTTCTTGAACATTGTTTTGATGAGCCGGTTAGAACAAGGTTGTGACTTAGTCAAATCATAAATCATACTTTGTACCAAATGCAATGCCTGTCAATAAAAATATTATAATGAATACATATCATGTAATTCTACTGTATGTTCCTCTTTATTTCTAATCAAATCCAATTTTATTTGTCACATACACATGTTTAGCAGATGTTTTTGCTGGTGTAACGAAATGCTTGTGTTTCCAGTACCAATAGGGCAGTAATATCTAACAATTCACAACAATACACACAAACCTAAAAGTAAAATAATGGAATTAAGGAATATACAGTAGAAATATTAGGATGAGCAATGTCGGAGTGGCAAATACTAAAATACAGTAGAATAGAATAGGGAATACATATGAGATGAGTAAAGCAAGATATCTAAACATTATTAAAGTGACTAGTGTTCCATTATAAAGTGTCCAGTGATTACAAGTCAATGAATTTAGGGCAGCAGCCTGTAAGGTACAGGGATATGTAACAGGGTAGAAGCTATTTAATTATATTTAACAGTCTGATAGCCTTGAGATAGAAGCTGTTTTTCAGTTTCTTGGTCCCAGCCTAGTGCTGACCTCGCCTTCTGGATGATAGCGGGTTCAACAGGCAGTGAATTGGGGGGTTGTTGTCCTTGATCTTTTTGGCCTTCCTGTGACATCGGGTGCTGTAGGTATCCTGGAAGGCAGGTAGTTTGCCCCCGGTGATGTGTTGGGCAGACCACACCACCCTCTGGAGAGCCCTGCGGTTGCGGGTGGGAAGTTTTACATTTACATTTACATTTAAGTCATTTAGCAGACGCTCTTATCCAGAGCGACTTACAAATTGGTGCATTCACCTTATGACATCCAGTGGAACAGCCACTTTACAATAGTGCATCTAAATCTTTTAAGGGGGGTGGGGGTGAGAAGGATTACTTTATCCTATCCTAGGTATTCCTTAAAGAGGTGGGGTTTCAGGTGTCTCCGGAAGGTGGTGATTGACTCCGCTGTCCTGGCGTCGTGAGGGAGTTTGTTCCACCATTGGGGGGCAAGAGCAGCGAACAGTTTTGACTGGGATGAGCGGGAACTGTACTTCCTCAGTGGTAGGGAGGCGAGCAGGCCAGAGGTGGATGAACGCAGTGTCCTTGTTTGGGTGTAGGGCCTGATCAGAGCCTGGAGGTACTGAGGTGCCGTTCCCCTCACAGCTCCGTAGGCAAGCACCATGCTCTTGTAGCGGATGCGAGCTTCAACTGGAAGCCAGTGGAGAGAGCGGAGGAGCGGGGTGACGTGAGAGAACTTGGGAAGGTTGAACACCAGACGGGCTGCGGCGTTCTGGATGAGTTGTAGGGGTTTAATGGCACAGGCAGGGAGCCCAGCCAGCAGCGAGTTGCAGTAATCCAGACGGGAGATGACAAGTGCCTGTATTAGGACCTGCGCCGCTTCCTGTGTGAGGCAGGGTCGTACTCTGCGGATGTTGTAGAGCATGACCGGCGCCGACTGAGATGGCCGCCTCGCTTCGCGTTCCTAGGAAACTATGCAGTTTTTTGTTTTTTTACGTGTTATTTCTTACATTAGTACCCCAGGTCATCTTAGGTTTCATTACATACAGTCGAGAAGAACTACTGAATATAAGATCAGCGTCAACTCACCATCAGTACGACCAAGAATATGTTTTCCGCGACGCGGATCCTGTGTTCTGCCTTACAAACAGGACAACGGAATGGATCGCATGCAGCGACCCAAGGAAACGACTCCGAAAAAGAGGGAAACGCGGCGGTGTTCTGGTCAGACTCCGAAAAAGGGCACATCGCGCACCACTTCCCAGCATTCTTCTTGCCAATGTCCAGTCTCTCGACAACAAGGTTGATGAAATCCGAGCAAGGGTGGCATTCCAGAGGGACATCAGAGACTGCAACGTTCTTTGCTTTACGGAGACATGGCTTACTGGGAAAACGCTATCCAGGGCGGTGCAGCCAACGGGTTTCTCCACGCATCGCGCCGACAGAAACAAACATCTCTCTGGTAAGAAGAGTGGCGGGGGCGTATGCCTCATGACTAACGGGACATGGTGTGATGAAGGAAACATACAGGAACTCAAATCCTGTTCACCTGATTTAGAATTCCTCACAATCAAATGTAGACCGCATTATCTTCCAAGAGAATTCTCTTCGATTATAATCACAGCCGTATATATCCCCCCCCAAGCAGACACATCGATGGCTCTGAACGAACTTTATTTAACTCTTTGCAAACTGGAAAACATTTATCCGGAGGCTGCATTCATTGTAGCTGGGGATTTTAACAAAGCCAATCTGAAAACAAGACTCCCTAAATTTTATCAGCATATCGATTGCGCAACCAGGGGTGGTAAAACCTTGGATCATTGTTACTCTAACTTCCGCGACGCATATAAGGCCCTGCCCCGCCCCCTTTCGGGAAAGCTGACCACGACTCCATTTTGCTGATCCCTGCCTACAGGCAGAAATTAAAACAAGAGGCTCCCACGCTGAGGTCTGTCCAACGCTGGTCAGACCAAGCTGACTCTACACTCCAAGACTGCTTCCATCACGTGGACTGGGACATGTTTCGTATTGCGTCAGATGGGAATATTGACGAATACGCTGATTCGGTGTGCGAGTTCATTAGAACGTGCGTCGAAGATGTCGTTCCCATAGCAACGATAAAAACATTCCCTAACCAGAAACCGTGGATTGATGGCAGCATTCGCGTGAAACTGAAAGCGCGAACCACTGCTTTTAATCAGGGCAAGGTGTCTGGCAACATGACTGAATACAAACAGTGCAGCTATTCCCTCCGTAAGGCTATTAAACAAGCTAAGCGTCAGTACAGAGACAAAGTGGAATCTCAATTCAATGGCTCAGACACAAGAGGCATGTGGCAGGGTCTACAGTCAATCACGGACTACAAGATGAAATCCAGCCCAGTCACGGACCAGGATGTCTTGCTCCCAGGCAGATTAAATAACTTTTTTGCCCGCTTTGAGGACAATACAGTGCCACTGACACGGCCTGCAACGGAAACATGCGGTCTCTCCTTCACTGCAGCTGAGGTGAGTAAGACATTTAAACGTGTTAACCCTCGCAAGGCTGCAGGCCCAGACGGCATCCCCAGCCGCGCCCTCAGAGCATGCGCAGACCAGCTGGCCGGTGTGTTTACGGACATATTCAATCAATCCCTATACCAGTCTGCTGTTCCCACATGCTTCAAGAGGGCCACCATTGTTCCTGTTCCCAAGAAAGCTAAGGTAACTGAGCTAAACGACTACCGCCCCGTAGCACTCACTTCCGTCATCATGAAGTGCTTTGAGAGACTAGTCAAGGACCATATCACCTCCACCCTACCTGACACCCTAGACCCACTCCAATTTGCTTACCGCCCAAATAGGTCCACAGACGATGCAATCTCAACCACACTGCACACTGCCCTAACCCACCTGGACAAGAGGAATACCTATGTGAGAATGCTGTTCATCGACTACAGCTCGGCATTCAACACCATAGTACCCTCCAAGCTCGTCATCAAGCTCGAGACCCTGGGTCTCGACCCCGCCCTGTGCAACTGGGTACTGGACTTCCTGACGGGCCGCCCCCAGGTGGTGAGGGTAGGCAACAACATCTCCTCCCCGCTGATCCTCAACACGGGGGGCCCCACAAGGGTGCGTTCTGAGCCCTCTCCTGTACTCCCTGTTCACCCACGACTGCGTGGCCACGCACGCTCCAACTCACTCATCAAGTTTGCGGACGACACAACAGTGGTAGGCTTGATTACCAACAACGACGAGACGGCCTACAGGGAGGAGGTGAGGGCCCTCGGAGTGTGGTGTCAGGAAAATAACCTCACACTCAACGTCAACAAAACTAAGGAGATGATTGTGGACTTCAGGAAACAGCAGAGGGAACACCCCCTATCCACATCGATGGAACAGTAGTGGAGAGGGTAGCTAGTTTTAAGTTCCTCGGCATACACATCACAGACAAACTGAATTGGTCCACTCACACTGACAGCGTCGTGAAGAAGGCGCAGCAGCGCCTATTCAACCTCAGGAGGCTGAAGAAATTCGGCTTGTCACCAAAAGCACTCACAAACTTCTACAGATGCACAATCGAGAGCATCCTGGCGGGCTGTATCACCGCCTGGTACGGCAACTGCTCCGCCCTCAACCGTAAGGCTCTCCAGAGGGTAGTGAGGACTGCACAACGCATCACCGGGGGCAAACTACCTGCCCTCCAGGACACCTACACCACCCGTTGTTACAGGAAGGCCATAAAGATCATCAAGGACATCAACCACCCGAACCACTGCCTGTTCACCCCGCTATCATCCAGAAGGCGAGGTCAGTACAGGTGCATCAAAGCTGGGACCGAGAGACTGAAAAACAGCTTCTATCTCAAGGCCATCAGACTGTTAAACAGCCACCACTAACACTGAGTGGCTGCTGCCAACACACTGTCATTGACACTGACCCAACTCCAGCCATTTTAATAATGGGAATTGATGGGAAATGATGTAAATATATCACTAGCCACTTTAAACAATGCTACCTTATATAATGTTACTTACCCTACATTATTCATCTCATATGCATATGTATATACTGTACTCTACATCATCGACTGCATCCTTATGTAACACATGTATCACTAGCCACTTTAACTATGCCACTTTGTTTACTTTGTCTACACACTCATCTCATATGTATATACTGTACTCGATACCATCTACTGTATGCTGCTCTGTACCATCACTCATTCATATATCCTTATGTACATGTTCCTTATCCCCTTACACTGTGTATAAGACAGTAGTTTTGGAATTGTTAGTTAGATTACTTGTTGGTTATCACTGCATTGTCGGAACTAGAAGCACAAGCATTTCGCTACACTCGCATTAACATCTGCTAACCATGTGTATGTGACAAATAAAATTGGATTTGATTTGATTTGATGAACCTACAGGAACTGGCCACCGCCTTGATGTTAGTTGAGAACGACAGGGTGTTGTCCAGGATCACGCCAAGGTTCTTAGCGCTCTGGGAGGAGGACACAATGGAGTTATCAACCGTGATGGCGAGATCATGGAACGGGCAGTCCTTCCCCGGGAGGAAGAGCAGCTCCGTCTTGCCGAGGTTCAGCTTGAGGTGGTGATCCGTCATCCACACTGATATGTCTGCCATCGACGATAAAATCCATCGTGGCAGTTGACTTTCTCTTCTGAAGAAATGGAACGCGCATGGACCTACAGATTACGCAATAATTTCGACACAGGACACCAGGCGGGACACCAGGTAAATGTAGTCTCTTATGGTCAATCTTCCAATGATATGCCTACAAACACGTCACAATGCTTCAGACACCTTGGGGAAACGACAGAAAGCGCAGGCTCATTCCTGGCGCATTCACAGCCATATAAGGAGTTATTGGAACACAGCGCCTTCAGAATCTGGGGCATTTCCTGTATGAAACTTCATCTTGGTTTCGCCTGTAGCATTAGTTCTGGGGCACTCACAGATAATATCTTTGCAGTTTTGGAGACGTCAGAGTTTTGTCTTTCCAAGGCTGTCAATTCCATGCATAGTCGAGCAACTTTTCGTGACAAAATATTGAGCTTAAAACGGGCACGTCTTTTTATCCAATAATGACATAGTGCTCCCATAGGTTGAAGAGGTTAATGCAACCGCTGTGTCTGATTTAAAAAAAACGTCATGGAATAAGCCAGCCATGCAATAATATGGGACGGCGCTCAGAAGTTAAAAAAAAAATCACAATAGCCACAATGATGGCTTCAACATAAACAAGAAATTACATGATAAATATTCCCTTACCTTTGATTATCTACATCAGAAAGCACTCCACAATAAATGTTTGATTTGTTAGATAATATCTGTTTTTTATGTCCAAATACCTTCTTTTGTTAGCGTGTTTGGTATACATATCAAAGCGCTCATTCTGGTTAGCGTTACATCAGACAAAAACTTCAAAAAGTTATATTACAGGTCAAAGAAACATTTCAAACTAAGTACAGAAACAATCATTAGAATGTTCTTAACATATAGCTTCAATAAAGTTCCAACCGGAGTTTTCCTTCTTGTCTTCATGAGCAATGGAACACAAGTGGGTACCATGAGGAATAAGCGTGATCAGACATTGGCTGCTTGATGGACACCTGATACATTCTGCTCTCATTCACTCCCACAACACCATAGGCATAACCCCTAGGCAGTGCAACATAATATCTCACGGGGATTTCACTGGGGACTCTAGTGAATACATACAAAGCTCAGATTTCTCACTTCCTGTTTTGATTTCAACTCAGGATTTTGCCTGCCATATGAGTTCTGTTATACTCACAGACATCATTCAAACAGTTTTAGAAACTTTATAGTGTTTTCTATCCAATACTAATAATATGCATATATTAGCAACTGAGACTGAGGAGCAGGCCGTTTACTTTGGACAACTTATTCATCCAAGTTACTCAATACTGCCCCCCAGCCATAAGAACTAGCATCTCAAAGCACTTCATGATGACAGAAGTGATAATCATTTAGTTGTTACCTTTGCTTTCTTGGATACAAGAACAATGGTAGACATCTTGAAGCAAGTGGGGACAGCAGAATAAGATAGGGTGAGATTGAATATATCTGTAAACACTCCAGCCAGCTGGTCTGCGCATGCTCTGAGGACGCGGCTAGCGATGCCTGGGCCGGCAGCCTTGTGAGGGTTAAATGCTTAAATGTCAAACTCATGTTGGCCACAGAGAAGGAGAGCCCACAGTCCTTGGTAGCAGACCATGTCGGTGGCCCTGTGTTATCCTCAAAGCTGGCGAAGGTGTTCACCTTGTCCAGAAGCAAGACGTCGGTGTCGGCAACGTGGCTGCTATTACCTTTGTAGTTCGTGATTGTCTGTATACTCTGCCACATACAGTACGTCTCCTGTCTACGCCGTTGAATTGCGACTCCACTTTGTCTCTATACTGACGGTTTGCCTGTCTGATTGCTTTACAGAGGGAATAACTACACTGTTTTTATCCGGCCATATTCCTAGTCACCTTGCCATGGTTAAATGTGGTGGTTTGCGCTATCAGTTTTGCCCGAATTTACTTGGAATTATCCAACTTCAGCCAGATATTACACTGCTGATGTGTATGGAGTACAATATTAGTAGTTAGCTTATATTCTCTGAACAATAACACCAGTGTTCCTGTAACAAAATATGTATACTATAAGTGGTGGCTTGTCAGAGCACAGACATATTTCAGTGGTGCTCATAGGGACCCCCATAATAATGTAAATGTCAATGTGGCCCCCCTCAAACATATTGTAACATCGGGAACCCACAGTAATCAATGTGTGATAGGACCCTGAGCTCAGTAGAAGACTATAACGAACATTGTAATATTTTTTTCCCCAGCTTGTAATTGTAATTGATTATGTAAACATTATCAGAACAGGCATTGAGCAGAACAAAACATGGACCTAGTCAGTGATTCTGTATATTTGTTTTACAATTTCATCCACATACTTTGTGTCAATATTACAATATTGCTGCGTGCTCAGTCTTTGTCCTTGGTCTGCATCACACAGCCCAGGCGTCCTCAGTCCTGTAAGACACATGAAACACACATGTAGGTTGCTGTCAATATGTCTGTCATGTATGTAGTCCATACATTACAATTTTGCTGTTCTCATCTTACCCCAGAGACCTGAGAATCAGGCAGGGATTCTCTCTCTCTGGATACAGTCAAGACAGTGCTGTCAGATTCCTTTCCACTGTGTACATCAACACACAGGTCAAGCCCCCCATGACTGGCCAGCCTTTTTGTAATGCTGACTCTACTCTACTTTACCTAGGTGGGGTAAGGACTTTAGTAGGGTTGGACAATAATGATCAGTGACCTGATTGCATTTTTTTTGGGAGAGAATCCTCACTCAGTTTTCTGGGCTTGTGTGAGTTATGATGTTATTTACAGTGACATAGGCCTACCTTCACAATAAGCTATTCAAGGGAATGTGTACACTGCATTTTTTTCTGGACAAATTTCAGTGAGGCTGAATTGTTGTCTGTTGACTGACAAAGTTAGCGAATAGTCACATTGTCCATCTGCCATGGATCAATGTATAGTCTAAATTCTATCATACAATGACATACTCAAGGGTTCTCCATGTAAAGGAAGGTGTGTCTGGCTATAGTAGCCTAAGAGAAAATGGCATATAGGCAACTACAATATTAGTTCTCACATTTTGTATCACATTGGCTAGAAAGCACACATTCCCTTTGACAGCAAGGTTTATTACTGTACAGCTTTGCGTTTGGTAAGACAGCAGTCGCATTAGTACTGGTAAAGCAGTGATTTCCTCGCTGAGCTATATTTACCATGTTGCGACGAGCAATCCCGTATCCGGGAGCGTAATTATAGCCTCAAGCTCATTACCATAACGCAACGTTAACTATTCATGAAAATCGCAAATTAAATGAAATAAATATATTGGCTCACAAGCTTAGCCTTTGGTTAACAACACTGTCATCTCAGATTTTCAAAAAATGATTTTCAACCATAGCTACACAAGCATTTGTGTAAGAGTATTGATAGCTAGCATAGCATTAAGCCTAGCATTCAGAAGGCAACATTTTCACAAAAACAAGAAAAGCATTCAAATAAAAATCATTTACCTTTGAAGAAATTCAGATGTTTTCAATGAGGAGACTCTCAGTTAGATAGCAAATGTTCAGTTTTTCCAAAAAGATTATTTGTGTAGGAGAAATCGCTCCGTTTTGTTCATCACGTTTGGCTGAGAAAAAAACAGAAAATTCAGTCATTTACAACACAAACTTTTTCCAAATTAACTCCATAATATCGACAGAAACATGGCAAACGTTGTTTAAAATCAATCCTCAAGGTGCATTCACATTCACAGCCATATAAGGAGACATTAGAACACAGCGCCTCAAAAATCTGTCTCACTTCCTGTATGAAATGTCATCTTGGTTTCGCCTGTAGCATTAGTTCTGTGGCACTCACAGACAATATCTTTGCAGTTTTGGAAACGTCAGAGTGTTTTCTTTCCAAAGCCGTCAATTATATGCATAGTCGAGCATCTTTTCGTGACAAAATATCTTGTTTAAAACAGGAACGTTTTTCATCCAAAAATGAAATACTGCCCCCAGAGGTTCAAGAGGTTAAGCAATAAGGCCCAAGGGGGTGTGGTATATGGTCAATATATGGTTAATATACCACAGCTAAGGGCTGTTCTTAGGCATGACAAAACACAGAGCATACCACCCTGTTAAACAGGTGACCTGACTCTCTGTGGTCACTAAAGATATCATGGCACTTATTATAAGAGTAGGGGTGTTAACCCCAGTGTCCTGGCTAAATTCCCATTCTGACCATCATGGCTACCTAATCATCCTCAGCTTCTGTTTGGCTTATTCATCCCACTTCCTCTCCCCTGTAACTATTCCCCAGGTTGTTGCTGTAATTGAGTGTGTTCTCAGTCAACTTACATGATAAAATAAGGCTAAAAAATAGAGCCCTTAGCTGTGGTATATTGACCATATACTACAAACCCCCAATGTGCCTTATTGCTTGTATAAACTGGTTACCAACAAAGTTAGAGCAGTAAAAATAAATGTCTCGTCATACCTGTGGTATATGGTCTGACATACCACAGCTGTCAGCCAATCAGCATTCAGAGCTCAACCACCCATTTTATAAATTAATTTAGCAACTTCATATGGTTTTACATCACCGCACAGTTACCTATAATATAGCTAGCTAGCTAGTTACCGTGGTTCCTCCTTTAAAAGGTTGCGAGCTTGCACCGCGGGACTTGGAGGTACCCAGCGTCACGGCTTCATTGCTCCAGAGCACTCATTATGCATATGACCAATCACACCTAGTGGTTCCAATGACGAATTGTGACGCGAGCCACCCTTGCCTTTGTGGCTTTCAACAAAGATGGCTGACAAAACATTACGGTGGAAACAGATGTAAGTTGTTATAACGTCATAGCGGGTCAAGCAAAAAATGTACAATTGAGAGGAGTATGTTAGTTAATGTATAGACAAACGTTTGTGCATATTTTGTCATAAAGTTTATTTACGAAAATCGCTATTTAGCAAGTTCTGTCTAGTGTTAGTAAAATGAATTTTGAATTTGTAATTTGTGTTGTTTAATGTTTTTGTGACTATTGAGAATGTCATCTTGTGAAACAGTGAATGAAAAGAATCTAGCAAGCTAAAGCAATTTACTGCAAATTGAATGTACAATTGTGTAAGCTTGCCTTGCAATGCAGCTGAAGTAACACAGCTAGCTAACTATTTACTTGCTTATTGTGTAGTGGAGGATGAAAATAACTGTACGCCTATGGATGTGTAGCTAGTTACAGTATGTAGCCGATCTATGAACCTCAGCTATCATAGTTGTATCAACTTCATGTCTAAATGGCATTAATGAAGCCTATGGCTAGAGTCTAATATAATAACTTTATTGGGCCAAGGATGGAAGTCCTATAAACACATGTACTGTAGTTATCACCACGCATTCTTCTTATGGAGCCACTCCTTAGTTGCCCTGGCTGTGTGTTTCGGGTCGTTGTCATGCTGGACCCAGCCACGACCCATCTTCAATGCTCTTACTGAGGGAAGGAGGTTGTTGGCCAAGATCTCGCGATACATGGCCCCATCCATCCTCCCCTCGATATGGTGCAGTCGTCCTGTCCCCTTTTCAGAAAAGCATCCACAAAGAATGATGTTTCCACCTCCATGCGTCACGGTTGGCATGGTGTTCTTGGGGTTGTACTCATCCTTCTTCTTCCTCCAAACATGGCAAGTGGAGTTTAGACCAACAAGCTCTATTTTTGTCTCATCAGACCACATGACCTTCTCCCATTCCTCTTCTGGGTCATCCAGATGGTCATTGGCAAACTTCAGATGGGCCTGGACATGCGCTGGCTTGAGCAGGGGGACGTTGCATGCGCTGCAGGATTTTCATCCATGACGGCGTAGTGTGTTACTAATGGTTTTCTTTGAGACTGTGGTCCCAGCTCTCTTCAGGTCATTGACCAGGTCCTGCCATGTAGTTCTGGGCTGATTCCTCACCTTCCTCATGATCATTGATGCCACACGAGGTGAGATCTTGCATGGAGCCCCAGACCGAGGGTGATTGCCGTCATCTTGAACATCTTCCATTTTCTAATAATTGCGCCAACAGTTGTTGCCTTCTTACCAAGCTGCTTGCCTATTGTCCTGTAGCCCATCCCAGCCATGTGCAGGTCTACAATTTTAGCCCTGATGTCCTTACACAGCTCTCTGATCTTGGCCATCTGTTTGATTGACTGTGTGGACAGGTGTCGATATACAGGTAACGAGTTCAAACAGGTGCAGTTAATACAGATAATGAGTGGAGAACAGGAGGGCTTCTTAAAGAAAAACTAACAGGTCTGTGAGAGCCGGAATTCTTACTGGTTGGCAGGTGATCAAATACGTATGTCATGCAATAAAATGCAAATGAATTACTTAAAAATCATACAATATGATTTTCTGGATTTTTGTTTTAGATTCCGTCTCTCACAGTTGAAGTGTACCTAAGATAAAAATGACAGACCTCTACATGCTTTGTAAGTAGGAAAAGCTGCAAAATCGGCAGTGTATCAAATACTTGTTCTCCCCATTGTATGTATTACAATTTTACACTTCAACAGTGTTTACCACTCCTGCTCCTGGGACATCAATGATTACATATTGTAACTATGCAATAGACTAGAAACATGATTGATTTTATTCATATATACAGAAAAAACTATGCATATCTTACTCCCTTCATCTGCATTAATCTGAGGACACATGATAGTATTTCAATGAGATACTTAATTTCAACCAGTGGAGAATGGGAAACGCTTTATTGAAAGAAGTTCCATTATCCAGGTGTTATAAATACATAAATGCATTATAATTATGATAATTGTAATATTATAAATACAATTTCAAGCTGTACTTCAATGCACATGTGGTGTGCATTATAAAATGAGGAAGAAAGACGAGGTGGGGAGAGAAGTGTAGAAGACAGTAAGGGAAAGAGGTAAGAACAGAAGCAGACAGCATATGATTAATGAATTACAGTGCTACCCTAATATTCTCTCAGTTCATCACAATTGCGGTGTCTCCTAACCAGCCTTGGGCACCCAGTTGGCCCCAAGCTTATCTTAAGAGTGGCTGAGGTAGCGATATAGGGACTGGCTTCCTCGCTCTTCTTATTCTAACATGGTCAGGCATCTTAAATCAGGAGGTGAAATGCAAAACTGACCTTGGATCATTAACTCTGGGACTACTACATCTCTGTCTGCATTTCAATGTGAAGCATCTCTTTAACAATACTTCCTGTTGACCCGACCAAGTGACATCTCACCTATGATCATGCTGTGCCCTCTGTCAGCTAGTTCAGATGCGGGAGGGATTCACCAAAACAGCTGCTATTTCCTAGAGGATTTAGGGAGAAGGGGGAGTGGGATGAAGTGAAGAAGAGACTGTTATTGTGTGTGTGGTCTCACCTGGTGCCCACACTAAGTGGCTACAGAGTACTTTATGCTGAAAAACAGACACATGAGGACAAAGTATAGAAGATAATGTCAATAGAAGATACTGTATGTGATGCAGACATCTATCAGAGTGTACTTGAAACATTTAAATATAGAGGGCTTTGTGTCTCAACACTTGGTTATTGCAAGGCCAACCTCCAGTGAAATCATGACTTGGCAGCAACAGATAGTCCATTGAAAATGGCTGTGTTTATGTTGTGTAAATCTGAAAATGTTTAATCTGACATCTTAAGTTTTTTTAAATTAATGCATGTGAGACAGGTTCCATGTACCACAAGACGGGCAGAGATGGAGAAAAATAACACAGACAGTTTAATTACCGCTGATTATGGACGCTTGCCAGCAGTAAAGCTTCCAACGCCTGTTCCTCAGACAGTGAACATCTGGCAATATCTAGATTTTCTACCCCTTGGTCGACTGGCTCTCTGAAAGTAAAGAAAACAGCTTATTTTTATAGATATGAAAACAAATACTGAGCTATGACCATTCAATATAAAGCAGCAGATGTCATTTTTAGGATACGTCAATTCAGCCCAGTGCTGCTAACCTGAGATGCACGCGCACAAGCGAGTCACTCAGGAGCAGAATGATGAGGAGAGCTAATAGCTGAACAATCTTTACTAAAGAACAGTCTAATAACCGAGCTAGGTATGAGAAAAAAAACTCCTATCACAGACCCTCCTATCACACATAGCATATCATTAAAGCAGTATGTACCGGTATGTTAGCTAGCTCTGCGCACATAGACAACAGCCACCCTCGAAGCATCGTTACCCATCGCGCCACAAAAAACGCAGCCCTTGCGGAGCAAGGGGAACAACTACTTCCAGGTCTCAGAGCGATTGACGTCACTGATTGAAATGCTATTAGCGCGCACCATGCTAACTAGCTAACCATTTCACACTGGTTACACCCAACTTGAAAAAAATCTAAATGTACACATTGCGAGATATTTGGTGAAATAGACAGACATGCCTATATTTCCCCGATAGGAAACAATGAGAAAACCGCAGAGTTCCAATATTATTTTTGTTGTTTACATTTCGTTGTTTACAATTTAACTATAAAACAATGTGAACAGGTCTCATTTCCAACAATAGCGAAGCAGGCATTGAGACGTTGAACAATAAGCTGGGAATAGAACGTTCGGAAGGCGAGTTGGTGCCACGGTGCTCAATATAACTAATAGGAGCTGGCAGGGTGAAAAATGCACTAATATAAGGCCTATTTTTTTTCACGATTACTTCCAAACAACAGCAAGCAGCTGGGAAATATTGTCATATTATGAAACTGGGCTCCACGGTGGATGCAATGAACTAGTTTTTATCAGAAAAGAACGTTGTTAAAAATGTAATGTGTCCAGGCTACTATCTACACAGATTTCAGAGCACTCTCGTCTGAGTGTACCAGAGAATAATTACTTTATGAGCGCTCAACACCCATTGAATATGGCCGGTGTCAGTAAACATCGGGAAAAAAGCATAATTAAATTGTTTCCAGCAGCACATTTACAGTCACCAACGCTCTGGTTAACACAAAAACTGCCTTACCAGCTCTGCTAGGGTGAGTAAAATCATCAGAGTGGTCTCATTTGTGAAAGTAGCTAGCCAACGTTAGCTTGGGTGCTTGACTGCCGTTGTAAGGCCAGAACATTCAAATCAACCCTACTGCGCTCCGAGAGCGAATTCAAAATCACATATACTATGTTTTACAAAAAAGTTTAAAAATTCTCTGGTAATGCCAATACAGAATACTATCAAATGCTTCCCAAATATGCCCTCTGTGGATATAGATTATTTTGTACCTGTTTCCTCCAGCATCTTCACAAGGTCCTTTGCTGTTGTTCTGGGATTGATTTGCACTTTTCACATCAAAGTATTTTTATTTCTAGGAGACAGAACGCTTCTCCTTCCTGAGAGGTATGACAGCTGCGTGGTCCCATGGTGTTTATACTTGCGTACTATTGTTTGTACAGATGAACGTGGTACCTTCAGACATTTGGAAATTGCTCCCAAGGATGAACCAGACTTGTGGATGTTGTAATGAACTTCGTCTGTTGTTTGGAGAGAGTCAGACCGAAATGCAGCGTGTAGGTTACTCATGACTTTTAATGAAGAAAATATGGTACATGAAATAACTGAAAATACAAAAACAACAAACGAGTGAAACTAATTACAGCCTATCTGGTGAATAACACAGAGACAGGTACAATCACCCACGAATTACAACGCGCACTCAGGCTGCCTAAATACGGTTCCCGATCCGAGACAACGAGAATCAGTTGACTCCAATTAGGAATCGCCTCAGGTAGCCAAGCCTAACTAGACACACCCCTAATAATACACACTCCCAATTAATACAAACCCCAATACGAAATACAACATATAAACCCATGTCACACCCTGGCCTACCCAAACAATTAACAAAACACAAGATACAATGACCAAGGCGTGACAGATGTCCACAATTCTTGGCTGATTTCTTTTGATTTTCCCATGATGTCAAGCAAAGAGGCACTGAGTTTGAAGGTAGGCCTTGAAATACATCCGCAGGTACACCTCCAATTGACTCAAATGATGTCAATTAGCCTATCAGAAGCTTTTATAGCCATGACATAATTGTCTGGATTTTTCAAAGCTGTTTAAAGTCACAGTCAACTTAGTGTATGTAAACTTCTGACCCACTGGAATTGTGATACAGTGAATTATAAGTGAAATAATCTGTCTGTAAACAATTGTTGGAAAAATGACTTGTGTCATGCACAAAGTAGATGTCCTAACCGACTTGCCAAAACTATAGTTTGTTTAAGAAGAAATTTGTGGAGTGGTTGAAAAACTAGTTTTAATAACTCCAACCAAAGTGTATGTAAACTTCCAACTTCAGCTGTACAATCAACATAGTCAAATGGCAGATTGTTAGTTTGGCACTGTTGATAAGCACATATTTGGACTAAGATATGGCTTTTTTGTACTGATGTAACGTAAACTTGTACATCGCCTTGGTCCGTACAATTGCCCTTATTTTAGCTCCCCAAAAACGTAATACTTCCAGATCAACTGTAATGTCAATACCATTGTAAAGCACAATTTCTCCCCTTTCCAACAGAATCATTTATATGACCTAAACGCTTCCAGTTTCTGCATAATTCAAGCAGGCAATGAGCCCCGTCGGGTCTTTTTAAAAATGGAGGGTGGGGAAGCGAAACTAATGCGTGATAGTGAGAAGGAGAGATGTTGTGTGGGAAAATAGCTTTTTTTCACTCGATCTGTCCAATTTATCACCTTATCGCCACTAAAATGTAAATAAAACACTATAAAGAGTTTATATAATGTGTAATTACATACCTATTTGAAGGTTTGTGTCGAATTTTAATCGTGTTTTTAGGGCGGTGCTAAAGTCATCTTAGAAGTAAACAGCAGCTTTGAGAATGATGATCGCATACAATGAGGATGAAAAAATGACTAGGTATCCCCCCTTACCCCCGTCACTGTCCATTTCTTGTTTTTAAGGGATGATAAATGTAGTGTCTTAACACTTAGTACTTATTTATGTCATAAGAAAGACTCGGAATACAAGCAATTGAACTGGAGCTTCACATTTACTCAAACGAGTTAGTACCTGAATAACATAGAACAACACTGCGCATGACCAAGGGTGCTCCCGCCTTAAAGGGGACATCAGTAATTAACAGAACATAACATTCCTTCTCTTATACAATCAGAGTTACTTTTACCAAACCACAACTGAAACATTTCCCAGAACTTGTTGGAGTTATTTTGCATCTTTTAATTTGAACAGTTAGTTTTTGTTTGTTTGTTTATAAGTCTAGTCTGTCTGGTGGACGGTGCCTTCATTCTGGGTAGCGCCTCGGATTGTCTGGAGGCTCCTGAACATCCTCAGTGTGTGCTTGTTCCATTATAGCTTCATCAACACGTTTCCTTCTGTCAGCCTGTGGTCTCTTTACTGCCCCACCGTCCTCTACAGTTCCCTGTGTGTCACTCTCAGGATCTCTATGTGCCTGTTCTCTCTCAATTGTTGTGCTGTTTTCCGTGGAATGCATTTGGTTAATGTGACGCCGCCACATTATGTCTGGGCTCACTTGAGCCTGGTAAGTTCTGGGTCCCGTTTGTGTGTGTACGATCCCTCTTGTCCATTTCCCTCCTCTTCTGTAGTCTCACACCATCACTTCCTGTCCTGTTTGGAGATGGCGCTCCCGGCCACCGGAGAGCATCTTGGCTTGTTTGTTCAGCACTTCATTACGCCTGTTTGGCTTCATGATGTCCAGCTGTGTGTGGAGAGGCCTCCCGAACATCAGTGCGGCTGGGCTTTCATTTGTCGTGGCATGTGGGGTGTTTCGGTAGGAGGCCAGGAACTTGGCCAGTTTTGTTTGCAAAGTCCCTTCGTCTCGTTTTGCTGCACAGAGTCCTTGCTTTAGGGTTTGCACAAAGCGTTCTGCCAACCCATTGGTGGCAGGGTGGTACGGAGCTGAGGTTGAGTGTTTGATAACTGTGCTTGTGACTGGTAGTGCCTCGAGCTGAGCGGTATGGGACATGTCCACTGCATCCACCCCCTTTGTCTTTCTCTTGTACACGGCAGTCTGGATAATCCATCTGCATTTGTGTGGAGGGATGACGGCTTAATCTCAATGTCATACATATGACTGGCAAGGAACAGGGCATATCACTGTAACCTGGCTGCTGTCATTGCCGGAATGCCTTTCTTTGGACTGAAAATGGAAAGCAACAGCTGGTGATCTGTAACCAGTGTGATTTCTTGATGCCCCACACTAGTGCCAGTGCTTCTTTGTCGATTTGTGAGTAGTTTTTCCCTGCATCATTCAATGTTCGTGACGTGAATGCAACTGGCCTCTCTGACCCATCTTTCAGTGTGTATGAAAGGACGGCACCTAAGCCATAAGGGGACACATCACAAGCCAACTTCACTGGCATTTCAGGGTCGTAATGCATCAGGACCTGTTCAGATGTTATGAGCCGTTTTGCCTCCAAAAATGCATTTTCACACTGCTCTGTCCACCGCCATGTCCTATTCTTTTCCAGGAGCTGATTTAGAGGCTGGAGTACTGCTGAAAGGTTTGGGAGGAATCTTCTGTAGTAATTGATCAGTCCTGTGAAAGATCTCACTTCTGTGATATTTTGTGGTCGTGGTGCCTGTACCACTGCCTCGATTTTGTCCTGTGTTTTGTGCAATCCATTGCAGACAATCTCATTTCCACAGAAGACAATCTTGTCTTTGAAGAACTCACACTTCTTTAAGTTTGCCTGTAGACCATACTCTTTCAGTCTTTTCAGGACCTCTTCCAGGTTAGCCAGGTGCTCTTTGTCGGTGCGCCCTGTTATGATCATGTCATCCAGGATACACTGGGTTCCTGGGATTCCTTGCAAAATCTGGTCAATAGTTCGTTGCCAAATGGTTGGGGCTGATGTAATGCTAAAAACCAGGTGGTTATACCTGTATAGACCTTTGTGTGTGTTTATTGTCAGGTATTGTTTGGAACTCTCTTCAACCGGTAGCAGCAGGTAAGCCTGTTTCAGATCAATTTTACTGAAGTGTTTCCCACCAGCTAGTGCAGCAAAGATGTCATCCAGGCGTGGTAGGGGGTATTGGTCCACATGCAACATTGAATTCACAGTTACCTTGAAGTCCCCACTAATTCTAACAGACCCGTCTTTCTTCACAATGGGAACTATGGGTGTGGCCCATTCGCTTCTGTCCACTTTCGTCAGGATCCCTGTATCCTGCAAGCGATCGATTTCCGCTTCCACCTTTGGTCTCAGGGAGTATGGAACAGATCTGGCTTTGCAGAATTTGGGGGTTGCATCATCTCTTAGTACAAGATTTGCTGTGAAGCCTTTTACTGTTCCCATCTGATCACTGAAAACTGTGTTGTATTTCTTCCGCAAGTGTTCCAGTGTTTGGTCTGTACCATTCTCTTTGGACTGGAACGTGTGGAGCATTTTCAAGTCACACCAGTTCAGCTTTATTTTTGAAAGCCATCCCCTGCCAAATAATGGGGGGCCAGTTCCAGGCACCACATACAGCTGTAACTGCTGTGTTTGCCCCCATAATGCACTCTGACCTGCAACGCCCCCATCGGGCTCAATCTCTCTCCTGAGTATGTCTTCAGCAACACATTTGTGTTCTTCAGCTTGATAGCCTTAAAGTTCTCATTGTAGACGGTAGTGGAAATTATAGACACTGCAGATCCTGTGTCCAGCTCCATTTTGAGGGGTTTGCCTTCGATATCTGGTGTCACCCATATTGTGCTACTGCTGGGAGAAGTCACTGTGTTTAACTCCATTGTACCAATTAATCGTTCATCTGAATCACTGCCACTGTTCTCTGCTAGTGCATTCACAGACCCTTTAATTTTCTCAGTTTCCTGTTGTGACTGAATTTTGCTTTGCATGCTCTTTGAATGTGCCCCCTTCTACTGCATTTGTGACAAATTTAGTCTTTGAAACTGTCACAACTGTTGCATTTTCCGGCCACATGGGGGCTCTGTCGACTGTGTGAAAACTTGTGCAGGGAAATTTGTGACAGGTCAGTACTTCTTTTACTTTGCAACTCAAATGCATCTTTAGTCGCGATTTCCATAGCCACAGCTATTTCAACAGCCTTTGCAAACGTGACCTCTGATTCTGTGAGCAAACGTTTTTGAATGTATTCATGTTTCAGTCCACAAACAAATCTATCCCTTAATGTGTCATTTAGGTTCTCTCCAAACTGGCAATGTTCGGACAGTTTCGTCAACACTGTTACATATGTACTAACACCCTCCCCCCCATTCTGATCTCTTTTGTGGAAATGAAAACATTCCGCGATGAGGAGTGGTTTAGGTGATAGGTTGATTTTGCAATATCTCCACAACCTCTGTGAATGTTTTATTTGAGGGCTTCAGAGGGGCAGTCAGATCTCTTAGCAAACTGTATGTTTTTGTGCCAATTAAACTCAACAATGCTGGTACTCTTTTGTTATCAGCAATGTCGTTTGCAATGAAGTAATGTTCCAGTCGTTCAATGTAAGTTGCCCAGTTTTCCTGCATGTCATCAAACACATCTATTTTCCCGACGCTAGCCATTCTTTACCTCCGGCTCCACGGGTCTTTGATCTACCGCCTTGTTCTCATCAGCTCTCCCCTCATCTTCACTGCTTGCTAGCTGTTGTGCTACAGGGTCAAAATCTTCCTCTCTTCCTACGAACTCCATCTGTATTCTGCAGGTAATCATCCTCGTCGCCATTGTAGTGTCTTAACACTTAGTACTTATTTATGTAATACGAAAGACTCGGAATACAAGTAAATGAACTGGAGCTTAACATTTACTCAAACGAGTTAGTACCAGAATAACATAGAACAACACTGCGCAAGACCAAGGGTGCTCCCACCTTAAAGGGGACATCAGTAATTAACAGAACATAACAATAGAAGTGCTACACCTGGTGGAGAGAGATTGTAAGAAAGAAATAGTTGTTTTATGCGTGCTGTACATTACGACATGGCACGTCAAGATGTAACGGAGGGTTGTTTTTGCATCTTTTCTCGAATACTATAGAGACACTACCATGTCAATCAACGCTTGAATCGAAACCTAGTTCACACCAACCATTTGGATGTCAACACAGTCGCTACAGTCCCATTCGTTTTCTTTGTAGCCTCATTTGAATGTTGGGGTTGCGCACATTTGTACGGAATGGGGTGAGTTTACGTTAGCTAGCTAGCTATGTTTTGTGGAAAAATGCTTTTGAACGTCATCTAGCTATCATTAGCTAGCTTCTGTGTCGAGGTCAGCTGTTGCTATCTGGCTTTAGCTAGCTAGATAATGGCAAACGTTATTTGTGTAACAAACCTTTCATTAAGGAATATAACTAGCTACCTTTCTTTGCCTATTTGTTAGCTAACTAGTTTTCAGCTGACTGGTGTTAGCTACCTAGCTAGTTAGAGAGGCTAGCTGCTGGACTTTAGACAAGCAAGCTAATGTGAATTAACGTTAGCTCGCTTGATACCTAGCAAATCAAAATATCTGTTTCTTTTCTAAGATACATTTTCTACTCTAACTTCACACTCGTTTTTTTATGATTCTTCTTTGTTTTTGATGTGGTTTTCTCATTATATTTTTTTTTATTATTAGCTTGAATTAAGTCATACATGAAGTGCTCAGTTGAGTGTGTTCATATTGACCTCAACACATCTAATGTCTAAGTTTGACACAGGGTATATTGTCTACAGAGTGTTTCTGACACGTGTGTGTGTGTGTGTGTGTGTGTGTGTGTGTGTGTGTGTGTGTGTGTGTGTGTGTGTGTGTGTGTGTGTGTGTGTGTGTGTGTGTGTGTGTGTGTGTGTGTGTGTGTGCGTGCGTGCGTGCGTGCGTGCGTGCGTGCGTGCGCGCGCGCGCGTGTGGGTTCAGGCTATATAAATGACCTCAGGTTTCTGAGCCGTGATTCTGATAACTGAGTCCCAGAACTGGTACAATCACAGCCTGAGGATTACCTGGGCAGTGAGTGTGTGTGTTTGTATTTGCCAGCTTACAGCCCCCAGTGCCCGGGTATTCCCCTAAACCCCTTGTAGCCAACAGTGGGGCTGATATGAACAGAGCATGTGTGTTTGTGTCTGGGACAATATTGAGACTTTCTGTGTAGAATTTACCCTTTGTCTGTCTCTCTCTCTAGTTTAAGGTTTAAGGCCCCTCTTTGGCTCCTGTAGTTCTCTCTGTTCTAAACATGTGGGTTTTGAGGACGTTGAGAAACAGAGGTAGTTAGAAATAGAGAGGGGTAGACAGAATGAGAGAGGAGAATGGAGAGGTATAAAGAGAGAGGGGTGTTTTCCGGTGGGAGTTGCTGTCTGTGTTTGTGTGATAAGAGAAGAGAGGAGAAAGCTGGTAGCTGCTAGGCTGTACTTCAGAGTGAGAGAAAGAGAGATGCATGAGAGTACTATGACTAGAGACAACACTTCAGAGGAACACAACATGTGCAGCGATGGGGGGGGGGGGGCAGCCAGGAGTACTGACACTTCATAAGGAAAGAGAGAGATCAAGGCGAGAGAGACATTTTTGTAATTAAGCCGACGCTCTTATCCAGAGCAACTTACCGTTAGTGCGTTCATCTTAACATAGCTAGGTGGGCCAACCACATATCACAGTCACAGTAAAACAAAAATAATCATCAATAAAATAGCTATCAGCAAAGTCTGTGCTTATTTACACCTCCTGATTGGTGCAGTGGTCTAAGGCACTCCATCTCAGTACTAGAGGTGTTGCTATAGACCCTGGTTCAATCCCTGGTTGCATCATGGGTTGTATCACAACCGGCCGTGATTGGGAGTCCCATAGGACGGCACACAATTGTCTGGTTTAAGGGAGGGGTTGGCTGGGGTAAGCCGTCATTGTCAATAACATTTTGTTCTTAACTGACTTGCCTAGTTAAATGTTTAAAAACAAGGCGAGAAAGAGAAGAGACATAGAAAAGGGGAGGTGGAGTTGAGTGTACTTAAATAAGTGTTGGTTGAGAGATGTACAGAGAGCTCCTTGAGAAAGCTCTAGTCTAGTAGGTGTTAAGGCTTGCTGGGAATTTTAAGTATATAGCTGTGGAATGATAGTAGCACTGTAAGTGGTCCACTTAGTAGCAGTCCACTCTCCATTAGGACTGGACGGTATAGTAAAACATTATATACCGTTCTTCATTTACAGACCGGTGGTCTTTATTTACCGTTTTGGATTTTAACTTTACCTTCTATAATGGTATTTTAATGTTATGTTACATTTAATAACTGACAAATTACAGTGCAATTCAGAGCGCTGTGATGAATGAGAATAACGTTGTTTTGGAATGAAAGGCGCCTCCACCAACCACGAAAAGAATGTCATGCATTGTGTTGAAGTTAACAAACGCGTGTGTGGGAAACAGATATTGAGTGAAGACATGACGGATTCGGACAGTCATAATGCTGCCTTAGGGCCTCCGCTGTATTCCCAGGCAAGTGAATCATTTTTGCCAAAGAAAGCTGCAACATTGATAGTGTGTACATGGTTTGGTTTTAAGAAAACTGACACAGAACAGCAAAACATAATTTGCAAGTTGTGCAAGCGGTCTGTCGTCGCAAAAGGAGAAACCACGAGTAACCTCTTCAGCCACCTTAAAGCCTGCCATGTGGTCGAATATGGCGAAAGTATGAAGAGACTCATCACTCCTAAATCCCCTGATGCCAGGCCTAAAAATATGTCAAGTTTGAACCTAATAAGTACACAGAATGCTGTGAAAAAGTGGAGAGGGAGATCGAGAACGTGGCACACTTTGCCAACACAACCGACGTATGGTCAAGCCGTACATCAGCACCTAACATTAGCCTGACTGTGCATTTCATAACTGGTGATTGAGAGCTGAAGTGCAGATGTTTGCAGACTGCTTATTTCCCAGAGGACCATACAGGAGAGTTGCTTGCCCTGGGGCTGAGGGATGCACTGGAGTTATGGGGACTAAAAGAAGAACGACTTGTGTGTTTTACAACTGACAACGCATCCAGCATGGTAAAAGCCATGGAGCTAAACAGCTGGACAATACTGCACTGTTTCGGTCACCGTCTTCATCTGGCCATCAGTAAGTTGAAGTAGTTGACAAAATATGTTTTCTCAGATGATGAGCAGCTACGGTTAAGGAATTACTGTCATCAAGGTAATGACTCAGGATGTTGGTTGGTTGTGAGACGAAATGTTAATAAAGATAGCTAGCATTGTTTGGGTCATAACTTGTCACTTGTTGGATTCATAAGTGGAGCGTTCTTCTTCTCACTTTCTGTCGCAAGGCGTTCTGTTACTTGCAGTTCAGTAGCCTAAACTAATACAACACAACAAAGTATCTAAATAGTTCTCAATAACATGAATTGGAATACAATTACTCTTGTAAATAACTGTAAATGATATCTGTAGAAGATCTCAGTGTACTCTGTAACCCACTAAAAGGCACTAACTGTAATTAAAATGGATCAGGCCTAGACCTAATATTAGCCAAATAGGTGAATCAGTATTATTTTTCCATATATTTCCGTATTTATTATATACACCTCCGTTCGAAAGTTTGGGGTCACATTTTTTTGTCCATTAAAGGCACATTTTTTGTCCATTAAAATAACATCAAATTGATCAGAAATACAGTGTAGACATTGGTAATGTTGTAAATGACTATTGTAGCTGGAAACGGCTGATTCTTTTAAATGGAATATCTGCATAGGCATACAGAGGCCCATTATCGGCAACCATCACTCCTGCCGTACCAATGGCATGTTGTGTTAGCTAATTGAAGTTTAGAATTTTACAAGGTTAATTGATCATTTGAAATCCCTTTTGCAACAATGTTGGCACAGTGGAAAACTGTTATGCCGATAAAATAAGCTGGCCTTCTTTAGACTAGTTGAGTATCTGGGGCATCAGCATTTGTGGTTTCGATTACAGGCTCAAAATGGCCAGAAACAAATAACTTTCTTCTGAAATTTGTCAGTCTATTCTTGTTCTGAGAAATGAAGGCTGTCCATTTCGAGAATTTGTCAACTGAAGATCTTGTACAACGCTGTGTACTACTCCCTTCACAGAACAGTGCAAACTGGCTCTAACCAGAATAGAAAGAGGAGTGCGAGGCCCTGATGCACAACTGAGCAATAGGACAAGTACATTAGAGTGTCTAGTTCGAGAATCAGACTCCTCAAAGTCCTCAACTGGCAGCTTCATTAAATAGTAACCGCAAAACACCAGTCTCAATGTCAACAGTGACTCCGGGATGCTGGCCTTCTAGGCAGAGTTGCAAAGAAAAAGCCATATCTCAGTCAGACTGGCCAATTAAAAGAAAAGATTAAGATGGGCAAAAGAACACAGACACTGGACAAAGGAACTCTAAACGGTATTGTAAGTACAAATCTGTCAATACATGGGTTCATTATTAGGCTACTTAACGTCTTTGTCATATTAGTCCATGCTACACATTGACCTCTCCCTCACCCTCTTTCTTTTTCATAATTTCTCACACACATACACACACAAACAATCACAGCTACAAACACACACACACACACCGTTGTCCAAACAATGTGACTGAGGGGTGGCGGCGGAGTAAGCACTCTCCTGCTCCAGAAAGATTCCTAAATACACACACACTGGTAGATCTCAGTGTCTGATATTCACACATATGCACACACACACAAACACATATCTATATCTGGAACGAAAGAAGTACAAGCCGCTCAACAAACGTGATTCGAGGTGTTACATAAAAACAACTGTGCACGCATTACTGTAAGTCGCTAAATGGTTTTTCTATTTTTTCTATTTACAGTACGAATGGACGAGTAAATATATTCCTAGGAATGGCTGGAGACAATCAGGTAGACTCTATTTAGAAGGCCCCTACTAATGCGAGGGGGTGTGGTAATCTATGCACAGAGGAGAACAGAGTGAGTGGTACTGTGGCCAATGGTAGAAAACCTTAAAAACAGGGAGAGATGGAGAGATAATTGGAGAATATGTGTGTGTCATATTAAATATTTCAGAGTGGTGTGAATACCACTGGTTCCCCAGTGAGGTGATTCGAGTGAGTCCCAAGACATCAAAAGATTCTGAGCAACCCCAATCTGTACCCTGATCCTCGTCTCTCCTCCAGAGCCCTAATGCTCCAAACCCTCCGACATAGCTGCACACTAGCTGTATCTGGTTTGTGTAAGCCCTGGTGTGGTTCCACATGCTCACACGAATGCACGCACATGGTATACAAGAAGTTAAGGGAGAGTGGGGGGAGAGAACACAGCCAAATGAGAGAGCAAGAAAGAGAATCAAGCAGACAGAAGTTCTCTTCTAATCTTGTTCACACTAGTAATCTATAGTTTAGTATAACTGCTGCTGCGTGAGTGCATTTGTGTGTGGAGGACTTTCTATTTTCCCTTATAAAGAGTGACTGCCCCTAAAAAGCAACTAATCCCTTTGAAAATGGCCTATGTGCCATCGATATGAGTCAGAAACATTTATTCTAGTGAAAAAATTTACCACACAGTGTAAATAGGATAATTTTGTCTCATCTAAAATATAGTTTGGAACCTCAGTGTGTCACAACGAGTAAATGAAGGTTGGGTTTGGAATACAACCCATCAACAAATCATGTCCCGTTTTGCCAAGCTCCATTTGCAAATCGCTTCCCTTTATTGAATAGAACTCCTATGTTTTATCGCCCCCAACGCTTTCAAAGGATCAAGGGACCTATACTGATTGACAATGCCTCCACAACCAAAGTTCTATTGTTTGCATGCCCTGCGAAAGTAATCAGTATGCAAAATAGGTGCTTGGAGTTTGTCTGCACCAGTAATGCTAGCTTGGTGTGCAACGACCAGTGGTGGTGATTATAACCAGATATTGGACAATAATGACTTATCTTGTATAGTTTAGCTAACGACATTAGATAATGTTATTGCTGGTTATGTTGGTAGCTATCTTGTGATAAAGCGAGGCAGGCTAGTTAATGTTAACTAGCAAGGCAGCCTAGCTAAAGTTTTAGCTAACATTACCTACTTCATTACAACTTCGTTAGGTCTTAGTGTTATGCAGGTGAATGAGGACCCAAAAGCGACTTGGCGAAAACAGAGTCTTTAATCCAGTAAAGTAAATCTACAATCATAAAGCATAATTCACTCGTAATGACGAGAACAGACTGGAGACTCGATCATGAACTGCAGGTTGCCTCGGGAAGGCACTTGAACGTAGCAGACTCAGACACCTGCTCACCACGCAGCATCTGAGGGAAACACGACACGACAGTGCGATACACAGACACAGCACGGTGAACAATAGACAAGGATCCGACAGGGCAGAAACGGAAAACAAGGGGAGAAATAGGGACTCTAATCAGGGAAAAAGATAGGGAACAGGTGTGGGAAGACTAAATGATTGATTAGGGGAATAGGAACAGCTGGGAGCAGGAACGGAACGATAGAGAGAAGAGAGAGAGGAAGGGAGAGAGAAAAAGGGGAACGAACCTAAAAAGACCAGCAGGGGGAAAACGAACAGAGGGAAAAGCAAAATGACAAGACAATATAAGACAAAACATGACACTTAGCTCATAAAAGTTTATTGTGTATTGTCTAAATACTGCTGGTTATGTAACGTAATCATCTGATAATGCTTGCAAGGCAGGCTAGCTGGTCACAGGCTAACTAATGTTAGATAACTAGCTAACGTTAGCCTACAAGTTGGATTTGGAAGTTAGTTCATAGCTCATGCAAGTGTATTCTGTATTATGTTTTGGGCAAAACTAAATAATGAGTCTGAGTTTTACAGTGAACTAAGATCAACAAACCATTACGGCTTCAATGGCCTTAATCTAATCTAATCTGGAGCTAATGTACAGTCATCTGCAAAGCATAGAATTAGGGTTTCCATTAGTTACCACAAACACAAAGTCAAAATTGGCTATATCGTAAACATTTAAAGTACCAGTCAAAAGTTTGGACACACCTACTCATTCAAGGGTTTTTCTTTATTTTTACCATTTCTACATTGTAGAATAATAGTGAAAACATAAACTACGAGGTAACACATATGGAATCATGTGGTAACCAAGTGTTTAACACATCAAAATATATTTGAGATTCTTCAAAGTAGCCACCCTTCTCCATGATGACAGCTTTGCACACTCTTGGCATTCTCTCAACCAGCTTCATGAGGTAGTCATCTGGAATGCATTTCAATTAACAGGTGTGCCTTGTTAAAAGTTCATTTCTGGAATTTCTTTCATTCTTAATGCATTTGAGCCAATCAGTTGTGTTTTGACAAGGTAGGGGTGGTATACAGAAGAAAGC
Organism: Oncorhynchus gorbuscha; assembly: GCF_021184085.1. NCBI lineage: Eukaryota > Metazoa > Chordata > Actinopteri > Salmoniformes > Salmonidae > Oncorhynchus > Oncorhynchus gorbuscha. The sequence goes on from NC_060178.1 coordinate 54,880,792, forward strand.
CCTATTTGGTAAAAGACCAAGTCCATATTATGGCAAGAACCGCTCAAATAAGACATTGGCTATATCGTACTTTATGGTCAGTCAATCCGGAAAATGTCAAGAACTTCAACTGCTGTTGCAAAAAATATCAACCATCAAGCGTTATGATGAAACTAGGACTCATGAGGACCGCCACAGGAAAGGAAGACCCAGAGTTACCTCTGCTGCAGAGGAAAAGTTCATTAGAGTTACCAGCCTCAGAGATTGCAGCCCAAATAAATGCTTCACAGGGTTCAAGTAACAGACACATCTCAACATCAACTGTTCAGAGGAGACGGTGTGAATCAGGCCTTCATGGTCGAATTTCTGCAAAGAAACCACTACTAAAGGACACAGATAAGCGAGACTTGCTTGGGCCAAGAAACACGAGCAATGGACATTAGACATTAGAGTTTTTGTGAGACGCAGAGTAGGTGAACGGATGATCTCCGCATGTGTGGTTCCCACGGTGAAGCATGGAAGAGCAGGTGTGATGGTGTGGGGTGCTTTGCTGATGACACTGTCTGTGATTTATTTAGAATTCAAAGTACACTTAACCAGCATGGCTACCACATCATTATGCCATCCCATCTGGTGTGTGCTTAGTGGGACTATCATTTGTTTTTCAACAGGACAATGACGCAACACACCTCCAGGCTGTGTAAGGGCTATTTGACCAATAAGGAGAGTGATGGAGTGCTGCATCAGATTTGGTTGGTTCAGGTTGGTTCCACCATGCTAATCATAACCACCATTGATAATGTAATCAGTGCTCTGTGTGTGTGTGTGTGTGTGTGTTTGTGTGACCAACCAGTAACTTTGAGGTGTCATGCTGGTAAAAGAGGACCCAAAAGCGACTTAACAGAAGCAGAGTTTAATAATGTTCAAAACGGAATAACTGACATCCTCTAGATTTGTAGAGGGGAAAACAACTGGAGAAGCGGCCACAGACTGCAGGTCGCTTCGGGTAGGCGCAGGCCGTAGTCGACTGAGACACCTGCTCACACGCAGCGTCTGATGAAGGCACAAAACACGACAGAACAGGGTGATACACAATCACGGCAAAAAACACGACAGGACAGGGCGAAACGCAATCACAGCATGGTGAATACAATATAAGGAACCGACGGAACAGGAACGGATTACAAAGGAATAAATAGGGAATCTAATCAGGGGAAAGGATCGGGAACAGGTGTGGGAAGACTAAATGATGATTAGGGGAATAGGAACAGCTGGGAGCAGGAACGGAACGACAGAGAGAAGAGAGAGCGAGAGAGTGAGAGAGGGAGGGGGAGAGAGAGGGATAGAACCAAACAAGACCAGCAGAGGGAAACGAATAGCATGGGGAGCACAGGGACAAGACATGACAATAAATGACAAACATGACAGTACCCCCCACTCACCGAGCGCCTCCTGGCGCACTCGAGGAGGAATCCTGGCGGCAACGGAGGAAATCATCGATGAGCGAACGGTCCAGCACGTCCCGAGACGGAACCCAACTCCTCTCCTCAGGACCGTAACCCTCCCAATCCACTAGGTATTGGTGACCCCGTCCCCGAGAACGCATGTCCATAATTTTATGTACCTTGTAAATAGGTGCGCTCTCGACAAGGACGGGAGGGGGGAGGGAAGACGAACGGGGGTGCGAAGAAAGGGCTTAACACAGGAGACATGGAAGACAGGATGGACGCGACGAAGATGTCGCGGGAAGAAGCAGTCGCACAGCGACAGGATTGACGACCTGGGAGACACGGAACGGACCAATGAACCGCGGAGTCAACTTACGAGAAGCTGTCGTAAGAGGAAGGTTGCGAGTGGAAAGCCACACTCTCTGGCCGCAACAATACCTTGGACTCTTAATCCTGCGTTTATTGGCGGCTCTCACCGTCTGTGCCCTGTAACGGCAAAGTGCAGACCTCACCCTCCTCCAGGTGCGCTCACAACGTTGGACAAACGCTTGAGCGGAGGGAACGCTGGACTCGGCAAGCTGGGATGAGAACAGAGGAGGCTGGTAACCCAGACTACTCTGAAACGGAGATAACCCGGTAGCAGACGAAGGAAGCGAATTGTGAGCGTATTCTGCCCAGGGGAGCTGTTCTGCCCAAGACGCAGGGTTTCTGAAAGAAAGGCTGCGTAGTATGCGACCAATCGTCTGATTGGCCCTCTCTGCTTGACCGTTAGACTGGGGATGAAACCCGGAAGAGAGACTGACGGACGCACCAATCAAACGACAGAACTCCCTCCAAAACTGTGACGTGAATTGCGGACCTCTGTCTGAAACGGCGTCTAACGGGAGGCCATGAATTCTGAATACATTCTCAATAATGATTTGTGCCGTCTCCTTAGCGGAAGGAAGTTTAGCGAGGGGAATGAAATGTGCCGCCTTAGAGAACCTATCGACAACCGTCAGAATCACAGTCTTCCCCGCAGACAAAGGCAGACCGGTAATGAAGTCTAAGGCAATGTGAGACCATGGTCGAGAAGGAATGGGGAGCGGTCTGAGACGACCGGCAGGAGGAGAGTTACCCGACTTAGTCTGCGCGCAGTCCGAACAGGCAGCCACGAAACGGCGCGTGTCACGCTCCTGAGTCGGCCACCAAAAGCGCTGGCGAATAGACGCAAGAGTGCCTCGAACACCGGGATGACCCGCTAACTTGGCAGAGTGAGCCCACTGAAGAACAGCCAGACGAGTGGAAACAGGAACGAAAAGGAGGTTACTAGGACAAGCGCGGCGACGCAGTGTGCGTGAGTGCTTGCTTAACCTGTCTTTCAATTCCCCAGACTGTTAACCCGACAACACGCCCATAAGGAAGAATCCCCTCGGGATCAGTAGAAGCCACAGAAGAACTAAACAGACGGGATAAGGCATCAGGCTTGGTGTTCTTGCTACCCGGACGGTAAGAAATCACAAACTCGAAACGAGCGAAAAACAACGCCCAACGAGCTTGACGGGCATTAAGTCGTTTGGCAGAACGGATGTACTCAAGGTTCTTATGGTCTGTCCAAACGACAAAAGGAACGGTCGCCCCCTCCAACCACTGTCGCCATTCGCCTAGGGCTAAGCGGATGGCGAGCAGTTCACGGTTACCCACATCATAGTTGCGCTCAGATGGCGACAGGCGATGAGAAAAATAAGCGCAAGGATGAACCTTATCGTCAGACTGGAAGCGCTGGGATAGAATGGCTCCCACGCCTACCTCTGAAGCGTCAACCTCGACAATGAATTGTCTAGTGACGTCAGGAGTAACGAGGATAGGAGCGGACGTAAAACGTTCTTTTAGAAGATCAAAAGCTCCCTGGGCGGAACCGGACCACTTAAAACACGTCTTGACAGAAGTAAGAGCTGTGAGAGGGGCAGCAACTTGACCGAAATTACGAATGAAACGCCGATAGAAATTAGCGAAACCTAAAAAGCGCTGCAACTCGACACGTGACCTTGGAACGGGCCAATCACTGACAGCTTGGACCTTAGCGGAATCCATCTGAATGCCTTCAGCGGAAATAACAGAACCGAGAAAAGTAACGGAGGAGACATGAAAAGAGCACTTCTCAGCCTTTACGTAGAGACAATTCTCTAAAAGGCGCTGTAGAACACGTCGAACGTGCTGAACATGAATCTCGAGTGACGGAGAAAAAATCAGGATATCGTCAAGATAGACAAAAACAAAAATGTTCAGCATGTCTCTCAGGACATCATTAACTAATGCCTGAAAAACAGCTGGCGCATTGGCGAGACCGAACGGCAGAACCCGGTACTCAAAATGCCCTAACGGAGTATTAAACGCCGTTTTCCACTCGTCCCCCTCTCTGATGCGCACGAGATGGTAAGCGTTACGAAGGTCCAACTTAGTAAAGCACCTGGCTCCCTGCAGAATCTCGAAGGCTGATGACATAAGGGGAAGCGGATAACGATTCTTAACCGTTATGTCATTCAGCCTCGATAATCCACGCAGGGGCGCAGAGTACCGTCCTTCTTCTTAACAAAAAGAACCCCGCCCCGGCCGGAGAGGAAGAAGGCACTATGGTACCGGCGTCAAGAGACACAGACAAATAATCCTCGAGAGCCTTACGTTCGGGAGCCGACAGAGAGTATAGTCTACCTCGAGGAGGAGTGGTCCCCGGAAGGAGATCAATACTACAATCATACGACCGGTGAGGAGGAAGGGAGTTGGCTCGGGACCGACTGAAGACCGTGCGCAGATCATGATATTCCTCCGGCACTCCTGTCAAATCGCCAGGTTCCTCCTGAGAAGTAGGGACAGAAGAAATGGGAGGGATGGCAGACATTAAACACTTCACATGACAAGAAACGTTCCAGGATAGGATAGAATTACTAGACCAATTAATAGAAGGATTATGACAGACAAGCCAGGGGTGACCCAAAACAACAGGTGTAAACGGTGAACGGAAAATCAAAAAGACATAGTCTCACTGTGGTTACCAGATACTGTGAGAGTTAAAGGTAGTGTCTCAAATTTGATACTGGGAAGATGACTACCATCTAAGGCAAACATGGGCGTAGGCCTGTCTAACGGTCTGAAAGGAATGTTATGTTTCCGAGCCCATGCTTCGTCCATGAAACAACCCTCAGCCCCAGAGTCAATCAAAGCACTGCATGTAGCACCCGAACCGGTCCAGCGTAGATGGACCGACATAGTAGTACAAGATCTAGATGAAGGGACCTGAGTAGTAGCGCTCACCAGTAGCCCTCCGCTTACTGATGGGCTCTGGCCTCTTACTGGACATGAAATAACAAAATGTCCAGCAACTCCGCAATAGAGGCACAGGCGGTTGGTGATCCTCTGTTCCCTCTCCTTATTCGAGATGCGAATCCCTCCCAGCTGCATGGGCTCAGTCTCAAAGCCAGAGGAGGGAGATGGTTGCGATGCGGAGCAGGGAAACACCGTAGATGCGAGCTCTCTTCCACGAGCCCGGTGACGAAGATCTACCCGTCGTTCTATGCGGATGGCGAGAGCAATCAAAGAGTCCACATCTGAAGGAACCTCCCGGGAAAGAATCTCATCCTTAACCGCTGCGTGGAGTCCCTCCAGAAAACGAGCGAGCAGCGCCGGCTCGTTCCACTCACTAGAGGCAGCAAGAGTGCGAAACTCAATGGAATAATCCGTTATGGACCGTTCACCTTGGCATAAGGAAGCCAGGGCCCTAGAAGCCTCCTCACCAAAAACTGAACGGTCAAAAACCCGAATCATCTCCTCTTTAAAGTTCTGGAATCTGTTAGAGCAATCAGCCCTTGCCTCCCAGATAGCTGTGCCCCATTCTCGAGCCCGGCCAGTAAGGAGTGAAATGACGTAAGCAACCCGAGCTCTCTCTAGAGTATGTGTGGGGTTGGAGAGAGAACACAATCTCACACTGCGTGAGAAAGGAGCGGCACTCAGTGGGCTGCCCGGAGTAGCAAGGTGGGTTATTAACCCTGGGTTCTGGAGGCTCGGCAGGCCAGGGAGTAACAGGTGGCACGAGACGTAGACTCTGGAACTGTCCAGAGAGGTCGGAAACCTGAGCGGCCAGGTTCTCCACGGCATGGCGAGCAGCAGACAATTCCTGCTCGTGTCTGCCGAGCATGGCTCCTTGGAACTCGACGGCAGTGTAACGAGCGTCTGAAGTCGCTGGGTCCATTCCTTGGTCGGTTCCTTCTGCCATGCTGGTAAAAGAGGACCCAAAAGCGACTTAACAGAAGCAGAGTTTAATAATGTTCAAAACGGAATAACTGACATCCTCTAGATTTGTAGAGGGGAAAACAACTGGAGAAGCGGCCACAGACTGCAGGTCGTCGGGTAGGCGCAGGCCGTAGTCGACTGAGACACCTGCTCACACGCAGCGTCTGATGAAGGCACAAAACACGACAGAACAGGGTGATACACAATCACGGCAAAAAACACGACAGGACAGGGCGAAACGCAATCACAGCATGGTGAATACAATATAAGGAACCGACGGAACAGGAACGGATTACAAAGGAATAAATAGGGAATCTAATCAGGGGAAAGGATCGGGAACAGGTGTGGGAAGACTAAATGATGATTAGGGGAATAGGAACAGCTGGGAGCAGGAACGGAACGACAGAGAGAAGAGAGAGCGAGAGAGTGAGAGAGGGAGGGGGAGAGAGAGGGATAGAACCAAACAAGACCAGCAGAGGGAAACGAATAGCATGGGGAGCACAGGGACAAGACATGACAATAAATGACAAACATGACATGAGGGGCAAGGAGCTGATCAATGCTGCCTTGCCCATCAGTGGGGCTCTGGCAAAGACCTCACCTCCAGTTTCACCTCTTGCCTGCTCACCAACGGTCGTCAATGGGGAGACCAGAATTAGGTAGGTTTAGTCTGACCTGTTCAAACTTCAACGACCACTCTGTTTGTCAATGTAGCCACCTTACCAGCAGACAAAATGCCGATAGGCACAGTATCTGTATCGGCTGTGAATGACAATGAAAGGTGAAAGGTGCACATTGTTATATTAGTATATCAGTATCTATGGTATTATGTCAAGTTTGGCTTCTGTCATGGCCACCAGCATTTCTAGAAGATCAAGGCAAAAACCAAGGCCAAATCAGAGGGTGCAGTTCCTTGTTAACCGCTGGCCTTCATTGGCTGAAGAGAATTTAACATAGAACAGCAGGTCGAATAAAAAGTATGTCTTTACTCTTGTTTTGTGAAAAGGACAATAGTTCAATATTTTTGCACTTTCTCTTTGTGGTCCAACACTGATGATGAGATGTAGCTTCACCTGGCTCCACCTTGGTTAGGCTGCCCTCTGTTGGTACCAATTGGACTGTACATGACATTCACCAGTGCTGAATTCCAAATCAACCCCTGGCCAAGACCCTTGTTCCTAGTCATTCCTGTAGATTTGAGAGGATTGGATGGGGGTGTACAAAACGGCAACTTTTTCACCCAGCTATTCAAAAGGCAAGATGAAGATATTACCATATTGTTTATATCTATCCAATTAATCCAGTCTACAGGAATGCCCACTTAGCAGACACTTATTCAAAGCAAAGTGATTTACAGTACAGGAGCAAGTTCATAATATGTATGTGTACTTGATCCCTGTGAGAATTAAACCATGACCTTGGCATAGTGTTCTTACCAACTGAGCCACACATAATTTGTGAAACCTTTGCCTTAAAATCATATTTTCTTTATTCAGATGGAGCAGACTGAATAGTAGAAATGAACTGAGGTTATGGTGGTGTGGCTAAACTGTAATACTAAATCTGAACCACTACATGTCACCAGAGTCTTAGTTTAGTGCAACCAGAGTCATACACATCAGCTACACTTTGTGCAGGGTTCATTTCCAGTCCTTCACTAACACATCAAATTACACCAACCAGTTTCTCATCAGGACTGTGATGAGTTGCATCAAGTGTGTTAGTGTAGGGCTGGAACAAAAGCATGCACACTGTAGCTAGGCTTGGTCCCCTAAATGTAAGTATATAGTTATTATTATTTTTTTTTTCAATTTCACCTTTACTTAACCAGGCAGCAGAGATTTAATATCTGTTTCAGATGGTTTCTCTCACTCCCACTGTCTCCACTCTTCTCACTCCCTCTCTCTTTCTCCTGTTCTCCTTCCTCTGTCTCTCACCTCAAACCTCGTGTTGCTGTACTCCTGTCCCCCTGACCTGCTCTAGTCCTGGATTAAAATCTACAGATTCCAACCCGTTTTGTTTGTTTGTGTCAGGCCTTAAAAGTAGACTCAGCGATATGAGATATAAATTAGTATTAGCAAATAGAAACAAACAAAGAAAGTGCAAAGTGAGAGAATTTCCTCAGCAGTAGTTGTCATGCAGCAATCACATTAGTGAAGTGTGAAGCGAGCTGATGTGTATTTGCACAGATGCTCTGTGTGGGTGCCTCATAATATCTTTGGTTCACACTGTTGCTTGTGGTCACATCCAGTGGTGTGGTGGAGGGTTAATGCATGTAGTCTAAACAGTGTTTATACAAAAAAAAATAGACATCTGTTGGCAAACAGAAGATAGCCCTATTTGGTAAAAGACCAAGTTCATTTTATGTCAAGAACAGCTCAACTAAGTAAAGAGAAATGTCAGTCCATCAGAACTTTAAGACATGAAGGTCAGTCAATCTGTAAAATGTCAAGAACTTTTAAAGTTTATTCAAGTGCAGTCGCAAAAACCATCAAGCGCTATGATGAAACTAGGACTCATGAGGACCGCGACAGGAAAGGAAGACCCAGAGTTACCTCTGCTGCAGAGGATAAGTTCATTAGAGTTACCAGCATTGTTTAACTTGGGTCAAACATTTTGTGTAGCCTTCCACAAGCTTCCCACAATAAGTTGGGTGAATTTTGGGCCATTCCTCCTGACAGAGCTGGTGTAACTAAGTCAGTTGTGTAGGCCTCATTGCTAGCACATGCTTTTTCAGTTCTGCCCACAGATTTTCTATAGGATTTCTGATGGCCCCTCCAATACCTAGACTTTGTTGTCCTTATGCCATTTTCCCACAACTTTGGATGTATGGTTGGGGTCTTTATTCATTTGGAAGACCCATTTGCGACCAAGCTTTAACTTCCTGACTGATGTCTTGAAATTTTGCTTCAATATATCCACATAATTTCCCTGCCTCATGATGCCATCTATTTTGTGGGATGGTGTTATTCGGCTTGCAAGCTTCCCCCTTTTCCCCCCAATCATAACAATGGTCATTATGGCCAAACAGTTCTATTTTTATTTCATCAGACCAGAGGACATTTCTCCAAAAAGTACGATCTTTGTCCTCATGTGCAGTTGCAAACCTTAGTCTGGATTTTTTTATGGCGAATTTGGAGCAGTGGCTTCTTCCTTGCTGAGCGGCTTTTCAGGTTATGTCGATTATAGGACTCTTTTTTTTTTTACTGTGGACATAGATACCGTTGTACCTGATTCATCCAGCATTTTCACAAGGTCCTTTGCTGTTGTTCTGGGATTGATTTGCACTTTTCGCACCAAAGTACGTTCATCTGTATGAGACAGAACTCGTCTCCTTCCTCAGCGGTATGACTTCTGCGTGTTTCCATGGTGTTTATACTTGCGTACTATTAACTGTACAGATGAACGTGGTACCTTCAGGCGTTTGGAAATTGCTCCCAATGATGAACCAGACTTGTGGGGGTCTACAATTAGTTTTCTGAGGTCTTAGCTGATTTCTTTTGATTTTCCCATGATGCCACGCAAAGAGGCACTGAGTTTGAAGGTAGGCCTTGAAATACATTCACAGGTACACCTCTAATTGACTCATGGTGTCAATTAGCCTATCAGAAGCTTCTAAAGCCATGACATAATCGTCTGAATTTTCCAAGCTATTTAAAGGCACAGTCAACTTCGTGTATGTAAACATCTACTTTGTCTGGAATTGTCCAAGCTATTTAAAGGCACAGTCAACTTCGTGTATGTAAACATCTACTTTGTGCATGACACAAGTCAGTTTTCCAACAATTGTTTACAGACAGATTATTTCACTTATAATTCACTGTATCACAATTCCAGTGATACTTGTGTCATGCACAAAGTAGATGTCCTAAACGACTTGCCAAAACGATCGTTTGTTAGCAAGAAATTTGTGGAGTGGTTGAAATATTTTGTTTTTAAATTATTTTATGTTTTTAATGTTTCATCAATCGACAGACAATAACCCATAATAACAAAGCAAAAACATTTTTTTATTTTTTTATAATTAAATTGAAATATCACATTTACATGTATTCAGACTCTTTACTTAGTACTTTGATGAAGCACCTTTGAGGCTGGAGTCTTCTTGGGTATGACGCTACAAGCTTGGCACACCTGTATTTGGGGAGTTTCTCCCATTCTTCTCTGTAGATCCTCTGAAGACTTGGCCCGAAGCCACTCCTGCGTTGTCTTGGCTGTGTGCTTAGGGTCGTTCTCCTGTTGGAAGGTAAATCTTCGCCCCAGTCTGAGGTCCTGAGCGCTCTGGAGCAGGCTTTCATCATCAGGATCTCTCTGTACTTTGCTCCGTTCATCATTGCCTCAATCCTGACTAGTCTCCCAGTCACTGCTGCTTTAAAACAGCCCCACAGCATGATGCTGCCACCACAGTGCTTCACCGTAGGAATGGTGCCAGGTTTCCTCCAAACGTGACCCTTGGCATTTGGGGCAAAGAGTTCAATCTTGGTTTCATCAGACCTGAGAGTCTTGTTTCTCATGGTCATAGTCATTTGGGTGCCTTTTGGCATTCTCCAAGCGGCATCTGTCTGGCCACTCTACCAGAAAGGCCAGATGTGTTGAATGCTACAGAGATGATTGTCCTTCTGTAAGGTTCTCCCATCTCCACAGAGGAACCTGATTTCAAAGTGACCATCAGGTTCTTGGTTACCTCCCTGACCAAGGCCCTTCTTTCCCGATTGCTCAGTTCTAGGAACAGTCTTGGTGGTTCCAAACTTCTTCCATTTAAGAATGATGGAGGCCACTGTGTTCTTGGGGACGTTCAATGCTGCAGAAATGTCTTGGTTTGCTTCCCCAGATCTGTGCCTCGACACAATCCTGTCTCGGAGCTCTGATATGCACTGTCAACTGTGGGACATTATATAAATAGGTGTGTGCTTTTCCAAATAATGTCCAATCAATTGAATTTACCGCAGGATGATCAATGGTAAATGGATGCACGTGAAATCAATTGCGAGCCTCATAGCAAAGGTTCTGAACATTTATATAAATAAGGTATTTATGTTTTTTATGTTTTATAAATTTGCAAACAATTCTAAAAACCTTAATTCACTTTGTCATTATGGGGTATTGTGCGAAGATCGATGAGAAAGAAAAATATTTAATCCATTTTAGAAAAAGGCTGTAACGTAACAAAATGTGGAAAAAGGGAATCAGTCTGAATACTTTCCGAATGCACTGTATGTATATAACCTAGCAAGCAACATGAGATGGATAATTAAATGAAAGCCTTAATTGGAAAATAGTTAGCTAGCTTGCTGGCTATAGCTTGCTTAAAATTTGTCGCTTGTGTCACTCACTCCATTTCGGGCTGAGCAGTCTGTCCCGACTGTAAAACTCATGTTTAGGTTATTCAAACCTGATCTGTTATTGATCCCGACTAGCTGGTCTCAAGTCTCAGGTCTTTGAATTGCACACATAGTGGTGATGTTGTTTTATCAACAATATACTGTATCTGATTTATGCTGATGAAGAGTCCCACTGCTTCTATCTAGTCTAGAAATAGCTGTTGCTATATATGTGAATGCTGTACATGACATGCATGACACTTTAGAAAAGTTCCTCTTTGAAGTTTATTTCAAATAAATTACAGAGATTAAAATATGCCTCGTCAATATTTGCTAATATTTGTACTTAACAGTCAATTCCATGCCTGGCTGGCTATCCAACCAACGAATGTCCACATGTTAAATGCCCTGAGGGCTCTGCTTACCTCAGCTACCCATGACAGAGAGACATGACAGATCTGCCTGTGTGTCTCAACCTCTTCAACCTCTAGATGGGAGATGGCATCACTCTGGTTGCACTCTGTTTTGTGTCTTTTCACTCTGAATTGTGCACTCGATCACTCCCCCTCATAACACGATACATTGGTAATCAGCCCTGGTTAGCCCTGGCACTTTTTATCCTTTCAGTTTCTGAACACTGTCCCTGACCCCTAACCTCTATACGACCCCATAACTATATGGTGTTTGCGTTCAAGTAAAAGCCTTACTACCAAAGATGAAAGCATGGGTGTGTGTGGGTGTGCCTGTGTGCATGCTTGTCCAACATTAGTCAGCATAGTTCTCTGACACAAGCACTTCCACCTGGTGCCTCCCTCTTTCCATCTCTCTGTTTCTCTCTCTCGCTCCCTCCATCATGTTCACATTGAAATGAGTGTTGAGTGTGTCATACCAGCTGGTGCTTTTGAATGCCACGTGAATAGGTTGTATGTATGCGCGTGTGTGTCATATCTCAGATGTTCTCTGGCTCCTCATCTCATGCACAAGGTGATTTATTCTACTTTCTAAACATATTTTATGACCTTTTCTGCTCTCTTCCCTTTTCTGTGCATGCAATTCAGTTCTCTTCTGCTATATCTTATTCTGTCTTTCTCTTTCTCTCTCTCTCTGACACTTACCCTCACCCCCTCCTCTCTCTGTTTTCTCTGCCATCAGTGAGTAATCAAGCCCTGTGATGAGTAAAGGAATGAATAAACTGTTCAAAGTAGGACAGATTTGACTCAGTTTATCAGAGCAGATTGTTTGCATTCGTTTGTGACTGTGTGCTATGGAGACAGACCAGGGTTGAAATTTAAGGAAAAGATGACATCACTCACAATTATTGATGTGGTAAATATATCAAAGGAAGTCGACCAAAGCAATGGAAATGCCATGGCAACACCAATCACGCTTTCCCGTCGGAAAAGATTCAGAATCTCCTCATTGCTCCCCCCATCAAAATAAGCCTACATTTAGGCTATTGCTTATATGTCTATTTCACACTATTTGGGGGTAAAACAATAAGAGTATAATGCTTATATGGAAGTTAACCCTAATACATATTCCTGTCATTGTCACCAATGAACTGCACTATGTTTAAAAACGGCTTCAAGTACCACCACCAATTTCTGTGGCTAGATTAACTACCAGTTTAAACGAACGGCAGTTAGCATTTACTGTAGCAGACATTTTTTCTAACTTGAAAATGACTATTTTCTGAGGATTATGCATCAAAAACAGCTAAATATATCCATAGCCAGATATGAGTAACCACTTTGTGGATAATTTAGAACATAAATCATGACTAAATCATGACAAAGTGGTTACTCAATCGTTCCCATAGCAACGATTAAAACATTCCCAAACCAGAAACCGTGGATTGATGGCAGCATTCGAGTGAAACTGAAAGCCCAAACCACTGCTTTTAATCAGGGAAAGGTGACCGGAAACATGACCGAATACAAACAGTATAGCTATTCCCTCTGCAAGGCAATCAAACAAGCTAAGCGTCAGTATAGAGACAAAGTAGAATCGCAATTCAACGGCTCAGACACAAGAGGTATGTGGCAGGGTCTACAGTCAATCACGGATTACAAAAAGAAAACCAGCCCAGTCAAAGACCAGGATGCCTTGCTCCCAGGCAGACTAAATAACTTTTTTGCCCGCATTGAGGACAATACAGTGCCACTGACACGGCCCGCAACCAAAACATGCGGACTCTCCTTCACTGCAACCGAGGTGAGTAAAACATTTAAACGTGTTAACCCTCGCAAAAGGCTGCAGGCCCAGACGGCATCCCCAGCCGCGCCCTCAGAGCATGCGCAGACCAGCTGGCTGGTGTGTTTACGGACATATTCAATCGATCCCAGTCTGCTGTTCCCACATGCTTCAAGAGGGTCACCATTGTTCCTGTTCCCAAGAAAGCTAAGGTAACTGAGCTAAACGACTCACTCACCTCCGTCATAATGAAGTGCTTTGAGAGACTAGTCAAGGACCATATCACCTCCACCCTACCTGACACCCTAGACCCACTCCAATTTGCTTACCGCCCAAATAGGTCCACAGACGATGCAATCTCAACCACACTGCACACTGCCCTAACCAAATCAAATCAAACCCCATCTGGACAAGAGGAATACCTATGTGAGAATGCTGTTCATCGACTACAGCTCGGCATTTAACACCATAGTGCCCTCCAAGCTCGTCATCAAGCTCGAGACCCTGGGTCTCGACCCCGCCTTGTGCAACTGGGTACTGGACTTCCTGACGGGCCGCCCCCAGGTGGTGAGGGTACATCTCCACCCCGCTGATCCTCAACACTCGGGCCCCACAAGGGTGTGTTCTGAGCCCTCTCCTGTACTCCCTGTTCACCCACGACTGCGTCGCCACGCACGCCTCCAACTCAATCATCAAGTTTGCGGACGACACAACAGTGGTAGGCTTGATTACCAACAACGACGAGACAGCCTACAGGGAGGAGGTGAGGGCCCTCGGAGTGTGGTGTCAGGAAAATAACCTCACACTCAACGTCAACAAAACTAAGGAGATGATTGTGGACTTCAGGAAACAGCAGAGGGAACACCCCCCTATCCACATCGATGGAACAGTAGTGGAGAGGGTAGTAAGTTTTAAGTTCCTCTTCGTACACATCACAGACAAACTGAATTGGTCCACCCACACAGACAGCATCGTGAAGAAGGCGCAGCAGTGCCTCTTCAACCTCAGGAGGCTGAAGAAATTCGGCTTGTCACCAAAAACACTCACAAACTTCTACAGATGCACAATCGAGAGCATTCTGGCGGGCCGTATCACCGCCTGGTACGGCAACTGCTCCACCCACAACCGTAAGGCTCTCCAGAGGGTAGTGAGGTCTGCACAACGCATCACCGGGGGCAAACTACCTGCCCTCCAGGACACATACACCACCCGACGTCACAGGAAGGCCATAAAGATCATTAAGGACAACAACCACCCGAGCCACTGCCTGTTCACCCCGCTATCATCCAGAAGGCGAGGTCAGTACAGGTGCATCAAAGCTGGGACCGAGAGACTGAAAAACAGCTTCTATCTCAAGGCCATCAGACTGTTAAACAGCCACCACTAACATTGAGTGGCTGCTGCCAACACACTGACTCAACTCCAGCCACTTTAATAATGGGAATTGATGGGAATTGATGTCAAATATATCACTAGCCAATTTAAACAATGCTACTTAATATAATTTTTACATACCCTACATTATTTATTTATTTTTATTTATTTTATTTCACCTTTAATTTAACCAGGTAGGCAAGTTGAGAACAAGTTCTCATGTACAATTGCGACCTGGCCAAGATAAAGCAAAGCAGTTCGACAGATACAACGACAGAGTTACACATGGAGTAAAACAAACATACACTCAATAATACAGTATGAACAAGTCTATATACAATGTGAGCAAATGAGGTGAGAAGGGAGGTAAAGGCAAAAAAGGCCATGGTGGCAAAGTAAATACAATATAGCAAGTAAAACACTGGAATGGTAGTTTTGCAATGGAAGAATGTGCAAAGTAGAAATAAAAATAATGGGGTGCAAAGGAGCAAAATCAATTAATTAATTAAATACAGTTGGGAAAGAGGTAGTTGTTTGGGCTAAATTATAGGTGGGCTATGTACAGGTGCAGTAATCTGTGAGCTGCTCTGACAGTTGGTGCTTAAAGCTAGTGAGGGAGATAAGTGTTTCCAGTTTCAGAGATTTTTGTAGTTCGTTCCAGTCATTGGCAGCAGAGAACTGGAAGGAGAGGCGGCCAAAGAAAGAATTAGTTTTGGGGGTGACTAGAGAGATATACCTGCTGGAACGTGTGCTACAGGTGGGAGATGCTATGGTGACCAGCGAGCTGAGATAAGGGGGGACTTTACCTAGCAGGGTCTTGTAGATGACATGGAGCCAGTGGGTTTGGCGACGAGTATGAAGCGAGGGCCAGCCAACGAGAGCGTACAGGTCGCAATGGTGGGTAGTATATGGGGCTTTGGTGACAAAACGGATTGCACTGTGATAGACTGCATCCAATTTGTTGAGTAGGGTATTGGAGGCTATTTTGTAAATGACATCGCCAAAGTCGAGGATTGGTAGGATGGTCAGTTTTACAAGGGTATGTTTGGCAGCATGAGTGAAGGATGCTTTTTTGCGAAATAGGAAGCCAATTCTAGATTTAACTTTGGATTGGAGATGTTTGATATGGGTCTGGAAGGAGAGTTTACAGTCTAACCAGACACCTAAGTATTTGTAGTTGTCCACGTATTCTAAGTCAGAGCCGTCCAGAGTAGTGATGTTGGACAGATTTATCTCATATGTATACGTATATACTGTACTCTATATCATCTACTACATCTTTATGTAATACATGTATCACTAGCCACTTTGAACCATGCCACTTTGTTTACATACTCATCTCATATGTATATACTGTACTCGATACCATCTACTGCATCTTGCCTATGCTGCTCTGTACCATCACTCATTCATATATCTTTATGTACATATTCTTTATCCCTTTACACTTGTGTGTATAAGGTAGTAGTTTTGAAATTCTTAGCTAGATTACTCGTTGGTTATTACTGCATTGTCGGAACTAGAAGCACAAGCATTTCGCTACACTCGCATTAACATCTGCTAACCATGTGTATGTGACATATCAAATTTGATTTGATTTGTATTATGAACTTAAATGCAAAACGCTACAGAGAGTGGTGCGGATGGCCCAATACATTACTTAGGCCGAGCTCCCTGCCATCCAGGACCTCAATAGCAGGCGGTTGTCAAATGAAGGCCCGAAAAATTGCCAAAGACTTCAGCTACCGAAGCCATATACTGTTCACTCTGCTACCGCTAGTGAACATTGGTTCGCGGACCAACGATATTACTGCTAAATTGTTAATGAAATAGTTACCGAGACTATCTGCGTTGACCCAATCTTGCACTGACTCTATCCACAATTACGAGACTATAAACAGTGCATTCAGTATTCAGACCCCTTGACTTTTTCAAATTTTTGTTAATTACAGCCTTATTCTAAAATGGATTAAATAGTTGTTTTTCCCCTCATCAATCTACATGCAATACCCCATAATGACAAACAAACACAGGTATTTAGGAACTGTTGTACATTTTTGACAAATAAAAATATGAAATATCACATTTACATAAGTATTCAGACCCTTTACTCAGTACTTTGTTGAAGCACCTCTGTCATCGATTACTGCCTCGAGTCTTCTTGGGTATGGCGCTACAAGCTTGAATACCTGTATTTGGGGAGTTTTCTCCCATTCTTCTTTGCAGATCCTCTCAAGCTCTGTCAGGTGGGATGTGGAGCGTTGCTACACAGCATTTTGAGGTCTCTCCAGAGATGTTCGATCGGGTTTAAGTCCAGGCTCTGGCTGGGCCATCAAGGACATTCAGAGACTTATCCCGTAGCCACTCCTGCGTTGTCTTGATTGTGTGCTTAGGGTCATTGTCCTGTTGGAAGGTGAACCTTCACCCAAGTCTGAGGTCCCGAGCGCTCTGAGCTGTTTTCATCAAGGATCTCTTTGTACTTTTCTCCATTCATCTTTCCCTCGATCCATACCAGTGGCGAATAGACCAAATTATTAGGGTGAGGCACATGGGCTACTAACAGCTTACTACACAACATACACTTAGTATTACTTTCTTAGCTACAGTATACATATCTCCCTGGCATATTTTTTATGCAGCAGCATACAATACATTTTTTGGACCTTGTTGTGATGTGCTCACTTGAACAGGAAGGTGGTGCGGCGAATTTTTATCATCAAAGAAAGAGAGGCCGGATATATAATTCCGAGTTGGATTTGGATGACCATTCAAAACATATTTCCCCAGTCTGAGCTCATGTATGCCTGACTTCCAAGTTTGCAATGCTTGCAGTTAGCCAATGTCACCGATTCCTTCCAAACCACTCATTGTTGAATTTGTGATTTCCAACTTGTTACGTAACGTTTATGTCCAGTGGCTGATGAGCACCTATACGTTTTATGGATAATTTCTCTTCATTATTTCTCTTCATAATGACAAGGATTAAAAAGGATTTGCCAGTAGATTGTCGAAATGATTTATGATGATGACTGCTAGCTAAGATTTTGACAGTAAGATGTTGAAATGATCAAACCAAGCTACTGTACATATAACGTGATTTGATGTCATTTTATCTGTGGCCAATGACCTTGAGCCTTCTTGGAAGGGCACTAGTAATGTAATTCTATGGCAGGAGCCAAAGGGCTTGAATTTCCGATGTCTACCTTTACTACTTGGCCGTGACGTACATGAGTGACAGAACACTGAGCCTTTATTAACTCAATGATATATATATGTTTTTTTATTTACATTGTTTGCAAACTGATATGTGATTTGTATTAATGCCAAAACATATATATAGTTGAAGTCAGACGTTTACATACACGATAGCCAAATACAGTTTTCACAATTCCTGACATTTAATCTTAGTAAAAATTCCCTGTCTTAGGTCAGTTAGGATGACCACTTCATTTTAAGAATGTGAAATGTCAGAATAATAGTAGAGAGAATGATTTATTTCAGCTTGTATTTATTTCATCACATTCCCAGTGGGTCAGAAGTTTACATACAAATCAAATCAAAGTTTACTTGTCACATGCGCCGAATATAACAGGTGTAAGACCTTACAGTGAAATGCACTATTGGCTCTAACCAGTAGTGCAAAAAAAGGTGTTAGGTGAACAATAGGTAAGTAAAGAAATAAAACACCTCCTTGACCAAGGCCCTTCTCCCCCGATTGCTCAGTTTGGCTCTAGGAAGAGTCTTGGTTGGTGGTTCCAAACTTCTTCCATTTAAGAATGATGGAGGCCACTGTGTTTTTAGGGACCTTCAATGCTGCAGAAACATTTTGGTACCTTTCCCCAGGTCTGTGCCTCGACACAATCAAGCCTAAACAATCCTGTCTCGGTTTTTGCTCTGACATGCATTTTCATCTGTGGGACCTTATGTAGACAGGTATGTGCCTTTTCAAATCATGTCCAATCAATTGAATTTACCAGAGGTGGACTCCAATCATGTTGTAGAAACATATCAAGAATGAATGATGGTAACAGTAGTCTCATAGCAAAGGGACTGAATACTTATGTAAATAAGGTATTTCTGTTTTTTTATTTTTAATACATTTGCAAAAATATCCAAATAGCTGTTTTCACTTCATCATTATGGGGTAATGTGTGTAGATTTATGAGAGGGAAACAATGCATACATTTTAGAATATACAGTCGTGGCCAAATGTTTTGAAAATGACAAAAATATTAATTTTCGCAAAGTTTGCTGCTTCAGTGTTCTGAATACTGAAGTATAATTACAAGGATTTCATAAGTGTCAAAGGCTTTTATTGACAATTACATGAAGTTGATGCAATGAATCAATGTTTGCAGTGTTGTCCCTTCTTTTTCAAGACCTCTGCAATCTGCCCTGGCATGCCTTCAATTAACTTCTGGGCCACATCCTGACTGATGGCAGCCCATTCTTGCATAATCAATGCTTGGAGTTTGTCAGAATTTGTTGGTTTTTGTTTGTCCACCCGCCTCTTGAGGATTGACCACAAGTTCTCAGTGGGATTACGGTCTGGGGAGATTCCTGGCCATTGACCCAAAATATCTATGTTTTCTTCCCCGAGACACTTAGTTATCACTTTTACCTGATGGCAAGGTGCTCCATCATGCTGGAAAAGGCATTGTTCATCACCAAACTGTTCCTGGATGGTTGGGCGTAGTTGCTCTCGGAGGATATGTTGGTACCATTCTTTATTCATGGCTGTGTTCTTAGGCAAAATTGTGAGTGAGCCCACTCACTTGGCTGAGAAGCAACCCCACACATGAATGGTCTCAGGATGCTTTACTGTTGGTGTTATGCACGTGAGTGAGGACCCAAAAGCGGTTTAACAAATACAGAGTCCTTTAATGTCAAAACACAGGGAAGACATAGATCCTCTTCAGATGTATATAATTGCAAAATAGACAACCCGCAGAGAGGGCGACGAATGAATCATAAAGTCCTTCTGATATTTTCAGAAGAGTCCCCTTCTTAGCAGCAGAGGAGAATAGCTGGGTTAGCGGCGACAGACTGCTGGTCTCTCTGGGTAGGCGTGGGTCGTAGAGGACAGAGGTACCTGATCACACGTAGCATCAGATGAACAGGCAGATTCCGACAGGACGGGACAAGGGTGAAGCAAACGAGACGATAGTTTGGTCCTGGCATGAGAAACTCAAACGAGAATCTGACAAAGACAGAAGCAGGAACAGAGAGAGAAATAGAGACCTAATCAGAGGGGAAAAGGGAACAGGTGGGAAAAGGGTGAACGAGGTAGTTAGAGAAGATGAGGAACAGCTGGGGGAAGGAGAGGAAGAGAAGGTAACCTAAGACGACCAGCAGAGGGAGACGGAGTGAAGAGAAAGAACAGGAACAAGACATAATATGACAATACATGACAGTTGGCATGACACAGGACTGATGGTAGCACTCACCTTGTCATGTTTTGTCATTGATTATCATGTCTTGTCTCTGTGCTTCCCTTCTATTCGTTTCCCTCTGCTGGTCTTATTAGGTTCTTTCCCTCTTTCTATCCCTCTCTCTCCCCCTCCCTCTCTCCCTCTCTCACTCTCTCTCTCTATCGTTCCGTTCCTGCTCCCAGCTGTTCCTCATTCTCCTAACTACCTCATTTACTCTTTCACACCTGTCCCCTATTTTGCCCTCTGATTAGAGTCCCTATTTCTCCCTCTGTTTTCCGCTTCTGTCCTTGTCGGATCCTTGTTTGATGTTCGCTGTTCTGTGTCCTTGTTCCGCCCTGTCGTGTTTTTGCCTTCTTCAGATGCTGCGTGTGAGCAGGTGTCTATGTCAGCTACGGCCGTTGCCTTCCCGAAGCGACCTGCAGTCTGTGGTCGCGTCTCCAGTCGTTCCTCTCCACTGACGAGTGGATTTCAGTTTTCCTGTTTTGTATTTACCTAAGATAATATCCAGGATTATCGTTTTTGTTTAAGACTGGAATAAAGACTCTGTTTCTGTTAAGTCGCTTTTGGGTCCTCATTCACCAGCATAACACACCTTGTCTTCTCAGGACAAGCTTTTTTCCGGATGCCCCAATCAATCGGAAAGGGGATTCATCAGAGAAAATAACTTTACCCCAGTCCTCAGCAGTACAATCCCTGTACCCTGTACTCTGTCCCTGATGTTTTTCCTGGAGAGAAGTGGCTTGTTTGCTGCCCTTCTTGTCACCAGGCCATCCTCCAAAAGTCTTCGCCTCACTGTGCGTGCAGATGCACTCACACATGCCTGATGCCATTCCTGATCAAGCTCTGTACTGGTGGTACCCCGATCCCGCAGCTGAATCAACATTAGAAGGTCCTGGCGCATGTGAAGGATTGAAGAGAAAGAACAGGAACAAGACATAATATGACAATACATGACAGTACCCCCCCACTCACCGAGCGCCTCCTGGCGCACTCGAGGAGGAAACCTGGCGGCAACGGAGGAAATCATCGATCAGCGAACGGTCCAGCACGTCCCGAGAGGGAACCCAACTCCTTTCCTCAGGACCGTACCCCTCCCAATCCACTAGGTACTGATGACCACGGCCCCGAGGACGCATGTCCAAAATCTTACGGACCCTGTAGATAGGTGCGCCCTAGACAAGGATGGGGGGGAAGACGAGCGGGGGCGCGAAGGACGGGCTTAACACAGGAGACATGGAAGACCGGGTGGACGCGACAAAGATATCGCGGGAGAAGAAGTCGCACAGCGACAGGATTAATCATCTGAGAAATACGGAACGGACCAATGAACCGCGGGGTCAACTTGCGAGAAGCTGTCTTAAGGGGAAGGTTTTGAGTGGAGAGCCATACTCTCTGACCGCGACAATATCTAGGACTCTTAGTTCTACGCTTATTAGCGGCTCTCACAGTCTGCGCCCTATAACGGCAAAGTGCAGACCTGACCCTCTTCAAGGTGCGCTCACAACGTTGGACAAAAGCCTGAGCGGAGGGGATGCTGGACTCGGCGAGCTGAGACGAGAACAGCGGAGGCTGGTACCCGAGGCTACTCTGAAAAGGAGATAGCCCGGTCGCAGACGAAGGAAGCGAGTTGTGGACGTATTCTGCCCAGGGGAGCTGTTCTGACCAAGAAGCAGGGTTACGAAAAGAAAGACTGCGTAAGATGCGACCAGTAGTCTGATTGGCCCGTTCTGCTTGACCATTAGACTGGGGGTGAAAGCCGGAAGAGAGACTGACGGAAGCCCCAATCAAACGGCAAAACTCCTTCCAAAATTGAGACGTGAAATGCGGACCCCTGTCCGAAACGACATCTGACGGAAGGCCATGAATTCTGAAAACATTCTCGATGATGATTTGTGCCGTTTCTTTAGCAGAAGGGAGCTTAGTGAGGGGAATAAAATGAGCCGCCTTAGAGAACCTATCGACAACCGTAAGAATAACAGTCTTCCCCGCTGACGAAGGCAGTCCGGTGATAAAATCTAAGGCGATGTGAGACCACGGTCGAGAGGGAATGGGAAGCGGTCTAAGACGGCCGGCAGGAGGGGAGTTACCGGACTTAGTCTGTGCGCAGACCGAACAAGCAGCCACGAAACGACGCGTGTCACGATCCCGAGTGGGCCACCAAAAACGCTGGCGGATGGAAGCAAGCGTACCCCGAACGCCGGGGTGGCCGGCTAACTTGGCAGAGTGAGCCCACTGAAGAACGGCCAGACGAGTAGGAACGGGAACGAAAAGAAGGTTACTAGGACAAGCGCGCGGCGACGCAGTGTGCGTGAGTGCTTGCTTAACCTGTCTTTCAATTCCCCAGACTGTCAACCCGACAACACGCCCATAAGGAAGAATCCCCTCGGGATCAGTAGAAGCCACAGAAGAACTAAACAGACGGGATAAGGCATCAGGCTTGGTGTTCTTGCTACCCGGACGGTAAGAAATCACAAACTCGAAACGAGCGAAAAACAACGCCCAACGAGCTTGACGGGCATTAAGTCGTTTGGCAGAACGGATGTACTCAAGGTTCTTATGGTCTGTCCAAACGACAAAAGGAACGGTCGCCCCCTCCAACCACTGTCGCCATTCGCCTAGGGCTAAGCGGATGGCGAGCAGTTCACGGTTACCCACATCATAGTTGCGCTCAGATGGCGACAGGCGATGAGAAAAATAAGCGCAAGGATGAACCTTATCGTCAGACTGGAAGCGCTGGGATAGAATGGCTCCCACGCCTACCTCTGAAGCGTCAACCTCGACAATGAATTGTCTAGTGACGTCAGGAGTAACGAGGATAGGAGCGGACGTAAAACGTTCTTTTAGAAGATCAAAAGCTCCCTGGGCGGAACCGGACCACTTAAAACACGTCTTGACAGAAGTAAGAGCTGTGAGAGGGGCAGCAACTTGACCGAAATTACGAATGAAACGCCGATAGAAATTAGCGAAACCTAAAAAGCGCTGCAACTCGACACGTGACCTTGGAACGGGCCAATCACTGACAGCTTGGACCTTAGCGGAATCCATCTGAATGCCTTCAGCGGAAATAACGGAACCGAGAAAAGTAACGGAGGAGACATGAAAAGAGCACTTCTCAGCCTTTACGTAGAGACAATTCTCTAAAAGGCGCTGTAGAACACGTCGAACGTGCTGAACATGAATCTCGAGTGACGGTGAAAAAATCAGGATATCGTCAAGATAGACAAAAACAAAGATGTTCAGCATGTCTCTCAGAACATCATTAACTAATGCCTGAAAAACAGCTGGCGCATTGGCGAGACCAAACGGCAGAACCCGGTACTCAAAATGCCCTAACGGAGTGTTAAACGCCGTTTTCCACTCGTCCCCCTCTCTGATGCGCACGAGATGGTAAGCGTTACGAAGGTCCAACTTAGTAAAGCACCTGGCTCCCTGCAGAATCTCGAAGGCTGATGACATAAGGGGAAGCGGATAACGATTCTTAACCGTTATGTCATTCAGCCCTCGATAATCCATGCAGGGGCGCAGAGTACCGTCCTTCTTCTTAACAAAAAGAACCCCGCCCCGGCCGGAGAGGAAGAAGGCACTATGGTACCGGCGTCAAGAGACACAGATAAATAATCCTCGAGAGCCTTACGTTCGGGAGCCGACAGAGAGTATAGTCTACCCCGAGGAGGAGTGGTCCCCGGAAGGAGATCAATACTACAATCATACGACCGGTGAGGAGGAAGGGAGTTGGCTCGGGACCGACTGAAGACCGTGCGCAGATCATGATATTCCTCCGGCACTCCTGTCAAATCGCCAGGTTCCTCCTGAGAAGTGGGGACAGAAGAAATGGGAGGGATGGCAGACATTAAGCACTTCACATGACAAGATACGTTCCAGGATAGGATAGAATTACAAGACCAATTAATAGAAGGATTATGACATACTAGCCAGGGATGACCCAAAACAACAGGTGTGAAAGGTGAATGAAAAATCAAAAAGAAATAGTCTCACTGTGGTTACTAGATACTGTGAGAGTTAAAGGTAGTGTCTCAAATTTGATACTGGGAAGATGACTACCATCTAAGGCAAACATGGGCGTAGGCTTGTCTAACTGTCTGAAAGGAATGTTATGTTTCCGAACCCATGCTTCGTCCATGAAACAACCCTCAGCCCCAGAGTCAATCAAGGCACTGCATGTAGCACCCGAACCGGTCCAGCGTAGATGGACCGACATAGTAGTACAAGATCTAGATGAAGAGACCTGAGTAGTAGCGCTCACCAGTAGCCCTCCGCTTACTGATGGGCTCTGGCCTCTTACTGGACATGAATTAACAAAATGTCCATCAAATCCGCAATAGAGGCACAGGCGGTTGGTGATCCTCCGTTCCCTCTCCTTAGTCGAGATGCGAATCCCTCCCAGCTGCATGGGCTCAGTCTCAGAGCCAGAGGAGGGAGATGGTTGCGATGCGGAGCAGGGAAACACCGTTGATGCGAGCTCTCTTCCACGAGCCTGGTGACGAAGATCTACCCGTCGTTCTATGCGGATGGCGAGAGCAATCAAAGAGTCCACACAGGAAGGAACCTCCCGAGAGAGAATCTCATCTTTGACCACTGTGTGGAGTCCCTCCAGAAAACGAGCGAGCAGCGCCGGCTCGTTCCAGTCACTAGAGGCAGCAAGAGTACGAAACTCTATAGAGTAATCCGTTATGGATCGATCACCTTGGCATAGGGAAGCCAGGACCCTAGAAGCCTCCCCACCAAAAACTGAACGGTCAAAAACCCGAATCATCTCCTCTTTAAAGTTCTGGTAATTGTTAGAACAATCAGCCCTTGCCTCCCAGATAGCTGTGCCCCACTCTCGGGCCCGGCCAGTAAGGAGTGAAATGACGTAAGCAACCCGAGCTCTCTCTCTAGAGTATGTGTTGGGTTGGAGAGAGAACACAATCTCACACTGGGTGAGAAAGGAGCGGCACTCAGTGGGCTGCCCGGAGTAGCAAGGTGGGTTATTAACCCTAGGTTCTGGAGGCTCGGCAGGCCAGGAAGTAACAGGTGGCACGAGACGAAGACTCTGGAACTGTCCAGAGAGGTCGGAAACCTGAGCGGCCAGGTTCTCCACGGCATGGCGAGCAGCAGACAATTCCTGCTCGTGTCTGCCGAGCATGGCTCCTTGGATCTCGACGGCAGTGTTACGAGCGTCTGTAGTCGCTGGGTCCATTCCTCGGTCGGATCCTTCTGTCATGCAGGTGAATGAGGACCCAAAAGCGACTTGGCGAAAACAGAGTATTTAATCCAGAATAAACTTTACAAAACAAAAAGCATAATACTACACGTAAAGACGAGAACGGACTGGAGACTTGATCGAGAACTGCAGGTTGCCTCGGGAAGGCACTTGAACCTAGCAGACTCAGACACCTGCTCACCACGCAGCATCTGAGGGAAACACGACACGACAGGGCAAAACATTGACACAGCACGGTGAATTATAAATGAGGATCCGACAGGGCAGGTACGGGAAACAAGGAGTGAAATAGGGACTCTAATCAGGGAAAAGGATCGGGAACAGGTGTGGGAAGACTAAATGATGATTAGGGGAATAGGAACAGCTGGGAGCAGGAACGGAACGATAGAGAGAAGAGAGAGCGAGAGAGTGAGAGAGGGAGGGGGAGAGAGAGGGATAGAAAGAGGGAAAGAACCTAATAAGACCAGCAGAGGGAAACGAATAGAATGGGAAGCACAGGGACAAGACAAGATAATAAATGACAAAACATGACACGTTCATCCATGTTTCTGAACCGTCAGTGTCTAGCATTAACTCAAAATTCTTAAGGTTAGGCATTAACTCCGAATGGTTAAGGTAAACCAGTTAGGTGTAGGACAGACTTAAAACAAAAATATCAAAAACAACGGATGGATGGAATTGAAATCAATGGATTTGAACATGCATCCAGCCCTTTGGAAGCAGATGCAGGTGCTTACACCCATCTGCCATCCCCTTCCAGAATAACCTTCCAAAACCTACTTGAAGGTAACAGTGCTCACTGTGGTCGTTTTCCACGTCATCTTCTGATGGCCTCAGACAATCAAATCTAATTTTATTGGTCACATACACATATTTAGCAGTTGTTATGGCGGGTGTAGCAAAATGCTTGTGTTCCTAGCTCCAACAGTGCAGTAGTATCTAACAATTCACAACAATAAACACAATTCAAAATGTAAAAGAATGGAATTAAGAAATATATTAAATAGGTAAATAAATGTTAAATAAAATAAAACATATTAGGATGAGCCATCTCGGAGTGGCATTGACTAAAATAAAGTAGAATAGAATACAGTATATACATATGAAATTATTAAAACAGTTTGTAAACATTATTCAAATGACTAGTGTTCCATTATTAATGTGACCAGTTATTCCATGTCTATGTACATAGGTCAGCAGCCTCTATGGTTCAGGGTTGAGTAACTGGGTGGAAACCGGCTAGTGATGGCTATTTAACAGTTTAACAGCCGTGAGATAGAAGCTTGGGTGGTTGATGTCCTTGATTATCTTTTTGGCTTTCTTGTGCCATTGGTGCTGTAGGTGTCCTGGAGGGAAGGCAGTGTGCCTTCCGTTGAGCAGACCACGCAACCCTCTGGAGAACCCTGTGGTTGCAGGCTGTGCAGTTGCCGTACCAGGCGGTGATACAGCCTTACAGGAGGCTCTCAATTGTGCATCTGTAAATGTTTGTGAGGGTCTTAGGGGCCAATACACGTTTTTTTCAGCCTCCTGAGGTTGAAGAGGCACTGTTGCACCTTCTTCAGCACACTGTCTGTGTGGGTGGACCATTTTAGATAGTCAGGGATGTGTACGCCAAGGAACTTGAAACTTTTCACCTTCTGCACTGCGGTCCCATTGGTATGGATAGGGGCGTGCTCCCACTGCTGTTTCCTGTAGTCCACGATCAGCTCCTTTGTTTTGTTGGCTTGAGGGAGAGGCTATTTTCCTGGCACCACTCCGCCAGCGCCCTCACCTCCTCCCTGGAGGCTGTCTCGTCATTGGTGGTAATCAGGACTATTACTGTTGTGTCATCTGCAAACTTGATGATTAAGTTGGAGGCGTGTGTGGCTACTAACTTGTGTCACCGGTGACCTCCCTCATGTACATATCTACCTCAAATACCTTGTATCTGTTACTGGTACTCCCTGTATGTAACTTCATTCTTGTGTATTGTTTTCCTCTTGTCTTACTATTTTTATGTTTTATGATTTATTTATTTTACTCTCCATCGTTGGGAAGGGCTCGTAAGCAAGCATTGCACGGTGAAGTTCACCCCTTGAATTTGGCGCATGTGACGAATACAATTTGATTTAGAAGAGAACTGGAGGAAAGTATGTGTGTGTGTGGCGGGGGGGGGTGTTATTGGGTCCCTGGGGTCTGTGAGTTCTTCTTGTTCTCTCAATTTAGGCAAAAACCTGCCTCAATATGTCTCTCACCCTGGAAGTCTTTGTGGTGACTCACACACTGCGCAGACTGAGAGCTGGTCGCTGTGTTTTGGCTCGTCTCCTGTACATGTGTCACACAGTTAGAAGAAGAACACCTCCAGGCCCCCCACACACATACCTCTCGGTCCCCATACACACCGCATGTTGGTTTTCACTCCTATCTTCCTGCATACCTTTTGTCAAACCTTTGTCGGTGTGTTTGACTCTGTGGCTATGTCTCTACTGGTGGTTATTAACTCATTGAAAAGCAGTTGCAGCTTCACCTGGGACAATCACTCTCCACTAACTTGAGGTCGGATGTTGGCATTCTGATTCAGTCGCTGTCTGTTGTTCTGAAATCAAGAGAGAAATGAATGCTGGGTAGTCCTTTCTCTCTCTCCTGGATTTGCCTCAGGGCATAGCAGAGTCCATCAAATATTAACTACCTACATTATCATCAGATCATACTCTGATGCTCGTGTGTGTGCTTGCATACGTGTGTGTTTGCATGATTATGTGTATTGAAGTTGTACTAAGATAGAAAGAGTGAGTGCATACATCAGATTTCAATAGTCAGCATTGATCAACATCATCTCAGTCGCTCTTCTAGCAAAAGTTGGCAAAGCTTTATTTGGAAATCTGTTGTTGCCTTGGCAACCATAATCAGCTCTAATTCAGCTGAGAGAGAATGTTTTATGGTCACATACACCAGATAGGTGCAGTGAAATGTGTTGCTTTACAGGGTCAGCCGTAAATTAGGGTTAAGTGCCTTGCTCAAGGGCACACTTGTCGGCTTGGGTATTCAAACCAGCGACCTTTCGGTTACTGGCCCAACGGAATATCCTCTAGTCTACCAAACTAGATAGACAGAGAGAGATAAAATGAGAGAGTGAGGTGAAAGCAGGGTCTACTAGAATGCGAGAGCGACTTCGACTGAGTTCTGGGTTTTTTCCACTGTACTGATTGAGTGATGGGTCAGGGACTGAGAGGACAGAAGTGAAAGAGTGAGAGAGAAAGGAGAAGAGAAGACAGATGTGTGACAGAGAAAGAGAAAGGGAGCAAGAGAGATGGCTGTCTTTAGAGGATTAGAACCCTATCCTCTCGACTGACAGACTGATACTAGTATATCTCTCATTCTTTTTCTCCATCAACTGGGATTACTATTACAAGTGGAAAAACATATTCTCCATCTCCTTCTCATCCACTCCTCTCTCTACTGGGGTTTCTGCTACTGTACTACTTATAGAGGGAGAACTCACTCCCCATCGTCCTCTCCTCCTTTGGCGCTACTGGGCTTCGGACCTATCATTCATCTACCACTCAATGCATCGGAGAGAAGAAAATATGAAGGATGGAACTAATTGATTTTCCTCCTTCTCCCTCCCTCATTCTCTTTCTTCTGGTCCATACTAGAGTTTAGGATACAGATTTAGGATCTTAATTTGATCACTCTTTTGTTGCTGAGTAGGTTCCTGCACAGGAAATGCTAACTTGTACTGTATTCAAGGTATAAAAAAGCTTCTAAAGTTTGTCATTTCCACTTTAAAATGTCAGACTTGATTTGCTTAGCAAAAAATGTATCAACCCCTACAAAAAAAATGTAATTTAATTATAATCCACATAATATTGTCCTGTTACTGCGGGATTATTTTCCTGCTGTAGCAAACTAGCTCAAATTAAGATGGGAGAGAAGAAGAGAGGAGATGAAGAAGACAGATAGAAAGAGAGCGAGAGAGGGAGCAGGAGAGAAATAGGCGAGAGGAGGAGAGGAGAGGAGAGTGGTGCGTGGTGCTAAATGCCGTGTTTGCTTTGCTTCTCCCCGTCGCATTACTTACCCTCCGTCTGGCACAAATACACACTCACAAACACAACAGGCACACTTTCTCTCCTGCTGGCTCGCACCAAAACCTTTCTTTGAAAGCAGCAAGTAAAGGTAAACAACAGGAGAAAGACGAGAAGGAAAAAATAAATAGTAACTGGAGGAACAAGAGAAAAGAAGAAAAGAGAAAGAGGAGAGGAGAGAAGATATGAGAGGAAAACAACCTGTCACTCAATAGTAGTTGTATAGTACCAGTCAGTTGGTCCGGAATTTTCTACCACTCTCCCAGCCAATCAGGTTGAGTTAGGGGATTCTCAAAGGATAAAGGGGAGGAGACAGAACACTGTTGTTGATTGACAGCCGGAGTTCTACAGGTGGAGCCACGAATAAACGGAGAGAGAGGAGGAGAGAGAGAGAGAGAGAGAGAGAGAGAGAGAGAGAGAGAGAGAGAGAGCGAGCGAGTGAGAAAGGAGCAGCAAGCAGCTACACTTTACGTCCCCTTTACTTCCTTTCCTCTTTTCACTTGTTTTCTGCCTAGTCGATACCCCCCAACACTCGCGTTTACCCCAACAATTGTAACTATCGTTAGCCACTACAGAGTCAAGATGAGCCATTGCAGGAAGAGATGCAAGCGACAGCTGACCAAAGTCTTTCGATTTTTCTACCGCTTCCTCACAGGGACACTCGAGAAAGGTAGGCAGTCACTCCACTGTAACATCCCTTACCTCCAGCTCCTAAACCCCCTATCCTTCTAATCCAGACCCCTGCACCGGGCTCACCTCCACAGGTAAGGTGGGAGCAGAGCTCTGGGTCTGGAGCTGCTCCTGGTTGTTGCTTCAATATACGATTGTTTGGGTCTATGAGCTGGAGTGATCTAGCCCTATGGATCTATCTATGTGGTTACAGCTTTGTCATTCTAGGTCTAGGAGTTGGAGTGTTTAAGATATGTGGTACTGATGGTATCTGATATTTTATCTCTTGGTTCTGTGTGGTCTTCTATAGTGTGTGTGTGTGTGTGTGTGTGTGTGTGTGTGTGTGTGTGTGTGTGTGTGTGTGTGTGTGTGTGTGTGTGTGTGTGTGTGTGTGTGTGTGTGTGTGTGTGTGTGTGTGTGTGTGTGTGTGTGTGTGTGTGTGTGTGTGTGTGTGTGTGTGTGTGTGTGTGTGTGTGTGTGTGTGAGACATTGTACTCTGTGGCTGCCCTTACAAAAAGCACATGTCAAATTAGCAGTTTCACATTTGAAAATCGCAGTTTCATGTAATGTTTTCACATGTGAAATAGCTGTTTTCACATGCTGAGCTTCAATTTCACACTTGAAACCATATTTTCCCATGAATTAAATGTAGAGTTCACATATTAACACCAGCTTTTCACATATCAGGAGAATAACATATTTTTACTTCACATGTGAACTTGCAATTGCACATTTGAAAGTGAAAGTCAAATTAGCAGTTTCATATGTAATTACAAGTTCACATGTGAAAAACATTCATGTGAAAATCAAATTTGCAGATTCACATGTGGGGTTGAAATAATGTTATTCTCTCCACATGTGAAAAGATGGTTTTGACATGTTGCAGTAGCAATGTTTACACCGGTGCACTTATGGTGACCGCATCTAAAAATCCCAAATGCGGGACATGGGAACAATTTTGTGGGACATTCGTGGAACAGTGGACAGAAAACATTTTGGGGGGGCATGTTATTGGATCACACTCTAGTTCTGCTGCTGTATGAAGGTCACTGCCAGTTAAAGTGGCAATCCGTAGTTGCTACGTCTATTTTTGGACTTGCAAATTAATGATATGTACCTATTGATTCTTGTAGAATATAACGTATACATGTCTCATGAGCTTAGTTCAACTGTCGCACCCCAACATATAAGCTTGTTTTACTCCAATGTTTGTAAACAAAGTAAATGTAAACCATGTTTGTTTTTTTTCCACATTTGTTTTGTCTTTGTTTTTTGTAAAGGTCTGACAGGCTAACACTTTGTTAACCAGTCAGGACTCCATAAGCTGTAATTGAGCTGTGGATGTAGAACGTAAGGAAAATTGGACTGAGTCTCCATGAATCCCTCTTTCTCTCCCTCTTTCTCTCCTTCTTTTCTCTCTTTCCCTTTCAATCATTTTTGCTATCTCTCTCTTCAGCAGTCAAATGGGTTGCTCTCCAGAACCAAAACACGTTTGTCCCCTACACTAAAAAATATTGTGCAAGTTCTAGTTTGAAAAAAATGAATAAATTATTTACAGCAGGTTTCTGAGAATTTCCAACATGGAATATTTTTATGTAATAATATACTTAACTAAGTCCAACATCTAAAAAATTGCTTAGATCCAACATAATTTTATAAATTCCAAAACTGTCATCATTTGTTAGATTTACTTAATCTTTTTCATTAGTTACTTTCAGTGATCGTGTCATATTGTTTAATATTTGTAAAAAAAAACTATTGGTCACTAAATCCTGAGAAATGACGGACCATGTAAAAAACGGTTGGTCACTAAATCCTGCTAGAAGGACCACGTAAAAAAAAACGTCTGAGCGTCGGCTGTGAATGCTCTCTCCCGCTGTATACTTATAGCGGGTGTTATGCTTTTTGAACATATAAAGAGAGAAGTAAGGTATCGAAATATTGAAGTAAAAACAGAAAACTGCATTTTTATGTACATTTTTTGGGGGATAATATTTACTAAGCCTTGGGTATTTTTTTTTACAGTGTACAAACTGTTGAGCAATGAAATTATACCAGATGACCTGTTCAGTGGGTTACTGTGTGCAACAAAAGAGTGTTCAAATGAAGATCCTTCATATGTATGCCAAGAGAAGGAGGAGTATCTGGTGAATGAGTTTCTTCCTTAGTTTTTTACACAAGACATACTTGAAGGTCAGGACATACTTGGCCTACTGGGAAGGCAGGGAACTCTAAACTTGACCCTACCAGAAGGAAGGGAGCTCTGACCCTACCATGCATGCATGATACACTGGACCTACTTGAGTGGCAATAAACTCAAAGCTTGGGACACGTTTCACCTGTCAGGTAGACCCAAAACTGTAACTCTAACCCTACCAGGTGGGAAGGGAACTCAAACCCTACTGGAAAGGAAAGGAATTGTAAACCAACTGGGAAGGAAGGGAACTCTGACCCTTCCGGGAAGGAAGGGGACTCTGACCTGACCCTACCAGGAATGTGATGTCTGGCAGGGCACCTGAGGCAATATCTGGAGGTAGCAAGAACCTCAGGGCTGGAACTACCACAGTGCTAGCAGGTGGGGCCAGCAGGGACTCCAGGCCTGGGATCAGCGGGACCCACCAGGCTGTAACTGGAGATGCCCTAATGTCTGGCATGTACTTGGTCTCTGCAGTAGCTGTAGGCTGTGGCTCCTTCCAAGGAGCGGGCAACAAATTCAATGTGGGCTGTGCTCTGGGCCAGGAGCACTGAGTGGCTCCTGAGGGAGAGCAGGGCTATTTGTGTCTGAAGGTTCCAGGGTTGAAGACAGTCGAACCTCGGGCACCGGAGCGTCTGCCTCTGCTAGCAGGGTATTCCCACTGGAAGGAGAGGAAGATTCCGCAACGGCATCCAGAACAAGCCCCAAAACAGCAGCTGGCTGTGGCTCCATGACTGGAGCGGGAGTCTCTTTAACTGTGGGTACTCGAGGAGCTGGCTGAGGAGGATGCAGACCTTGGTGTCGTGGACTGTGCACTCTGGAGTTGTCTTCATCTGCCTGAGAGGTAGGCCGCTCTGGAGAGCAGAAATGTACCCTACGCTCCCGTGCCTCTGGCCGGGGGGGGGCTTAGAGGGACATCGGTCAGGAGAACAACTTGTCCGTTTCTGGGGAGAGGGCGCTCCCGACGCTAGGGCATATATTGTATATGTAGGTTCCAGCCGGGGGGGCCTGGAGCGACAAAGATCTTTTGAATAGCTAGGCCACCTCAGGATGTAGTTGGGGTCCCAACGGTTCCGTGGAGGTGGCGAACACCCGGAGGGCCTGGAGTAGTGTCTCTCAGGAGAGTTGCCGGGCCGACTCAGGGAGTACCATGATAGCTGGGAAGGCCTAGAGTAGCGGGGGTGGTAAGAGTGCTCCCTCAGCGGTGACTCAGGCCGGGTGGTCCTAGAGTACGCCCCCTGATCTCTTGCTGCTCATGACGCAGGTACTCATATTCCCTCATCAGCTCCCAACTAGTGAGGGCATGGTTACTCCCTGACCACTGAGGATGCCTGGAGCAGGGCTGGTAGTCTCTTAGATGAGAGAGGTGTGTAGTAGGACCTCGTATGGGCTTAGGTGGGTGGTGACAGTCGTCTCATACATCTTAGGGATCCAGGATAACTCGTCTGCATCCTGGGGCATGGAAACAACTCATCCAGCTTGAAGGACCATGTTAAAACTATTGGTCGCTAAATCCGGAGAAATAATGGACCATGTAAAAAACTGTTGGTAACTAAATCCGTCTATAACGGCCATGTAAAAACGGTTGGCTGGTATGCCCTCACCAGTCTAAGTGGTCAGCTGTGAATGCCCTCAATCACTATATACATACAAATGTAGTCGGAAGTTTACATACACTTAGGTTGGAGTCATTAATTAAAACTAGTTTTTCAACCACTCCACAAATTTCTTGTTAACAAACTATAGTTTTGGCAAATCGGTTAGGACATCTACTTTGTGCATGACACAAGTAATTTTTCCAACAATTGTTTACAGACAGATTATTTCACTTATAATTCCTTGTATCACAATTCTAGTGGGTCAGAAGTTTACATACACTAAGTTGATTGTGCCTTTAAACAGCCTGGATAATCCCCAAAAAGTATGTCATGGCTTTAGAAGTTTCTGATAGGCTAATTGACGTCACTTGAGTCAATTGGTGGTGTACCTGTGGATGTATTTCCAGGCCTACCTTCAAACTCATGCCTCTTTGCTTGACATCATGGGAAAAACAAGACCTCAGAAAAACAATTGTAGACCTCCACAAGTCTGGTTCATCCTTGGGAGTAATTTTCAAATGTCTGAAGGTACCATGTTCATCTGTACAAACAATAGTACGCAAGTATAAACACCATGGGACTAGGCATCCGACATACCGCTCAGGAAGGAGACACGTTCTGTCTCCTAGAGATTAACGTATTTTGGTGTGAAAAGTGGCCACTATGGAAAATGCTGTGGTAGCGTGTGCATGTCTCTTGACTGACTGTTTACCAATACAACAATTAAACCACTTCTGAAAAAGTACTTG
Organism: Oncorhynchus gorbuscha; assembly: GCF_021184085.1. Lineage (NCBI taxonomy): Eukaryota > Metazoa > Chordata > Actinopteri > Salmoniformes > Salmonidae > Oncorhynchus > Oncorhynchus gorbuscha. The sequence continues at coordinate 54,915,303 of NC_060178.1, forward strand.
TGCAACCAATGAATTAATAGCGCTTATGGCAGTACAGAATAATACTACATGCAATAAACAATACGTAAAGCAGCATTGGCAACTCTAACATTAAATAATAGTAACAGACATACAGTAGAACATATGGCTGAAACTTATCTAAGTAGCATGAAGTAATTAGTGGTAATTACCTGTTATTGCACAGCATGTACAAACCAAAATACCCCCCCCCCCTGCAACTTACATTTCAATGCACGCACAACTTTCAGACATTCGTGTTACTGTCGACAACAAAAATGTCCTCCGACAAATGCGTCGGGTGCAGTGCCCAGTGAGCAGTGTGAGCTCATCTTTGAATGTCAATATGCCCAAATGTTTTGATATCAGTTTATCATGGTCTATTACACCTCATAGCACAACAAACGGCTTATTAATAGTATAGAAATAGACATACATATACTGTAACATTGTGTAAAAGTACCCACAATCCTCTAAAAACTGAGCAACATGGCAAGTTGATTGAAAATGTTATAAGTAAATTAAACACAATTTTCATTGTTGTCATTGTAACTCCAAAATAATTGTTCAGATTTTGCAGTATATTGAATTGAATTTACATTTTCAAATGTTATGCTTTTTGAGCATATAAAAATGAAGTAAGGTATTGAAGTATTGAAATAAAACCAGAAACCTGTATTTTTGGAGATGTAATATTTAATAAGCTCCTAATTTCTATATGTTTTATAGTGTACAAACTGTTGAGCAATGAAATTATACCAGATGACCTGTTCAGTGGGTTACTGTGTGCAACAAAAGAGTGATCAAATTAAGATCCTATGTATGCTAAGAGAAGAGGAGTATCTGGTCAATGAGTTTCTTCCTTAGTTTTTGACACAAGACATACTTGAGGGTCAGGACTTAGCCTACTGGGAAGACAGGGAACTCTAAACCTGACCCTACCAGAAGGAAGGGAACTCTAACCCTACAAGGAAGGAAGGGAACTCTGACCCTACCATGCAGGCATGATACATATGTATGCTAAGCTCTTGTATGGACCAGAGGGAAGAGAGAGAGGGAGGGAGAAGGAGGAGTATCTGGTCAATGAGTTCCTTCCTTAGTTTTTTCTTCTCTCCGATGCATTGAGCTGTAGATGAATGAAATGTCCAAATCCCAGTAGAGCCAAAGGAGGAAAGGAAGACGGGGACTGAGTTCTTACTGTGTGTTATTGTAAATATGCACTTTGACTTAAGCTTATGTCAAGGTGCATATTTCATCCTCCATTTTCACTCTTTCATTTTTCTTGTTCTTCTTCTTCTCTCGTTAGACTTTGACATTTGCAGAGGAGTGTTTTCATATTCAGAAAGTGCACACACACACACACACACACACACGCATGCAGCAGAGCTTCTATCAGAAATACTGTGCATCGGTCAGTCCAGTCAGTAAGTCAGTGGTCTTATAATAACCTCCTCAGCAGATCCATTAAGTATTTAGTAAATACAGCGTGTGTGTGTACTTAAATGTACGTTTACCGAGAGAGCCAGGTTTCTATGACAACCGGGTCTTGCGTGTCTGTTCCAGGAAGAGGAGAGCGAGAAAGAGAGAGGGGGTGGAGAGGGGGATGGAGAAAATAGAGAGACATAGGTAAAGAAATTGACAGATAGAGGTGAATGTGGACCTCTCTGTATGGGAGCTAGCTAATTAGTATGTAGGTATTTCATCAATGTCAACCGTGGTTTGTATTTCAGCATCATGGTATTTTAGGACAGGCTAATGTAAAGGGGCCCAGCTAATATATAGTCAATCAACTGTAACAATAGATAACATTTACTGGATGGATACACATCGTTTTGACTATACATATACACTGAGTGTACAAAACAGCCTCAATTCGTCGATGCATGTACTATACAAGGTGTCGAAAGCGTTCCACAGGGATCTTGGCCCATGTTGACTCCAATGCTTTCCACAGTTGTGTCAAGTTGGCTGGATGTCCTTTGGGTGGTGAACCATTCTTGATACACACAGGAAACTGTTGAGTTTTAACCCAGCAGCGTTGAAGGTCTTTACACAAACCGGTGCAGCTGGCAACTACTACCATACCTGGTTCAAAGGCACTTAAATATTTTGTCTTGCTCATTCACCCTCTGAAAGACACAAATACACAATCCATGTCTCAACTGTCTCAAGGCTTAAAAATCATTCTTTAACCTCTCTCCTCCCCTTCATCTACATTGATTGAGGTGCATTTAATAAGTGACATCAATAGCTTTCACCTGGATTCACCCTATGTCATGGAAAGAGCAGGTGTTCATAATGTTTTGTACACTAAGTGTATACTTTTGATTAGAGGGGAACGATGAAAACCTGTAGGAGTTTAACACAATAACAGAATGAGTTCAAATGAGTTCAAAACAATTACTTTTGTGAAAGTTCATTGTAGGGGTAAAAAAAGTATGCCACAGTTTGAGCAACCCATAGAAATCTCACCTAGTTGTTTTAGTAGAGTGAGTAAACTTGGGTTCTTCTACCTCCCACTATTTCTGAGGGAGAGAAAGGAGGGAGGTAGAGAGAGAACTGTAACTGTGATAATCAAGTCTGTCTGGTAAAACTATAATTAAACTGGCTCTCACAGCATAGACCTGGGTTTTGAGGTGTGTGTGTGTGTTCTCCTTTCTGCCCAAGGGCTCTGTTATATTATTGTGAAACTATATCTCTACTTAGACTAATTAACAGGCATTAAACACTATTTGGCAAAACTATCCCTCCCTTCCTCTCTCCTTCTCTCCCTGCTCTCTCCTCTTTCTCTCAGTACCTCTAGGCTGTCTGTCTGTTTCTTGTTTTGTGTTGTTTGTCTGACTCCTTTGATTGTCTGTCTGATAAGATACCCATTGGGTTGTGTCATTCTCTGAATGATAAGAAACCAAATATCCAGACAGTCCTAGGCCTATATCTGATTCATAACATAGGCATTAGCTCAGGGAGCTGACATGAGTCTTTCTGGTCTCAAGCAAGGTACTCATTACCTGAGCCTATTTCAATGAACCACCTCTGATATTTGACGTCCATCCATGTGTGAGGACGTCGGGAGATGAGCGCTGTTACCTTCAAGTACTGTAGGTTTTGGTTTTGCTAGGGCATTGTGGACAGGGATGGCAGATGGGCGTAAGCATCTGCCTCTGATTCTAAAGGTTGCATGTTTGAATCCAGCGATAGAAAGTTGTTTTTATATTTTTGTTTTAAGTTAATGCCTAAACATAACCTTAAGTTAAGGTTAAGTTTGGAAGAACTTCAAAATTTGACGTTTAACCTCTTCAGTCTACCCTCTACTTTTTCGAACATTCTGTTAAAAATCGTGCAACATTTCAGCGCCCTGCTACTCATGCCAGGAATATAGTATATGCATATGATTAGTATGTGTGGATAGAAAACACTCAGACGTTTATAAAACTGGTTAAATCACGGCTATGACTTTAACAGAGCGTGAGTTTCATTGAATAGCGCAGGAAAACATGATCACTGAAAATGGAAATAAATATCCTTGCGTTTACTTCCAGGAATTGTTCAAAGTGAACCGAATTACATGAGACCGAGGTTTCAGCGCCTACAGCTACCACACGTTGTCTAGAGTCTTGTCATTTGATTCGCAATTGATTCTTGGTCTAACCGGTTCAAGGGAACTCCTTCCCTCCGGTCTCCGACCGGATGTTTTGGTCGAGCTCTCTCCTGCCATGTTTTTTTTCCAGACGACACTATAGAAGTTACATCGCCTCCTGATGAATTTTATCGCTTATTAACGTGTACTAATACAAGTTGCATTACAAAAGTATTTCGAAGTGTTTTGTGAAAGTTTATCGTCGACTTTTTGAATTTTAAAAAATGACGTTACGTTATGAAACGCTCTTTTTTTTAGTTTATCATACAGTCTACATAGAACGATATCTAGGCTATATATGGACCGATTTAATCGAGAAATAAAAGACCCAATAGTGATTATGGGACATCTAGGAGTGCCAACAAAGAAGATGGTCAAAGGTAATGAATGCTTTATATTTTATTGTGCGGTTTGTGTAGCGCCGAATATGCTAATTATTTTGTTTACGTCCCCTGCGGGTCTTTTGTGGTGTTACATGCTATCAGATAATAGCTTCTCATGCTTTCGCCGAAAAGCATTTTAAAAATCTGACTTGTTGCCTGGATTCACAACGAGTGTAGCTTTAATTCAATACCCTGCATGTGTATTTTAATGAACGTTTGAGTTTTAACTAATACTATTAGCATTTAGCGTAGCGCATTTGCATTTCCAGAGCTCTAGATGGGACGCCTGCGTGCCAGGTAGGAGCAAGTGGAAACTGTTAACATCTAATTCTGACGTGAGACTGTGAGAGTTTGTAGAATATATGCCAGCGGAGTAAAGTATTGTCTTCTTGTTTTGCCAGATGGCTAATGAGCTATTCTGGGATTGCAGCTTTGTCTTTTGTCCCTTATGATGTTCAGATTGATATCAGTCGGCCCTAGTCTCTAAGTCATTTACCGTAGATAAAGGCTTGCACACATGTACGGCTGTGACCGCATGCACACACAGACACACACACGCACACACACACACTTACTGTTGTGATTGAAGGAATAGAGGATACGGAGAAGTGAAAAAGAGGTAGGCAACACACAGCACACAGCAGCAAAGGGAGTTTAAAATCCCGTTAGTTTCCTTCTTGCGATCAGTAGCAGTAATTAGTCAGAGTGACATGGTGCTAAAGGAAACAAAGTGTTCATTCTTCAGTGTCCTGGGAACGTTAATACAGTACACACACTATTAATTAATGACCTCTGATTTCACAGCCCCCGTGGTGCTATACTTATCTACACACACACGCACACACACACACTACATATATTGTATATCAGTGGTTCACTAACGAGGTAAGATAGGTTTTCACATGCTTTGTAATGGCTTCTTACTTGTTTCTTGCACATTACTTAATTGTACAGTAAATACTTGCACAGCTGCAAGGTCAGGTGCATTGTGAATAGATGGTCCAATTACTGATTCCATACAGATCCCAATGTAAACCCATACAGAAAGAAAAACCTATTTTAGTTATCCCTTTTTGAACCTCTATGCAGTTTTACAAGAGTTTATATGTCTAATGATGTCACCTCTGCTCGTGTGTGTGTGTTAGAGAGATCCTTCTCTGACCTTTAATTCAAGTCTATATTCTAATAGTATAATAATAATGATGTCACCTTTCTACTCCCCTGTCTTTCTCTTCCTGCCTATCTCTCCTGCTTCTGTCTCTCCGTCACGTATTCTCTTCTTTGTTAAATGGATTTAAACTGTGAACATATAATAGATCATGACACATCCTGGCTGACATGACGACTGAAGAGTTGGGAGTACTTGCAGAGGTGTGGTTTGTGTGTGTATGTGTGCACATGCTCACTTGTTGTGTGTGTTTGTGCACACATATATGTGTATTTTGTGTGAAATGACTAACAGACTGCAGCATTTTATCCAAGAGTGTGTCGATAGTCTCCACAGGAGAAGAAATGTTCATTTCCAAGAGGACAAATCACTCAAAACAAACCCCATGTCTACACAGTGGGACTCCCTGTGTCTCTGTCGTCAGGAAGAATAGAGGAGACACTCCGCTGTGTGTGTGTGTGTGTGTGTGTGTGTGTGTGTGTGTGTGTGTGTGTGTGTGTGTGTGTGTGTGTGTGTGTGTGTGTGTGTGTGTGTGTGTGTGTGTGTGTGTGTGTGTGTGTGTGTGTGTGTGTGTGTGTGTGTGTGTGTGTGTGTGTGTGTGTGTGTGAGACGCTCTGATAGACACTGTATAATAGATCATATCAGGGCCCAGCAGGAGGCCGCAACGAAGCCTGGGGGTTGGGTAGAGTTGGATCCCAGTTTGGGGGTTTTGTGATGGGAGTGGGGGCCAGAGTGAGGATTGGAGGTTGGGTACTGGTGGCTCAAGGGTCCGGTCCGGAAACACCACAGTCGATCAAACAAGTCCTGCAGGCGAAATGCTGCAACAAAGGACCTTGCAGCTGGCCCAGAACAGAGTAGCACGTCTTGCCCTTCAATGTAAACTGCAGGCTAATGTCAACAGTATGCATGTCAGTCTCTCTTGGCTCAAAGTAGAAGAGATTTACATTACTGTGTTAAAAATTCCAAATTGTCTGTATAAATCAACTTACATATTAGCCTTATGTGGCCCCGCCCACTTGACACAGTTCCATTCGAACGCGATTGTTTTTGTGTTTCCTTTTCACAACTTCCGTCAACGCTAACGAATGACCTCAGAGCGGGGGCTAGCTAATAATAAAACAACATCATTATCACATCTTAACAAATAAACAAAAGGCAAAACATGGCTCACATTCTTCACCGGGAGGAGGGAAAAGGATTGGTATTTTTTAAGGCCGATGTTCAGCCCAGCCAACCAAGCAGCTCTTACCACTCGGCTTGGGTACTTGTATCCAACAACGCATAAGTAGAGACGGCTGGATGCGCTTGCACCGCTGGCCTTGGAATGTCATGCAGCCTCAATTTTGTAGAAGGTCGGCTCATAAGCAAAGCCACTTGCATTTCTAAGTCTAACATTACTTGACATAAGCGATTACAACATACAAGCAGCATTCAAGCAGCCTACATGTGGTGACAGTTACTATAATCCATAGGCTAACGTTATGATAGAGTTCTCCGATGATATCTATGATCAATCTCAGCGTCACTTGGTCTTGTAATTTACTTTTATAGCCCATTTTCTTCATTCCTTTTATAGGTGAAAGTGCACAATACTACCTTACCTAGACACAGAATGATACAATAGTCCGGTCTAACATAACAGTTCAAACGTTTTGTTGGATGAAAGCTGATTTGAGAATGTCATGATTTATTGGTGATGTTAACAGGTATTTGTGAATCAACAGAACTGCTATATGTCAAATGTCATGTTGGTGAAGCATGGTAGGTTTATGGAGTTCATGTGAGTAGGGTATAACATGTATTTAAACATGTCAGCATCAAGTGTATTTCTTTGATGTTATTGTTTTTCTGGGTGAATAAAGTTTGTATCCTTGTGGTTGGGGGTAATGCCTAAAGTATGGTAAGTACAAGTGGTCTCATCTCATTGGGAAGAATAGCAAAGGCAAGTTTAGGATGAAACTTGCGTGTGTTTTGATTAAGTTGATCACATTGTCCTCAGTCACACAATTGTTAATAATGGGATTTTCTCTGAATGTTTATATTGTAACAAACATTCCATCACAGGTGCAGAATGCAGTGCCAGTGGGCTAACTGCCATAGACTGCACAGATGAGCAGCGACAATGGAATGCAGGGACTCGGAGGAAACTTGAGCCAAAGAGGTTAAACAGCATTGACTTCACACACCATAAGGCCAGTGACCAATATGCAGAAAAGCATCCAGAATGTCTACCCCTGCCTCCCACTCCTGCATTCCACTCACGGGAGGAATTGAATAGGAGCCTGAGACACCTTGTTACGATCGTCGTAGTGAGGAGACCAAAGCGCATTAAAAATACATCTTTTTAATTAAAGACGAAAAAACACAAAGTACACTAAACAAACAAACAAACAAAATAACAAGACGACCGTGACCGCAATCAAAACTGAGTGCAAACATGCAACATCACATAGACAATAACCCACGAAATACCCCAAGAAGATGGCTGCCTAAATATGGTTCTCAATCAGAGACAACGATAAACAGCTGCCTCTAATTGAGAACCAATATAGGCAACCATAGACATACATAAACACCAAGATGGTAAACAACCCCATAAACCTACAAAACCCCTAGACAGTACAAAAACACATCACCCATGTCACACCCTGACCTAACCAAAATATATAACGAAAACAAAGAATACTCAGGTCAGGGCGTGACAGTACAGGACTCTAATCTAATCTAATCTAAAGGGGAGGGTCCGGGTGGGCCTCTATCACGGCGGCGGCTCGGGTGCGGGATGTGGACCCCGCTCTACCTCAGTCTTGGCCCATTTAGGTGGCGCCTCAGGAGCGGGGACCCTCGCAGCGGGCCCCGGACTGAAGATCATCGTAGAGAGCGCCACTGGACGGAAAGGCGCCTCTGGACTGAGGAGCGAATCTGGCAGCTCTGGACTGAGGGGCAGCTCCGAACTGAGGGGCAGCTCCGGACTGAGGGGCAGCTCTGGACTGGCTCTGGCAGCTCCTGGCTGACTGACGGCTCTGGCAGCTCCTGGCTGGCTGACGGCTCTGGCAGCTCCTGGCTGGCTGACGGCTCTGGCAGCTCCTGGCTGGCTGATGGCTCTGGCAGCTCCTGGCTGGCTGATGGCTCTGGCAGCTCCTGGCTGGCTGACAGCTCTGGCAGGTCCTGGCTGATAGACGGCTCTGGCAGCTCCTGGCTAACTGGCGGCTCTGGCAGCTCCTGGCTGGCTGCCCCCAACATTGTTTTAGAGAATTTGCCTCATAACCGCAGACCACGTGTATGGCGTCTTGTCGGGGGTGAGCGGTTTGCTGATGTCAATGTTGTGCACAGAGTGCCCCATGGTGGCGGTGGTGTTATGGTATGGGCAGGCATAAGCTATGGTCAATGAACACAATTGAATTTTATCGATGGCAATTTGAATACACAGAAATACTGTGACGGGTTCCTTAAGGTATCTGTGATCAACGGATGCATATCCCAGTCATATGAAATCCATAAATTAGGGCCTAATTTATTTATTTAAATTGACCAATTTGTTCATATGAACTTTATTGTTGCATGCTGCATTTATATTTTTGTTCAGTATATCAACAAACGATCTATTAATAAGCAACTAACTATCTGTTGATAAGCAGCTGCTTGCCAAGGTTACGCTTAGGGTTAGGGTAAGGTTCAGAATAAGGTTTAGGCTAAAGGTTAGGGTTAGGATAAGGGTTGTCCATGGTAAGGGATCTCCAAATAAATTGTTACCATCTTGGGTAACATAAGGGAAACTGGGCATCTAGAGGGGGGGGGGTTTGCATTTAGCTAATTGCACTTATTGTCACTTAGCTAATAACGGCTAATATCATGCTAGCCATTTTACAAACATTTGAATGCTGAAAGTGACCTGCAGATGTGCCAGATCAGGAATAGACCTACCTCTCCTTGGTCAGTGCCCAAAGCTGCACACAGCGTGCAGATTGACTAGGCTACTGATATTGCCTGTTGTTGGGCGACATGCAAAATGACTTGTAGATCAATGACTGTCAAGACAATTACATGCTTAGTTTGACACTGAAGGTAAGGACGCATCAGTTGTCACAAAAGATGAGAGGTATTTTTGGAAAGTAGAAAGAAAGTACCTTGAGCAAAAAACAATTGTGAACCGCCGATTCTCAACGTTTGAATACATTTCCTGATACATGCAACCTGCATTTGGATTGGTTTGGGGTCCTGCGGACCGATGCAAACATTTGAACCTGGGACAGATGCATATCGGTGAATCATTACATCCCTATGTGAAACATCACCTTCATCCATCATTGACACACCCACCTCTCACACACACACTAAAAAAACAGAGTCATACATAAAAATAAATTCCTATTATCAGCAGTCTGACAGGGAGGAAGAGATGAGAAAAGAGACAGTGTACATAAGGAGAGGAGAATAGTTAGGGAAGGAGAGGAGAATGGTTAGGGAAGGAGAGGAGAATGGTTAGGGAAGGAGAGGAGAGAGGGGAGGAAAGGATAACAGCGAAAGAGATGTGTGTGTGTGTGTGGGTTCGTGTGCGCGCTTGCGAGAGAGATAATTTCAAGGTAGACTTAATGAACATCTGTCCCTGCCTCTCTATATTTCCCATGGCCTATGCAGTCTTAGATCTGTCATACACATCACTCACCCCCCCTCCACTTTCCCATGTGAAACACGCGCACATACACACACCTGTAGTTGTGTGACTGACACTCACGAGGCATTTAGGAGAGAGAATAGATGCCACCCTCCTCAAGTTCCACCAGCTGTTGGCACTGTGTGACTCGGAGCTGCTGTGCATAGTGTGTATGGGCAAACCAACCTCCTGCTGGTTTCATTTACACAAAAGTTTGTCATATACTGTATCACCAAGCTTTTTTGAGGAGCTATTCCACAGTGTCTCTATATACAGTGTACTGCACTCTTACAAAAAAAAGGGTTCTTCGGCTGTCCCCTTAGGAGAACGCGCTAAAGTGTACACCCCTAGAGACTGACAGAGGCTGTACATAACAAATCATTTCCATTCACGTTTCAACATAGTGACTAGTTCATGAAGTCATGGACATTTTTTGTAGTATATTGATAAATCATACGTTTTCTAATCAGTGAAAGATCTAGTCTAACTATAGCTATTAAATACCGGAGGGATATCTCTATTCACATAAAGTACACACACACACACAAACACACACGCACAAAAACATGCACACACACACATACTCACACACATTCTTGCCTCGTTCCCTGTCTATCTTTTCCATTAACTTTGTATTAACTTTGGGTTAGTAGCCAAGATTAACCTGTGTATGTGCGTGCGTGTGTGGCCTGCAGAAGCAGTAGCTTCAGAACAAAGAAACACACACACACTTACACAAACATATTATGTGTGTGTGTGTGTGTGTGTGTGTGTGTGTGTGTGTGTGTGTGTGTGTGTGTGTGTGTGTGTGTGTGTGTGTGTGTGTGTGTGTGTGTGTGTGTGTGTGTGTGTGTGTGTGTGTGTGTGTGTGTGTGTGTGTGTGTGTGTGTGTGTGTGTGTGGTAAGTGCGCCTGAATTTATGCGTGTGTGTGGGCCACTAAATGTGTGTGTGTGACTACCCTGTGGGAATTGCTTGTCTACTCCAGTGAGCTAGTGAGACGAGACCTTGGAGAGAGATGACCTTGAAGCACTCTCACTATGTCCCCTACTGAGTACTGCAGCGAGAGAGAGAGAGAGAGAGAGAGAGAGAGAGAGAGAGAGAGAGAGAGAGAGAGTGAGTGAGTGAGTGAGTGAGTGAGTGAGTGAGTGAGTGAGTGAGTGAGTGAGTGAGTGAGTGAGTGAGTGAGTGAGTGAGTGAGTGAGTGAGTGAGTGAGTGAGTGAGTGAGTGAGTGAGTGAGTGAGTGAGCAATGAATCATCAAGTTTCTGAATAAGACACTTGTTGGTTCCTTATCGTTTCTCTCCTCCTACATCAAGTCACTCATGTCTTCATTATTTAACTCCCATACATGCATCTGAATATTCAATAGATTTGTGATCTCTCTGAAAATGTTTGCATTGTTGATTTGAATGCCAGTGAGTGCTGAGACCAGGGTTGCAGTCAGAAATGTGTAACGTACCAAATCTTGCAGCTAGAAATGCCAGGAAAATAACCTGCATGATTCCTCATTCCACATATCTGAGATATACAGTACCAATCAAATGTTTGGTAACACCTACTCATTCCAGAGTTTTTCTTTATTTTTACTATTTTCTACATTGTAGAATAATAGTGAAGACATCAAAACGATGAAATAACACATATGGAATCATGTAGTAACCAAAAAAGTGTTAAACAAATCCAAATATATTTTAGATTTTAGATTCTTCAAAGTAGCCACCCTTTGCCTTGATGACAGCTTTGCACACACTTGGCATTCTCTCAACCAGCTTCACCTGGAATGCTTTCCAACAAGTCTTGAAGGAGTTCCCACATATAGTGAGCACTTGTTGGCTGCTTTTTCTTCACTCTGCGGTCCAACTGATGCAGGCCAGGTCATCTGATGTAGCACTCCATCACTCTCCTTCTTGGTCAAATAGCCCTTACACATCCTGGAGGTGTGTTGGGTCCTTGTCCTGTTGAAAAACAGATAATGATAACAAACCAAATGGGATGGCGTATTGCTGCAGAATTTGCAAAAATGTCAAATAAACTGTTTTCGCTTTGTCATTATGGGGTATCGTGTGTAGATTAATGAGGGACATTTGTATTTAATACATTTTAGAATAAGGCTGTAACGTAACAAAACGTGGAAAAAGTCAAGGGGTCTGTATACTTTCCGAAAGCAAAATATGTCTGTATACAGTATCTTGAAAACAAACCATTCTGCAGAGGCATCGCACTGCAGAGTCATATAAAACGATGATTATAAAATAATAATGAATTAGGACAGGACAGGGTATGACAGGAAAATAGTCTTAGACAAAATACTACAATACTACTGCAATCAAAATAGACACTGTACATAACATTAAACACTCAACATAATACATACATTGCAGGTTACCCATGTCATATACATTTACATGTCTCGTATAGCCACATATATAATACATACTGCACACTGACCTTACACATTCTGTTAGTGGCGTATTGACACAGCTTAACTTTACTTATTGTTTGTAAAGAGGTTTTCATTTAGTCTCAAAGCTCATAACACTGATGGGCTTAAATATAAACAGCGTGTTCATTAGGCACCAAACGGAAGAAAACTGGAGAGAACCAGGAGAGAACCTGAACTTGTCCAATAAGAAACCACCGTTTCTTGTCCAATAAGAAACTCCCATTAAGACCTTTTCCGTTGCATGTGATAATGAAGTCTGCCCCTCTTTTCAGACTTCATGTTCATCACCATGTCTGCTGTGGTTCTGTCATTTGTTTGTCAGGAGTCATGTCTCGCTCTCACAGGCAGCACACATTCGTCTGTCTTCCGTTACTCTCTGTCTCTTTCTCTCTGCCCCCCCCCCCTCTCTCGCTGAATGTATTCTCATGGAGGAGTGTTTTGGAGTGATGTTTGTCCGTCTGTCTGTCTGTCTGTGTTCGCGTAAACAATGTGTTGCTCTCAGGATGACGTGGCTTTGGAAGACAGTATTATTATTAGATATGGAGCGTTAGAGTCATGTCTCCTGTTGTCTTGTCTCGTCTCTTCTCGTCTCATCTGTGTCTCGTTTGGGTCTCACTATGCACCTCACAAGGGAGGCAGGGGAGTGAACTGAAGGTGAGAAAACAGCAGGTGGGGAGGGAGATGTGTTCCCCTATCACACACACACTCACACACACACACAAACAAGCACACATGCGCACACACACACACACACACACACACACATTCATTCTTTCCACATGAAAGACCTATTTCTCTATCTAGGGAGGGATGACACAGGGTGTTTTTACTCACAGTAGTCCTACCTCCCGACCACCCAGCTCTCTCTCACTCTCTCTGTTTCTCTCTCTGTCTCTCTCACTCTCTCTCTCTATCAAGGTGAAGCACCTTGACAGAGTTGTCAGAAGGTACACAGCCAATGTTTTACTGTTGGGTAGGTACTGTAGGTAGGAGAGTTAAAATACAGAATAGATCAAGGACATTCTACTGTATGTGGACATGTTGCCTGACATGTTATTACAATCTCAATCTATATTGTCATGCAACACATAGTTTTAATTTGTTTTAAACACAAGAGATAAGAACAATTCAAACAAAACATTGACACTCACAAGAAGAAAATTATTTAAATCTACAACTCCGTTATGCCATTTTCTGTCCTACTTTACTAAGCCACATGCTTATATATATTTAGAAGTATAGTTTAAAACATATTTGTATGATACATGACTGTAAGTCGCTTTGGATAAAAGCGTCTGCTAAATGGCATATATTATTATTATTATTATTATACACACAGTGCCTTGCGAAAGTATTCGGCCCCCTTGAACTTTGCGACCTTTTGCCACATTTCAGGCTTCAAACATAAAGATATAAAACTGTATTTTTTTGTGAAGAATCAACAACAAGTGGGACACAATCATGAAGTGGAACGACATTTATTGGATATTTCAAACTTTTTTAACAAATCAAAAACTGAAAAATTGGGCGTGCAAAATTATTCAGCCCCCTTAAATTAATACTTTGTAGCGCCACCTTTTGCTGTGATTACAGCTGTAAGTCGCTTGGGGTATGTCTCTATCAGTTTTGCACATCGAGAGACTGAAATTCTTTCCCATTCCTCCTTGCAAAACAGCTCGAGCTCAGTGAGGTTGGATGGAGAGCATTTATGAACAGCAGTTTTCAGTTCTTTCCACAGATTCTCGATTGGATTCAGGTCTGGACTTTGACCTGGCCATTCTAACACCTGGATATGTTTATTTTTGAACCATTCCATTGTAGATTTTGCTTTATGTTTTGGATGATTGTCTTGTTGGAAGACAAATCTCCGTCCCAGTCTCGGGTCTTTTTCAGACTCCATCAGGTTTTCTTCCAGAATGGTCCTGTATTTGGCTCCATCCATCTTCCGATGAATTTTAACCATCTTCCCTGTCCCTGCTGAAGAAAAGCAGGCCCAAACCATGATGCTGCCACCACCATGTTTGACAGTGGGGATGGTGTGTTCAGGGTGATGAGCTGTGTTGCTTTTACGCCAAACATAACGTTTTGCATTGTTGCCAAAAAGTTCAATTTTGGTTTCATCTGACCAGAGCACCTTCTTCCACATGTTTGGTGTGTCTCCCAGGTGGTTTGTGGCAAACTTTAAATTACACTTTTTATGGATATCTTTAAGAAATGGCTTTCCCCTTACCACTCTTCCATAAAGGCCAGATTTGTGCAATATACAAATGATTGTTGTCCTATGGACAGAGTCTCCCACCTCAGCTGTAGATCTCTGCAGTTCATCCAGAGTGATCATGGGCATCTTGGCTGCATCTCTGATCAGTCTTCTCCTTGTATGAGCTGAAAGTTTAGAGGGACGGCCAGGTCTTGGTAGATTTGCAGTAGTCTGATACTCCTTCCATTTCAATATTATCGCTTGCACAGTGCTCCTTGGGATGTTTAAAGCTTGGGAAATCTTTTTGTATCCAAATCCGGCTTTAAACTTCTTCACAACAGTATCTCGGACCTGCCTGGTGTGTTCCATGTTCTTCATGATGCTCTCTGCGCTTTTAACGGACCTCTGAGACTATCACAGTGCAGGTGCATTTATACGGAGACTTGATTACACACAGGTGGATTGTATGTATCATCATTAGTCATTTAGGTCAACATTGGATCATTCAGAGATCCTCACTGAACTTCTGGAGAGAGTTTGCTGCACTGAAAGTAAAGGGGCTGAATAATTTTGCACGCCCAAATAGCTAAATGAGAGCAGCAGTGTGGTTCACCTCAATGCGACATGTAGATGTCAATAATATGTGATATCTGTATCACCGTAGACTACACCACTGCTGTCATCCTTACCTCCAAGCGTTTATTCATATTGGATTATCTTTGGATGCCGACAGCAGTCGCACCATTGGAAGACATAACTGTAGCCTAAAAAAGCCTATTCCTGCACTTTCCCGCGATCCACCACTATCCACATTTGGTGTGTCATCATAGTGGTCACTGACTTGTGGCCAGACTCGCTCAGACCGAACAAACTTAAACTTGAGGCTTTTTCAATGCTGATTTGAATTGCATTGAGAAAACAGAGAAGTGTCAAATATTTGTTTTCGCAAACATCCTTTCTGAATTCAAAAGTAATCCTCGAAGTAATCATCTTGTTTTTCAAAAGTATCTGTAATCTGGTTACAATATTTTTGCTGCTAACCTAACAGATTACAGTTACCGTTTTTTTATAATCCCTTACGTGTAATGGATTACAAGTAGTCAGTTACTAACCCCACCCCTGTGTATTGCAGTAGTGGTAATATCTAATATAGGAGGTTATTTCTGTCTTCTCTGCTTTCTCTGACCGTCTGTCTTCTTTCTGATTCTTCTGACTGATTCAGGTGTGTGTGTGTGGGTGGGTGTGCTTGGGTGTGTGGCCGGTATGCTGTACACACAATACTCTTAACAATCTTATTGAAACGCACACGCAAACACACACGCAAACGCAAATGTATACACACACACACACACAGACACACACACACACACACACACACACACACACACACACACACACACACACACACACACACACACACACACACACACACACACACACACACACACACACACACACACACACACACACACACACACACACACACACACACACACACTGGACCATACACATGTGTCTGTGACAGTGAGTGTAGTGTTGTGTGAGAGAACTTTTCAGTGAAGCACTGCAATCAACTCTTAGGCTAAAGACAATACACCTCCATCGGGGAATGAAAAAGGGAGGGAGGAGAATGATAGAGAGGGTGGTTTAGAGGAGAATAGGTGAAGGACGGATGAGAGGAGACAATTATTCAAGGAGAACAGGTGGGGAAAGAGGAAAAGGGAAAGGAAAGAGGTGTAGTGGTTAATTTGTCAATAAGAGCACTCTCTCGGGCCTCCCGGGTGGCGCAGTGGTTAAGAAGCAGTGCGGCTTGGTTGGGTTGTGTATTGGAGGACGCATGACTTTCAACCTTCGTCTCTCCCGAGCCTGTACGGGAGTTGTAGTGATGAGACAAGATAGTAGCTACTTAAAAAAATTGGGGAGACATTTTTATTTATATGTTTTTTTATGAATAAAATAAGAGCACTCTCTCCGCTTCTCTCCTCTCTCTCCTCTGCTGTTCATCCCTCCATGGATGGAGGGACAGAGGAGAGGAGCGGAGAGAGTGCTCTCTATTTTTAGACCTTATAGCTAGAACCTCCATCAGAAGCTAGCCATCAGAGGCTAACCAGCTAATTAGATACTAGCTATTTAGTCATTGATAGCCACTGCTAGCAGCCTTAACCTTTAGCTCAGACAACAGCTGCTTTTAGCCTGGATAATACCTGCCAGTCTGCACAGCGTGATATCAGCCCTGAGCATATCGGACTGCTTTTCTCCACTACATCACCGGATTCCTGCTGTAAGCTCTGGACCATTACTCCGGTTCATTGTAACTAGCTAGCTGCTGCCGAGTGGCCCAGCCCCGAAGCTAGCCTTGAGCCAGGCCCATCTCCCGGCCTGCTCAGTGGACCCTATGATCACTTGGCACACAGCTGATGCCTCCCGGGCTCTATACCAACACGACTAGAAGCCACTACATCACCGGATTCCTGCTGTAAGCTCTGGACCTTTGCACTAGAAGCACCGGAGTGGCTATAGTGGCTAACGCCCTTGGCCCGAAGCTAGCACCAGTTAGCCTCGAGTCAGGCGCATGTCCCGGCTAGCAAACAAAATGATTCCAGCTACAATACCTCTTTTGCCAATTTGGCCTGGACCCTTTGTCGACACGGAGCCCCGCCGATCCATCACGACTGGTCTGCCGACGTAATTCCGTCCGATGTGCCCTCAACCGACCTTTGCCGGATGTTGGTGACGCCCGTGTCCCGAAGCTAACACCAGTTAGCCTCGAGCCAGGCGCATCTCCCGGCTCGCATAGTAACGACTATCTAATGGCTTCCCTGTTTCAGCTATTGCTGTTCACTGGACTCTATGATCACTTGGCTACAAAGCTGATGCCTGCTGGACTGTTCATTATTCACAGTACTCCATTTTGTTTATTTTGTTTATCTGTCGGCTCCAGCCTCGAACTCAAGCCCTGTGTGTAGTTACCTGACCCTCTCTGCCCATTCATTGCCATTTTACCTGTTGTTGTCTTAGCTGATTAGCTGTTGTTGTCTTACCCGTTGTTGTCTTAGCTAGCTCTCCCAATCAACACCTGTGTTTACTTTATGCCTCGCTCTATGTCTCTCTAATATCAATATGCCTTGTATACTGTTGTTTAGGGTCGTTATCACTGTTTAATTTTACTGGGGAGCCCCTAGTCCCACCCGACATGCCTCTGATAGCTATTTTATCTCACCTCCCACACATGCGTTAATCTCACCTAGCATAACTAGTGCCTCCAAAGATGCAACCTCTCTCATCGTCACTCAATGCCTAGGTTTACATCCACTGTCGCCGCACCCTACCATACCCCTGTCTGTACATTATGCCCTGAATCTATCCTACCAGGCCTAGAATTCTGCTCCTTTTATTCTCTGTTCCCAACGCACTAGACGACCAGTTCTGATAGCCTTTAGCCGTACCCTCATCCTACTGCTCCTCTGTTCCTCGGGTGAAGTACAGATTAACCCAGGCCCTGTTTGTCCCCAGGTGCTCTCATTTGTTGACTTCTGTAACCGTAAAAGTATTGGTTTCATGCATATTAACATCAGAATCCTCCTCCCTAAGTTTGTTTTACTCACTACTTTAGCACACTCCGCCAACCCTGATGTCCTTGCCGTGTCTGAATCCTGGCTTAGGAAGGCTACCAAACATTCTGACATTTCCATCCCCAACTACAACATTTTCCATCAAGATATAACTTCCAAAAGAGGACAAGTTGCAATCTACTTCAGAGATAGCCTAAAAAGTTATGTCATACTTTCCAGGTCTATGCCCAAACAGTAATTTAAAAAATGAATATCCCCAGAAATAAGTCTCTCACTGTTGCCTCCTGTTATAGACCACCCTCACCTCCACAGCTATGCCCTGGAGACCATATGTGACTTGATTGCCCCCCATCTATCTTCAGAGTTCGTTCTGTTAGGTGACCTAAACTGGGATATGCTTAAGAACCCGGCCGTCCTACATTCTAAGCTAGATGCCCTCAATCTAACACAAATTATCAAGGAACCCACCAGGTACAACCCTAAATCCGTAAACATGGGCACCCTCATTATCCTGACCAACTTGCCTTCCAAATACACCTCTGCTGTCTTCAACCAGGATCTCAGCAATCACTGCCTCGTTGCCTGCATCCGTTATGGGTCCGCGGTCAAACGGCCATCCCTCATCACTGTCAAACGCTCCCTAAAACGTTTCTGTGAGCAGGCCTTTCTAATCGACCTGGCCCGGGTATCCTGGAAGGATATTGACCTCATGTCGTCAGTAGAGGATGCCTGGTTGTTCTTTAAAATAAATTACCTCACCATCTTAAATAAGCATGCCCCTTTCAAAAAATGCAGAACTAAGAACAGATATAGCCCGTGGTTCACTTCAGACATGACTGCCCTCGACCAGCACAAAAACATCCTGTGGCGTACTGCACCAGCTCCGAATAGTCCCCGCGATATGCAACCTTTCAGGGAAGTTAGGAACCAATATACACAGGCAGTTAGGAAAGCAAATGCTAGCTTTTTCAAACAGAAATGTGCACCCTGTACCTCTAATTCCAAAAATGTTTTGGGACACTGTAAAGTCCATGGAGAATAAGAGCACCTCCTCCCAGCTGCCCACTGCACTGAGGCTAGGAAACACTGTCACCACTGATAAATCCACGATAATTTAACATTTCAATAGGCATTTCTCTACGGCTGTCCATGCTTTCCTCCTGGCTACCCCGACCCCGGCCAAGAGCTCTGCACCCCCGCAGCTGCTTGTCCAAGCCTCCACAGCTTCTCCTTCACCCAAATCCAGATAGCTGATGTTCTGAAAGAGCTGCAAAACCTGGATACATACAAATCAGCTGGGCTCGACAATCTGGACCCTCTCTTTCTAAAATGATCCGCCACCATTGTTGCAACGCCTATTAATAGTCTGTTCAACCTCTCTTTCGTATCGTCCAAGATTCCTAAAGATAGGAAAACTGCCTCGGTCATTCCCTTATTCAAAGGGGGTGACACTTGTCATGGAAATTTCCTCTAAATTTCCTCTATTTACCAAATCATGGGAGCAAAACAAGTCAGAGTTAGTTATCAAAGTCCATCTTTAATTATATGAGCTCTATCACAATCCTGTGACTCTCAGATAAATTCAGTGTCTCTCAATGAATTCTCTGAGAGTCCCCTAAAAAAGCAACTGAGATCCGTTAATAGCAAAGAACACACATAGTCAGACAGCATAGACATAATAAATCGTTCAACTTTGTCTCCTTTCTCAAACCCCAGAACCATAAACCAATCCTCCATATCAACAGGCATATATCAAATTGTCATTTAGATACAACCATTTCTAAATACAACCAATCCTGGACAAGCTCACGGAGAGGAGAGTGAGGCTATAGGTTAAGATAAAAGGGAGCAGGAGAATGATTCCAGACACTGCCACCCTCCTTTCCCCACTAGAAAAAGGTAGGGAGTAAAATATATGTTTACACATGATAACACTTTGACCTCTCCCCTCTTTGTGGCCCATGCAACTTAGTCTTGACATAGAACAGATAACTGCAACCTCGCCACAGTATTATACAAAAATACCATTCTGATGAGAAGTAACTTACACACATTTGATGAATATAAAACATCTTACATTTACATTTACATTTAAGTCATTTAGCAGACGCTCATATGTTACCAACAAATTCTGAATCTTCCACGACACACTCTAGACCCAAACTGTTACAGACCTATATCCATCCTGCCCTGCTTTCTTAGAAAGCCAAGTCAACAAACTGACCATTTCGAATACCACCGTACCTTTTCCGCTGTGCAATCCGGTTTCCGAGCTGGTCACGGGTGCACCTCAGCCATGCTGAAGGTACAAAACAATATCATAGCCGCCATTGATATAAGACAGTACTGTGCAGCCGTCTTCATCAACCTGGCCAAGGCTTTCGACTCTGTTAATCACTGTATTCTTATTGGCAGACTCAACAGCCTTGGTTTCTCAAATGATTGCCTCACCTGGTTCACAAGCTACTTCTCAGACAGAGTTCAGTGTGTCAAATCAGAGGGCCTGTTGTCAGGACCTCTGTCAGTCTCAATGGGGGAACCACAGGGTTCAATTCTCGGGCCGACTCTTTTCTCTGTATATATCAACGATGTCGCTCTTGCTGCAGGTGATTCCTTGATCCACCTCTACGCAGACAACACCATTCTGTATACGTCTGGCCCTTCTTTGAACACTGTTAACCTCTTAGGTCGACCCGACCCATCTAGACATCTGGAAATGCAAATGCGCTACGCTAAATGCTAATAGCACTCGTTAAAACTCAAACGTTCATTAAAACACACATGCAGGGTACTGAATTAAAGCTACACTCGTTGTGAACCCAGCCAACAAGTCAGATTTTTAAAATGCTTTTCGGCGAAAGCATGAGAAGCTATTATCTGATAGCATGCAACACCCCTAAATACCCGCAGGGGACGTAAACAAAATAATTAACATAGTCGGCGCTACACAAAATGCAGACATAAAATATAAAACATTCATTACCTTTGACGATCTTTGTTGGCACTCCTAGATGTCCCATAAACATCACTATTGGGTCTTTTTTTCCGATTAAATCGGTCCATATATAGCCTAGATATCGATCTATGAAGACTGTGTGATCAAGGAAAAAAACTGCGTGTTATAACGCAAAGTCATTTTTTAAAATGAAAAAAGACGACGATAAACTTTCACAAAACACTTCGAAATACTTTTGTAATGCAACTTTAGGTATTAGTAAACGTTAATAATCGATCAAATTGATCACGAGGCGATGTATATTCTATAGCTCTCCGTCTTGAAATAATGTCAGGATAAATATTAACCAAAATATCCGGTCGGAGAAAGGAAGAAATGGGCTGTCTCTTGTTCGTTTGACCAAGAAACAAATCCTAGGCAAATGACAAGACTGTTGACATCGTGTGGAAGCTGTAGGAATTGCAATCTTGGCTCCAGGTAATGTGGTTCCCATTCAACAACACATACAAGTGGCGCATTGATATATTTTCCAGTTTTCAGTGATCAGATTTTCCTGCGCTTTTCGATGAAACGCACGTTCTGTTATAGTCACAGCCGTGATTTAACCAATTTTAGAAACGTCTGAGTGTTTTCTATCCACACATACTAATCATATGCATATACTATATTCCTGGCATGAGTAGCAGGGCGCTGAAATGTTGCGTGATTTTTAACAGAATGTTCGAAAAAGTAGGGGGTAGGATCAACAGGTTAACAAACCTCCAAACGAGCTTCAACGCCATACAACACTCCTTCCTTGGCCTCCAACTGCTCTTAAACGCTAGTAAAACTAAATGCATGCTCTTCAACCGATCACTGCTCTCACCCACCCGCCCGACTAGCATCAATACTCTGGACGGTTCTGACTTAGAATATGTTGACAACTATAAATACCTAGGTGTCTGGCTAGACTGTAAACTCTCATTCCAGACTCATATTAAACATCTCCAATCCTAAATGAAATCTAGAATCGGCTTCCTATCTCACAACAAAGACTCATTCACTCACGCTGCCAAACATACCCTCGTAAAACTGACTATCCTACTGATCCTCGACGTCATTGATGTCAATTACAAAATAGCCTCCAACATTCTACTCGGCAAATTGGATGCAGTCTATCACAGTGCCATCCATTTTGTCACCAAAGCCCCACATACCACTGACCACTGCGACAAGTGTGGTCTCGTCGGCTGGCACTCGCTACATATTCGTCGCCAAACCAACTGGCTCCAGGTCATCTATAAGTCTTTGCTAGGTAAAGCTCCACCATATCTCAGCTCACTGGTCACCATAGCAACACCCACATGTAGCACGCGCTCCAGCAGGTATATCTCACTGGTCATCCCCAAATCCAACACCTCCTTTGCCTTTCCTTCCAGTTCTCTGCTGCCAATGACTGGAACTAATTGCAAAAATCACTGAAGTTGGAGACTTATATCTGTTATGCAGGTGAATGAGGACCCAAAAGCGACTTGGCGAAAACAGAGTCTTTATTCCAGTAAAGGAAATAGGCAATACTCCTAGACAAATCAGAGCAGAAAACAAAACATAAAGAACTAATTCCACTCGTAGTGACGAGGACAGACTGGAGACTCGACCATAAACTGTAGGTTGCCTCGGGAAGGCACCGACCGTAGCAGACTCAGACACCTGCTCACACGCAGCATCTGCGGGAAACAAGACACGACAGGGCGAGACAAAGACACAGCACGGCGAACAATATACAAGGATCCGACAGGACAGAAACGGAAAACAAGGGAAGAAATAGGGACTCTAATCAGAGGACAAGATAGGGAACAGGTGTGGAAAGACTAAATGAGTGAGTAGGAGAATGAGGAACAGCTGGAAGCAGGAACGGAACGATAGAGAGAGAGAGAGAGGGAGGGAGAGAGAGAGGGATAGAAAAAGGGAACGAACCTAATAAGACCAGCAGGGGGAAACGAACAGAAGGGAAAGCAAAATGACAAGACAATATAAGACAAAACATGACAGTACCCCCACTCACCGAGCGCCTCCTGGCGCTCTCGAGGAGGAACACTGGCGGCAACGGAGGAAATCATAGATCACAAACGGTCCAGCACGTCCCGAGAAAGAACCCAACTCCTCTCCTCAGGACCGTAACGGAAAACGATAAAAAGGGAAACTAGGGTACTACTCTAAAAAAAAAATGAGACACGGGTAGAGAACTGAAAGCTTTAGAGCAAACAGGACCAAACAGGCCAGGAGAGTAACAACTAGGGACAGACTGAGACACAGCAAGGGCAGGAACAAGAACAGGAGAGATGCGGTGGCAGGGAACAGACTGGGACCCAGCAAGACCAGGAGCAGAAAAAAAATTACCAGACTTATTCTGCGCGCAGTCCGAACACGCAGCCACGAAACGGCGCGTGTCACGCTCCTGAGTAGGCCACCAAAAGCGCTGGCGAATAGAAGCAAGAGTACCTCGAACGGCGGGATGGCCAGCTAACTTGGCAGAGTGAGCCCACTGAAGAACAGCCAGACGAGTAGAAACAGGAACGAAAAGAAGGTTACTAGGACAAGCGCGCGGCGACGCAGTGTGCGTGAGTGCTTGCTTAACCTGTCTCTCAATTCCCCAGACAGTCAACCCGACAACACGCCCAACAGGAAGGATCCCCTCGGGAACAGTAGAAGCCACAGAAGAACTAAAGAGACGGGATAAAGCATGAGGCTTGGTGTTCTTAGTACCCGGGCAATAAGAAATAACGAACTCGAAACGAGCGAAAAACAACGCCCAACGAGCATGACGCGCATTCAGTCGTTTGGCAGAACGGATGTACTCAAGGTTCCTTTGGTCAGTCCAAATGACAAAAGGAACGGTCGCCCCCTCCAACCACTGTCGCCATTTGCCTAGGGCTAAACGGATGGCGAGCAGTTCACGGTTAGCCACATCATAGTTATGTTCCGACGGTGACAGGCGATGAGAAAAATACGCGCAAGGATGGACCCCATCGTCAGTATCGGAGCGCTGGGACAGAATGGCTCCCACGCCCACCCCCGACGCGTCAACCTCGACAATAAACTGTTTAGTGACGTCAGGTGCAACAAGGATAGGAGCGGATGCAAAACGCTTCTTGAGGAGATCAGAACAACAATCATACGACCGGTGAGGAGGAAGGGAGTTGGTTCTGGACCGACTGAAGACCGTGCGCAGACCATGATATTCCTCCGGCACTCCTGTCAAATCACCAGGTTCCTCCTGTGAAGAGGGAGCAGAACAAACAGGAGAAATAGCAGACATTAAACACTTCACATGACAAGAAACGTTCCAGGAAAGGATAGAATTACTAGACCAATCAAAAGAAGGATTATGACACACAAGCCAGGGATGACCCAAAACAACAGGTGTAAAAGGTGAACAAAAAATCAAAAAGAAATGGTCTCACTATGGTTACCAGATACAGTGAGGGTTAAAGGTAGTGTTTCACATAATATACTGGGGAGAGGACTACCATCCAAGGCAAACATGACCGTGGGCTCCCTAACTGTCTGAGAGGAATGTCATGTTCCCGAGCCCAGGCTTCGTCCATAAAACAGCCCTCCGCCCCAGAGTCTATTAATGCACTGCAGGAAGCTGCCGATCCGGTCCAGCGTAGATGGACCGGTAAGGTAGTACAGGTACTTGACGGAGAGGACCGTCTAGTAGCGCTTATCAGTCGCCCTCCGCTTACTGATGAGCTCTGGCCTTTAACTGGACATGAAATGACAAAATGACCAGCGGAACCGCAATAGAGACAGAGGCGGTTGGTGATTCTCCGTTCCCTCTCCTTAGTCGAAATGCGAATACCCCCAGCTGCATGGGCTCAACACCTGAGTCAGTGGGGAAAGATGGTAGTGTCGGAGAGAGGGGAGACACAGTTAACGCGAGCTCTCTTCTATGAGCTCGGTGACGAAGATCTACCCGTCGTTCAATGCGAATAGCGAGTTCAATCAAAGAATCCACGCTGGATGGAACCTCCCGAGAGAGAATCTCATCCTTAACCTTAGCGTGGAGTCCCTCCAGAAAACGAGCGAGCAACGCCTGCTCGTTCCAGTTACTGGAGGCAGCAAGAGTGCGAAACTCTATAGAGTAATCCGTTATGGATCGATTACCTTGACATAGGGAAGACAGGGACCAGGAAGCTTCTTTCCCAAAAACTGAACGATCAAAAACCCTTATCATCTCCTCTTTAAAGTTCAGATAATTGTTAGTACACTCAGCGCTTGCCTCCCAGATAGCTGTGCCCCACTGCCGAGCCCGACCAGTAAGGAGTGATATGACGTAGGCAATCCGAGCTCTCTCTTGAGTATGTGTTGGGTTGGAGAGAGAACACTATATCACACTGGGTGAGAAAGGAGCGGCACTCAGTGGGCTGCCCAGAATAACATGGTGGGTTATTAACCCTAGGTTCCGGAGGCTCGGAAGACCCGGAAGTAGCTGGTGGCACGAGACGAAGACTCTGATACTGTCCTGAGAGGTCGGAGACCTGAGCGGCCAGGGTCTCAACGGCATGCCGAGCAGCAGACAATTCCTGCTCGTGTCTGCCGAGCATCGCTCCCTGGAACTCGAGAGTAGAGTAGAGAGAATCCATAGTCGCTGGGTCCATTCTTGGTCGGATCCTTCTGTTATGCAGGTGAATGAGGACCCAAAAGCGACTTGGGCGAAAACAGAGTCTTTATTCCAGTAAAGGAAATAGGCAATACTCCTAGACAAATCAGAGCAGAAAACAAAACATAAAGAACTAATTCCACTCGTAGTGACGAGGACAGACTGGAGACTCGACCATAAACTGTAGGTTGCCTCGGGAAGGCACCGACCGTAGCAGACTCAGACACCTGCTCACACGCAGCATCTGCGGGAAACAAGACACGACAGGGCGAGACAAAGACACAGCACGGCGAACAATATACAAGGATCCGACAGGACAGAAACGGAAAACAAGGGAAGAAATAGGGACTCTAATCAGAGGACAAGATAGGGAACAGGTGTGGAAAGACTAAATGAGTGAGTAGGAGAATGAGGAACAGCTGGAAGCAGGAACGGAACGATAGAGAGAGGAGAGAGAGGGAGGGAGAGAGAGAGGGATAGAAAAAGGGAACGAACCTAATAAGACCAGCAGGGGGAAACGAACAGAAGGGAAAGCAAAATGACAAGACAATATAAGACAAAACATGACAATATCTCCCTCACTAACTATAAGCATCAGCTATCTGAGCAGCTTACCTATCGCTGCAGCTGTACACTGCCCATCTGTAAATAGCCCATCCAACTACCTACCTCATCCCCATATTGTTTTTTGTGTTTTTTTAATTGCTCTTTTGCACACCAGTATTTCTACTTGCACATCATCATCTGCACATCTATCACTCGTGTTCATTTGCTAAATTGTAATTACTTCGCTACTATGACCTATTTATTTCCTTACCTCCTTACTCCATTTGCACAAACTGTATATAGATTTTTCTATTGTGTTATTGACTCTATTTTTGTTTATCCCATGTGTAACTCTGTGTTGTTTTTTGTCGCACTGCTTTGCTTTATCTTGGTCAGGTCGCAGTTTTAAATGAGAACTTGTTCTCAACTGTCCTACCTGGTTAAATAAAAAATGTTTAAATAAAAAAGGTGTCAAGGATGTGAGCATGATGTTGGCATTTTAACACCACTGAACAACAGAATTGGTGAAGGAGAGAGGGAAGGAGGGAGAGGGAGAGAGACCAGAGAGAGGACAGCCTCTCCTGCCAAGCAGCTTTCAACTCACCACAACCACTTTGAACTATGTCGTATAAATACATGAGATTATAGTAAATATCTCATATATAAAGATGATTTGAGGGAGATAGCCTATCTCTCATCATAATGACTGTAGTTAGTCTTTTCTCAAATGTCAATTTGTGGTACTGCTATTGCTGGGGATCTTTGTCTATGACAGGTACCTTTTGTCTGTTTGTGCATATAGACTGAAGTAAAGTGTATTCTGAATGGTTGAAAAATACATTTTAAAGCAGTTGTCATGATGTTCTCTGAAGGGAGGCTCACTGTTTCAGACTTTGAAAACGGCTGATTTAAAGGAAAGACGTGTTGTCTACAGTCTGGGCGAACTTCATTTCTATACAACAAATAGGCCTCATTTACACCTTGCACTAACGTAGGTTTCGTGATCTGACCAATATGATCCAATCACTATCTGATCAAGGTTTGTCCAGTCACTGTGTCGGCATTGTGACCAGATTTCATGGTGTCTCACTGTATGCACATTTGTTGATAGACATTCTTTCAAGATAATATGAATGTATTTATTTGAAGACAGTTATTGATGCCGTAAGTCAATGGTGCTACCTGTCAAGGATTTTATTCGCCGGAATAATGAGGATTTAAATGGTTTGACCGTCCAGATCTGTTTCCAATTAATTCACATCCAGATACAATTGGTCTCTGACTACCTCCAGAGCTGGTCAGGAAGATCTGATCACAATCAGATAATTTAATCATCTACACCTGTCTAAAGATTTCACACCTGACGTTTTTATTAAACAAAACACTATATCAAACACACACATAAATACTGCACGCATATGCACACACGCACAAGTACATGCACACACACACACAATTCTCTGTTTCAAATAAATGCTTGAAGGTGTTTTTAAACCATGGCATTAATACAATTCTACTATTGAATATCATCTCCTTAGCTGAAATTTAGAGAGCACCACAAAGTCATCAAGACAAACACACTCTGATGCTCCCACTGAGAGATCTGTATTTATCTGCATATTATTCGATTAGAGGCTACACTGCCCCTTAGTGTCTGTATAATGAACACACAGGCATCCAGTATGTGCTGGAAGGGAGTGTGTGAGAATGAGTGTGAAAGTTTTGTTATTAGATAAACCTCTTTTGTACATACAGTGCCTTGCGAAAGGAGGAATGGGAAAAAAATTCAGTCTCTCGATGTGCAAAACTGATAGAGACATACCCCAAGCGACTTACAGCTGTAATCACAGCAAAAGGTGGCGCTACAAAGTATTAACTTAAGGGGGCTGAATAATTTTGCACGCCCAATTTTTCAGTTTTTGATTTGTTAAAAAAGTTTGAAATATCCAATAAATGTCGTTTCACTTCATGATTGTGTCCCACTTGTTGATTCTTCACAAAAAAATACAGTTTTATATCTTCATGTTTGAAGCCTGAAATGTGGCAAAAGGTTGCAAAGTTCAAGGGGGCCGAATACTTTCGCAAGGCACTGTATATTAATGAGTACACTATATATATGTAGTTGAAGTCAGAAGTTTACATACACCTTAGCCAAAAACATTTAATCTGTTATTCACAATTCCTGACATTTAATCCTAGTAAAAATGTGTCAAGCCTTGGTCATTGTATTTTGTGTTTTTGGTATATGTTTGGGTAGGCCAGGGTGTGACATGAGTTTATATGTTGTATTCGTATTGGGGTTTGTATTATTTGGGATCGCGGCTGATTAGGGGTGTTGTTTGGCTTGGCTGCCTGAGGCGATTCTCAATCAGAGTCAGGTGCTTGTCATTGTCTCTGATTGGGAACCGTATTTAGGCAGCCTGACTTTCGCTTTGTATTTCGTGGGTGTTTGTTTCTGTCTCTGTGTTGTAGTCACCAGATAGGCTGTATTAAGTTTCACCATTCCGTTCTGTTGTTTTTGTATTTAGTTCAGTTATTTCATGTACCGCGATACTTTCATTAAAGTCATGAGTAACCTACACGCTGCATTTCGGTCTGACTCTCTTCATTCAACAGACGAACGACGTTACAGAAACACCCACCACTCACAAACTGGCAGGAGCTAAAGGAGGACGTTATGGACAGCAGAAGCATGGATTATACGACGTGGGAAGAAATCGACAGGTGGGCGGCCGACCCAGAGCGAGTGCAGGACCCCGCCTGGGATTCGCTTCAGCAGTACGAAGAGGGCTACAGGCGAATCGAGTCAAAGAAAAAGACACGCCGGCTAAAACGGAGAGGCGCTGGTTTAAACAGGCAGCGACAGCTGGAGCAGCAAAGGGAGGATGAATTATTTGGAGAATGGACATGGGAAGACGTGTTGGATGGTAAAGGTTGTTACACTTGGGAGGAGATATTGGCCGGAAGAGATCGCCTCCCATGGGAACAGGTGGAGGCACTAAGGAGAGCAGAGGCAGCCGGAGATAGGAGCCGACGATACGAGGGAACACGGTTGGCAAGGAAACCTGAAAAGCAGCCCAAAAAAAATATTGGGGAGAGGCTAGAAGGGAGAATAGTTATGCCAGGTAGGAGACCTGCGCATACTCCCTGTGCTCACCGTTGGGCTAGAGAGATCGGGCAGGCACCGTGTTATGCTATGGAGCGCACAGTGTTTTCAGTGCGGGAGCATAGCCCGGTGCGGCACATACCAGCTCTTCCTATTGGCCGGGCTAGAGTGGGCATCGAGCCAGGTAAGCTTGGGCAGGCTCGGTGCTCAAGAGCTCCAGTGCGCCTGCACGGTCCGGTCTATCCAGAGCCATCTCTACATACCAGTCCTCCGGTAGCAGCTCCCCGCACCAGGCTTCCTGTGCGTGTCCTCGAGCCAGTACCACCAGTTCCAGCACCACGCACCAGGCCTCCAGTGCGCCTCGCCTGTTCAGCGCAGCCAGCGCTTTTCTCCTCTCTTGCGCTGCCGGAGTCTCCCGTCTGCCCAGCGCCGCCAGTGCTCCCAGTCTGCCCAGCTCCGCCAGTGCTCCCAGTCTGCCCAGCTCCGCCAGTGCTCCCAGTCTGCCCAGCGCCGCCAGTGCTCCCAGTCTGCCCAGTGCTCCCAGTCTGCCCAGCGCCGCCAGTGCTTCCAGTCTGCCCAGCTCCGCCAGTGCTCCCAGTCTGCCCAGCGCCGCCAGTGCTCCCAGTCTGCCCAGTGCTCCCAGTCTGCCCAGCGCCGCCAGTGCTCCCAGTCTGCCCAGTGCTCCCAGTCTGCCCAACGCCTGCCAGTCTGCCCAGCGCCGCCAGTCTGCCCAGTGCCACCAGTCTGCCCAGCGCCGCCAGTCTGCCCAGCGCCGCCAGTCTGCCCAGCGCCGCCAGTCAGCCCAGCGTCACCAGTCTGCCAGGATCCGCCAGAAGTGCCAGTCTGCCAAGATCTTCTAGATCGGCCAGACAACCTGAATCATCCAGTTCCACCAGCCAGCCAGCATTTACCGGAGCCTACTACCTGCCTGAGCTTCCTCTCAGCACTGAGCTTCCTCTCAGTACTGGGCTTCCTCTCAGTACTGGGCTTCCTCTCAGTACCGGGCTTCCCCTCAGTACAGGGCTTCCCCTCAGTACCGGGCTTCCCCTCAGTACCGGGCTTCCACCCAGTACCGGGCTTCCCCTCAGTACCAGGCTGCTTCTGTCCCGAGCTGCCCCTCAGTCCCGGGCTGCCCGTCTGTCCCGGGCTGCCCCTCTGTCCCGAGATGCCCCTCTGTCCTGAGATGCCCCTCTGTCCTGAGATGCCCCTATGTCCTGAGATGACCCTCTGTCCCGAGATGCCCCTCTGTCCCGAGATGCCCCTCTGTCCCGAGCTGCCCCTCTGTCCCGAGCTGCCCCTCTGTCCCGAGCTGCCCCTCTGTCACGAGCTGCTCCTCAGTTATGTGGGGATCTGGATGAGGACTATTAGGCCATGGTCGGCAGAGAAGGTGGATGATCCCAGGACGCGAAGGGGAGGAACTAGGACATTAATGGAGTGGGGTCCACGTCCCGAGCCAGAACCGCCACCATGGACAGACGCCCACCCGGACCCTCCCTATGCTCTTGAGGTGCGTCCGGGAGTCCGCACCTTAGGGGGGTTCTGTCACGCCTTGGTCATTGTATTTTGTGTTTTTGTTATATGTTTGGGTAGGCCAGGGTGTGACATGGGTTTATATGTTGTATTCGTATTGGGGTTTGTATTATTTGGGATCGCGGCTGATTAGGGGTGTTGTTTGGCTTGGCTGCCTGAGGCAATTCTCAATCAGAGTCAGGTGCCTGTCATTGTCTCTGATTGGGAACCGTATTGAGGCAGCCTGACTTTCGCTTTGTATTTTGTGGGTGTTTGTTCCTGTCTCTGTGTTGTAGTCACCAGATAGGCTGTATTAAGTTTCACGTTCTGTTCTGTTGTTTTTGTATTTAGTTCAGTTATTTCATGTACCGCGATACTTTCATTAAAGTCATGAGTAACCTACATGCTGCATTTCGGTCTGACTCTCTTCTTACAACAGACGAACGTCGTTACAAAATGCTCTGTTTTAGGTCAGTTAGGCTCACCACTTTATTTTAAGAATGTTAAATGTCAGAATAATAGTAGAGAGAATGATTTATGATTTATTTCAGCTTTAATTCCTTTCATCACATTCCCAGTGGGTCAGAAGTTTACATACACTCAATTAGTATTTGGTAGCATTGCCTTTAAATTGTTTAACTTGGGTCAAACGTTTCGGGTAGCCTTCCGCAAGCATCCCACAATACGTTGGGTGAATTTTGGCCCATTCCTCCTGACAGAGCTGGTGTAGCTGAGTCAGGTTTGTAAGGCCTCCTTGCTCACACACGCTTTTTAAGTTCTTAAGTTCTGCCCACAAATGTTCTATAAGGTTGAGGTCCAGGCTTTGTGATGGCCACTCCAATACCTTGACTTTGTGGTCCTTAAGCCATTTTGCCACAACTTTGGAAGTATGCTTGGGGTCATTGTCCATTTGGAAGACCCATTTGCGACCAAGCTTTAACTTCCTGACTGATTGTTTGAGACGTTGCTTCAATATATCTACATAATTGTCCTTCTCATGATGCCATCTATTTTGTGAAGTGCACTAGTCCCTCCTGCAGCAAAGCACCCCCACAAAATGATGCTGGGATGGTGTTCTTTGGCTTGCAAGCCTCCCCCTTTTTCCTTCAAACATAACAATGGTCATTATTTTTGTTTCATCAGACCAGAGGGCATTTCTCCAAAATGTATGATCTTTGTCCCCATGTGTAGTTGTAAACCGTAGTCTGTCTTTCTTTATGGCGGTTCTGGACCAGTGGCTTCTTCCTTGCTAAGCGGTCTTTCAAGTTGTGTCGATATAGGACTCGTTTTACTCTGGATAGATATTTTTGTACTTGTTTCATCCAGTATCTTCACAAGGTCCTTTGCTGTTGTTCTGGGATTGATTTGCACTTTCGCACCAAAGTACATTCGTCACTATGAGACAGAACGCATCTCCTTCCTGAACAGTATGACGGCTGTGTAGTCCCATGTTGTTTATACTTGCGTACTATTGTTTGTACAGATGGACGTGGTACCTTCAGGTGTATGGAAAACTTGTGGAGGTCTACAAATATTTTTTCTGAGTTCTTGGCTGATTTCTTATGATTTTCCCATGATGTCAAGCAAAGAGGCACTGAGTTTCATGCACAAAGTATAGTTTGTTAACAAGAAATTTTTTGAAGTGGTTAAAAAACAAGTTTTAATGAATCCAACCTAAGTGTATTTAACCTCCAACTTTAACTGTATATATCTATATATATAAGTATGTGGACACCCCTTCCATTTTGTGGATTTGGCTATTTAAGCCACACCCGTTACTGACAGGTGTATAGAATCGAGCACACAACCATGCAGTCTCCATAGTCAAACATTGGCAGTAGAATGGCCATACTGAAGAGCTCAGTGACTTTCAACGTGGCACAGTTATGGAATGCCACCTTTTCAACAAGTCAGTTCATCACATTTCTGCCCTGCTAGATCTGTAAGTGGTGTTTTGTGACGTAGAAACGTCTAGGAGCACCAACCACTCAGCCGGGAAGTGCTAGGCCACACAAGCCCACAGAACGGGACCGCCGAGTGGTGAAGCACCTAGCACGTAAAAGTCTGTCCTTGGTTGCAAGACTCACTACTGAGCTACGGCCTCTGGAAGCAACGTCAGCACAATAATTGTTTGTCTGGAGTTCATGAAATGGGTTTCCATGGCCGAGCAGCCACAGACAAGCCTAAGATCACCTTGCATAATGCCAAGTGCCAGCTTGAGTGGTGTAAAGCTCTTCGCCATTGAACTCTGGAGCAGTGGAAACGTGTTCTCTGGAGTGATGAATCATGCTTCACCATCTGGCGGTCCAACGGACGAATCTGGGTTTGACGGATGCTAGGAGAACCTTACCTGCCCCAATGCATAGTGCCAACTGTAAAGTTCCAACATGTAGTGGAAGGCCTTCCCAGAAGAGTGGAGGCTGATATAGCAGCAAAGGGGGGACCAACTTCATATTAATGCCCATAATTCTGGAATTAAATGTTTCATCATTTGGTCATGTAATGTATGTGTCTATGAGAAAGACAGAAATGTGGAAGAGTGAGCTTATGAGAGACTTGCAGGCCAGTAGGGAGTGTGTACTGAGTAACTGCCAACTCATAAAGTCAGTTTTGAGTGGTGTGGGTGGGTGTGTGTGTGTGTCCTTAGTTTTTATCTCTCTGAGAGTACCAACTAGAGGTCAACCGATTATGATTTTTCAACGCCGGTCCTGATTATTGGAGGACCAAAAAAAGCCGATACAGATTAATCGGACAATTTTTTTATTTGTAATAATGACAATTACAAAAATACTGAAGGAACACTTATTTTAACTTAATATAATACATAATTAAAATCAATTTAGCCTCAAATAAATAATGAAACATGTTCAATTTGTTTTTAGTAATGCAAAAACAAAGTGTTGGAGAAGAAAGTAAAAGTGCAATTTGTGCCATGTAAGGAAGCTAACGTTTAAGTTCTTTGCTCAGAACATGAGAACATATGAAATCTGGTGGTTCCTTTTAACATGAGTCTTCAATATTCCCAGGTAAGAAGTTTTAGGTTGTAGTTATTACAGGAATTATCAGACTATTTCTCTCTATACCATTTGTATTTCATATACCTTTGACTATTGGATGTTCTTATAGGCACTTTAGTATTGCCAGTGTAACAGTATAGCTTCCGTCCCTCTCCTCGCTCCTACCTGGTCTCAAACCAGCGTTACCCATGCAGTGCAAGGGGAACAACCACTCCAAGTCCCAGAGGGAGTGACGTTTGAAACGCTATTAGTGTGCACCCCGCTAACTAGCTAGCCATTTCACATCGGTTACAGGAACCTAATCTCGGGAGTTGATAGGCTTGAAGTCATAAACAGCTGCTGGCAAACGCACGAAAGTGCTGTTAGCGCTAAACTAGTAATAGTAATATCATCAACCATGTGTAGTTAACTAGTGATTATGATTGATTGTTTGTTATAAGATAAGTTTAATGCTAGCTCGTAACTTGGCTTACTGCATTCGTGTAACAGGTAGTCTCCTCGTGGAGTGCAATGTAATCAGGTGGTTAGAGCGTTGAACTAGTTAACTGTAAGGTTGCAAGATATAATCCCCCGAGCTGACAAGGTAAAAATCTGTAGTTCTGCCCCTGAACGAGGCAGTTAACCCACCGTTCCTAGGCCGTCATTGAAAATAAGAATGTGTTCTTAACTGACTTGCCTAGTTAAATAAAGATTAAATAAAGGTGAAGATTTCTGATTACAGTAATCAGTCGACCTCTAGTACCAACATCATTAATATAGGTGTCTATGCTCCATGCCCTGACTATAGCTTTCATCTAGCTCTCTACACCTCATATCTCTCTCTCGCTTTCCTCTCTTTCTGTGGATTGAACTTTCTTCCTCTGTCTGTCTTTTCTTTCCCTCTCTATTTGAGTGCTTTTCCCTATGAATCTCTCGCACCCTCTGCTTTCTCCCTCTCTTATCTCTCTCGCTCTATCTGTCTCTTCCTGTCTTTCTTTCCTTTATTTTTTCACATTATTTTTTCCTCATTCTGTTTATTCTGTCCCTCTGCATTCTCCCTGAGTTTTATACACAGTTCACATTTCTGCATTGTCTTCTCTACTCAACAGTGAATCAATTTGTCTTTCTTCTGTGTTTTTGTGTGGAAATTGACATTTTCAGGCAGTGATCCTGTCACACTATATGCGAGTGTGTTCAAACATATATATATATATGAGTGAGAGTGAGAGAGAGAGAGAAAGAGAGAGAGAGAGAGAGACTGACACACTCTCGGCATGAGCACATATGCCATCATCAGGGAGTGAGTCAGTGAAACTGGCAATAATTTTTAGGAGTCTATTATTTACTCCTCATATTGTAGCATACAATATGTCTCCACACACCTACAGTGGTTTCTCCTTTAAAAGTTGCGAGCTTGCCCCGCTGGACTTAAGAGGTACCCAGCATCACAGCTTCATTGATCCAGACCACCACAAGGGGGAAACAGAGCACTCGTTATGCATTTGGGTCCCAAGATTTTTATATGACCAATCATATCGAGTGGGTCCAATGACACATTTTGACGCGAACCACCCTTGCTTGTGTCATTCTTCAACAAAGATGGCTGACAAAACAGATGTACGTTGTTATAATGTGAGAATGTCTATGTGAGAATGCTGTTCATCGACTACAGCTCGGCATTCAACACCATAGTACCCTCCAAGCTCGTCATCAAGCTCGAGACCCTGGGTCTCGACCCCGCCCTGTGCAACTGGGTACTGGACTTCCTGACGGGCCGCCCCCAGGTGGTGAGGGTAGGCAACAACATCTCCTCCCCGCTGATCCTCAACACGGGGGCCCCACAAGGGTGCGTTCTGAGCCCTCTCCTGTACTCCCTGTTCACCCACGACTGCGTGGCCACGCACGCCTCCAACTCAATCATCAAGTTTGCGGACGACACAACAGTGGTAGGCTTGATTACCAACAACGACGAGACGGCCTACAGGGAGGAGGTGAGGGCCCTCAGAGTGTGGTGTCAGGAAAATAACCTCACACTCAACGTCAACAAAACTAAGGAGATGATTGTGGACTTCAGGAAACAGCAGCGGGAACACCCCCCTATCCACATCGATGGAACAGTAGTGGAGAGGGTAGCTAGTTTTAAGTTCCTCGGCATACACATCACAGACAAACTGAATTGGTCCACTCACACTGACAGCGTCGTGAAGAAGCGCAGCAGCGCCTATTCAACCTCAGGAGGCTGAAGAAATTCGGCTTGTCACCAAAAGCACTCACAAACTTCTACAGATGCACAATCGAGAGCATCCTGGCGGGCTGTATCACCGCCTGGTACGGCAACTGCTCCGCCCTCAACCGTAAGGCTCTCCAGAGGGTAGTGAGGACTGCACAACGCATCACCGGGGGCAAACTACCTGCCCTCCAGGACACCTACACCACCCGTTGTTACAGGAAGGCCATAAAGATCATCAAGGACATCAACCACCCGAACCACTGCCTGTTCACCCCGCTATCATCCAGAAGGCGAGGTCAGTACAGGTGCATCAAAGCTGGGACCGAGAGACTGAAAAACAGCTTCTATCTCAAGGCCATCAGACTGTTAAACAGCCACCACTAACACTGAGTGGCTGCTGCCAACACACTGTCATTGACACTGACCCAACTCCAGCCATTTTAATAATGGGAAATGATGTAAATATATCACTAGCCACTTTAAACAATGCTACCTTATATAATGTTACTTACCCTACATTATTCATCTCATATGCATATGTATATACTGTACTCTACATCATCGACTGCATCCTTATGTAACACATGTATCACTAGCCACTTTAACTATGCCACTTTGTTTACTTTGTCTACACACTCATCTCATATGTATATACTGTACTCGATACCATCTACTGTATGCTGCTCTGTACCATCACTCATTCATATATCCTTATGTACATGTTCCTTATCCCCTTACACTGTGTATAAGACAGTAGTTTTGGAATTGTTAGTTAGATTACTTGTCGGTTATCACTGCATTGTCGGAACTAGAAGCACAAGCATTTCGCTACACTCGCATTAACATCTGCTAACCATGTGTATGTGACAAATAAAATTTGATTTGATTTGATTTGATAATGTCATAACGAGTCAAGCAAAACATGTACAATTGAGAGGAATACCGTAGTTAACGTAGAGACAAACGTTTGTGCATATTTGTTTGTTATAAATTAAATTTACGAAAATCTCTATTTAGCAAGTTATCTGACTAGCTAACGTTAACCAGTTAGCTAGTGTTAGGAGAATTAATTTGTAATTCGTGTTGTTTAATGTTTTAGGGACTCCTGAGAACCAGCAAACCAGGCGTCTTCTGTCGTCTTGTAAACAGTGGATGTAAAGAATCTAGCTAGCTAAAGCATTTACTGCAAATTTAATGTACAATTGTGTAAGCTTGCCTTGCTTATATTTGCCTTGCAATGCAGCTGAAGTAACATAGCTAGCTAACTATTTACTTGCTTATGTAAAGAGTAAATGAGTGAAGAGGTGTGGAGTCAGGCGCAGAGAGCAAAGGATGTGGGAAAAACAACACGCTTAAATGTCCTGGAAACATAACATGTACAAAAGTGGAAACACAAATGAACAGAAATATAAATGGACAGCGTGAAACCCAAAATGCCAACAAAAATACACTCAAACAAGGAAACAGGAGAACAAGCCCGCACGAAACAGAAGCGGGCTGAACAGACTATATATAACCCTATCCTAACAACCAAACTAGAAACAGGTGCTACCAATTAGACAAAACTAAACGAACACAGAACAACGGATCGGCGATAGCTAGTAGACCGGCGACGACGACCGCCGAGCGCCACCCGAACAAGAAGGGGAGTCACCTTCGGTAATATTCGTAACAGCTTATTGTGTAGTGGAGGATAAAAATAACTATGCCTATGGATGTGTAGCTAGCTACAGTATGTAATTGATCTGTGTATGGACCCTAAAACGTTAGGTTCTGAACTAATATTCATACCAATCTATGAACCTCAGCTATCATAGTTGTATCAACTTCAAGTCTAAATGGCATTAATGAAGCCTATGGATAGAGTAGAATTTAATAACTTTGTTGTGCCAAGGATGAAAGTCCTATTTACACATGTACTGTAGATATTACCACATATGAGATTCCCACATTGTAGCCTGTACATTAAATGTATTCACTGATCATGTACTCTCCCTGGCAAATAAAGGTGTGGTTCAAGTAGGAATCTCTGAGACATTCTTTTTCAGTCATATCAAACCCCATTATTTGAATGATGCTG
Source organism: Oncorhynchus gorbuscha (assembly GCF_021184085.1). Lineage (NCBI taxonomy): Eukaryota > Metazoa > Chordata > Actinopteri > Salmoniformes > Salmonidae > Oncorhynchus > Oncorhynchus gorbuscha. Next base: position 54,953,422 of record NC_060178.1, read on the forward strand.
TGCCTGCATGTATGTATTACAATTATACACTTCAACAGTGTTTACCACTCCTGCTACTGGGACATCAATGATTACATATTGTAACTATGCAATAGACTAGAAACATGATTGTTTTGTAATTCATATATACAGAAAAAAAAGATGCATATCTAACTCCCTTCATCTGCATTAATCTGAGGACACAGGATAGTATTTCAATGAGATACTTAATTTCAACCAGTGGAGAACGTGAAGCACTTTATTGAAAGAAGTTCATTATCCAGGTGTCATAAATGCATTATAAGTATGATAATTGTAATATTATAAATACAATTTCAAGCTGTACTTCAATGCACATGTGGTGTGCATTATAAAACGAGGAAGAAAGATGAGGTGGGGAGATAGGTGTAGAAGACAGAAAGGGAAAGAGGTAAGAACAGCGGCAGACAGCATATGATTCATGAAATACGGTGCTACCCTAATATTCTCTCAGTTCATCACAATTGCGGTGCCTCCTAACCAGCCTTGGGCCCCCAGTTGGCCCGAAGGTTATCTTAATAGGGGGTGAGGTGGCGATGACGTCAGATGAGATTACGATGACCTAGGCCTTAGGCTGTTGATGGTTTCAAGGCAAGGTTATTTTCATTGACCACAGATTCTCTGTTTGTCAGTGTCAAAGTAGCCTGTCATTTCCATTTGTGCTTTCATGACAACTGGGAACTCTGAAAAAAAACAAGGTCGAATCATGACGTCAGTGATCTTCAGGTCGGAAAGTCAGAGATCTAGAAGAGGCCAACTTATATGGCCAACCATATATGTATATATTCATATTCCATACCTTTACTTAGATTTGTTTGTATTAGGTAGTTGTGAGGTAGAAAATGTGATGATACGCAAAAGCAATGCTTTATTATAAAGGTGATCTTTTTTTCTCATGCGTTCCGATACGTCAGAGCTCTCCAGGTCACCCCACTCACACCTCCCGATTTACAAGTTAAGCACTGGTGTAGAAAATATAATTTGGCCTGTTTATAGTGATCAAGAAAGAGAAAGAGAGGAAGAGGTTCAAAATATACGACTAAACAAATATGGAGTGGAGTGAGTATTGAATGGAGCTCATTAGTTTGAGTTATCCCAGCTCGGTGTGTGAATGCAGCAGTCATCCATACACTTCAGAAATAACAGGAACAGCCAGACCTGCCAGTCACCTCTATCTCATTCCCTACCAAGGCTTCAGATAGCTTTATAACAAGGCAAGCTGTTCTTCATTTATAATAGGATGCGTTTGGTTTTGATGGGCTGTGTGTGTGTGCGCGTGTTTAAGCATCTTTCTGATGGTCTTTATGTGTGTTTTTTTGTCTCTGTGTCCCCTCCTCTGCCTCCCACTCCACTCTGTACCTGGACCTCATCCTGACAGATGAGTGAGTGTATTTGATAACAGCGTTATTGTATGGAGGGTTAGAGCGGTAGGCGCTAAGGCTAAGTGAAAGCTGTGTGTGTTGTTTAGCGCTAGTTAGATGAACTCTCTGAGGTGATGTTTATTAATTCACTGAGACTGTGTCACTCCTCACCTTGCCTAGTGGGATGGTGAATCAAATAGCAACACGGTGTGTGTGTGTGTGTGTGTGTGTGTGTGTGTGTGTGTGTGTGTGTGTGTGTGTGTGTGTGTGTGTGTGTGTGTGTGTGTGTGTGTGTGTGTGTGTGTGTGTGTGTGTGTGTGTGTGTGTGTGTGTGTGTGTGTGTGTGTGTGTGTGTGTGTTTATAGTATTGTCTTTTTTATACTACATCAATAGCTTTGGCTTTGGCCCTGTGTATAATTGTGTATTGATGACCAGGGATGTTTGGGAGAAGACAAGAGAGAGAGAGGAAGATCAGAGGAGAGAGGGAAGAGGACCAGAGGAGGGAGCAGGGGAGAAGAGTAGAGGAGAGAGAATGGAGGAGAAGAGGGAGGAGAGCTGATTATACAACCAGAGAACACATCTGCGAGGCCAATTTACCAGCTGACAGATAGAATGAGGTGAAGAATTTAGCAGGAGAAAAGAGGTCCTGGAGGGTAATAAAGTAGGGATGGTTTTTCTTCTCCTCATTCTGTCATTCTCTCCCTGACACATACAATGTCATCAGACCTTACCCAGCCAAAAACAAACGTTCTCACAACTTTAGAGAGCGTTCCCTTACGAGCCTCATTCGGCCATTAGATAACGTTTTCATAGGAATGGTCCAATAATGTGCAAGGACTGTTTCCAAGAGACCATTCCCTTGATGTTGAACATACCCAGAACATGGTTACCATGTTCACAGACTATTTAATATTAATATTCTAGACACGTTTCATGGGAACATTGCAAAACATTCATGTGTCCAGTTTTCTGAGGGTTAGGAGAATATTCCATCAACGTCACACCAAACACGATTGCCATGCATGTTCTCAGAATATAAGATATGAATATTCTAGACACATTTCGTGGAGACGTCGCAAGAACATTCCTGTGTCCAATAATGGATAAAACATAGGACGTTCTGTCATGGTCCACCGGACGTTTATGTTTAGTTCCCAGCTTGTTCCGGGGATGTCCCTAAAGACGTTTTTAGGACGTCGCCTGATGTTCCCAAAGAAACATTCTCTGAAAAAAGTAATGTTTCTTTACTCACCACCCTGCTGTTCGCGAGCCCATCAAGCACTGATCGGTGAACCACTGATCCTTTTACAGCTCTTTGTCTGTTGGCAAGTTTAGGGATACCCACACACACACAAACAGTGTTTTTAACATACAATGTGTTCAACTTACATATTTGACACACTTTGACATACATGACTACATTGTGCACGTTCATTTACACAGTAATTGTTATTAAATAATCCCTTGTTCCCTCTCTCTCCTCTCATCCCTGGCTTAGTAGATGACACCTCATCAATACATCCAAGAGTCATCTCTAAGAAACGTTCCTCCAGAGGTGTGTGTGTGTGTGTGTGTGTGTGTGTGTGTGTGTGTGTGTGTGTGTGTGTGTGTGTGTGTGTGTGTGTGTGTGTGTGTGTGTGTGTGTGTGTGTGTGTGTGTGTGTGTGTGTGTGTGTGTGTGTGTGTGTGTGTGTGTGTGTGTGTGTGTGTGTGTGTGTGTGTGTGTCCATGCGTGTGTGTGTGCCGACAGGAAGCTAGCATGTTTTTGAAAGTAGCCTGTGCTTATTACAGACATATACATTACTCTCAACATCGACTGGAGGAACAGGTTACAGCATGGTGTTTGTTTCGTTGTCCAACCCCCACAGATATCAGCAGTTATGTCAGATTGTGTTCCCTGTCATATTGTATGCCCACCTGTAGTGTGTCAACCAAGGACAGGCTAAGTCGGCATGTCATGCCGTGGTGTTCCCTGGTGTTGTGTACTGCTGAGAAAGCCATCATATTAATGAGATGTCTAGTGCAGGGACTCTAGTAAACAAACAACACAGACATGACTCACAAACATATAGAGGGGGAAGTAGAAAGGCATTGATATGAGAGAGAGAGAGACACACTTTTTAGACTTTTTGTCTTTCTTTAATGATATATCCTCATTTAATTTGATTAAAACCTCCCCACTGACCCACCCCCCCTTTAAAATCAAATAGCTTCTGTGCTGCATACTCACCTTGCACTCTACCCCACGACATAAAACAATGACACACATCGCAATAACCAAAACCTCACCACTTGTCACGTTCTGACCTTAGTTCTTTTGTTATGTCTTTGTTTTAGTATGGTCAGGGCGTGAGTTGGGTGGGTTGTCTATGTTAGTTTTTCTATGATTTGCTATTTCTGTGTTTGGCCTGGTATGGTTCTCAATCAGAGGCAGCTGTCAATCGTTGTCCCTGATTGAGAACCATATTTAGGTAGCCTGTTTTCTATTGTGTTTCAGTAGTGATTGTTATCTGTTGTGTGTCTGCACCAGCCAGAACTGTTTTCGGTTGTTTCTCTTTGTTATTTTTGTTATTTCTGTGTTCATTTTATTAAATATGGACACATACCATGCTATACCTTGGTCCTCACCTTCTTCCACCAACAATGGCCGTTACACCACTTCTACATCATTTTATAGAACTCAAATTCCACCCGAATGTGTGCAGAGACCATCACATTAAATAATAATAAAGGGTCTGTTATCCCTGCAACTTTGACCCTGTTCCTCCTTGTTAGCTAAAAATCCAACTCCGCATGAGCAAACAGAAAATTCAACAACACACATTTGGCCTTTTCCTTCTTCGAATACCTGTGCCCCATTATAAACATCCCAACAGTAAATTCCACCTGCAACCTCGCACACAGACATTCCAACAGAGACAGTAATGGCATTAACCTGACGCAGTGTCACTGATGGCACAGAAAGGACATCCCTGTCCGAGTCCCGGGTCGACCCGTGCTAACCAGCTGTTAGGGCTCCATGTAGAACCCTCCACTGAAGGTCCGCTGACCTCTTTGATACTGAGAGTTCATAGAACCCCCTCTATTTAAAACTCACCTTACTCTCCACCCCACATACCCCCTGACACTGATGTGCCTTCACTCCTGTTAAGCTCCTAATGTTCCTCACCTTAACGCAGAGGTTGTAGAGGGCTTTACCTCCAACCCCGGGGCGGCAGGGTAGCCTAGTGGTTAGAGCGTTGGACTAGTAACCGAAAGGTTGCAAGTTCAAATCCCCAAGCTGACATGGTACAAATCTGTCGTTCTGCCCCTGAACAGGCAGTTAACCCACTGTTCCTAGGCCGTCATTGAGAATTTGTTCTTAACTGACTTGCCTAGTAAAATAAAAAAATAAAAAAATAAAATTCCCCGAGGCCCAGAGTGTTAAATTCTAACAAGTCCTCCAGACTCCCTTGCCAGTCCCCAGTGTCTGCCGTCACCTGCAGTGGCAGAAACATTGGCTGTGCAACATCTTGGCTGCTCAAATACCACTCTCCCCCTTACTGGCTCAGACAGTGCCTCCTGGACCTCCCCAGGAATCTCTCCAGCAGCCTAAGAGATGTTAGTCCTGATTGTTGTTTCAGGACTTCCGGGGTTTTCCACCCCTCCCCCAGCAGCCGCAGGTCACCCAGCCTTAGTAAACCCGATGCCATCAGTCACCTCTGTAGGGTGGCCAACTGAACCGATCTCAAAAGGATGGCTGGGTTGTGGAATATAGGCTCCTCCCACACCCACAGCCCAGGCTCCACACCCTCTTCTTGTTTGGGCCTTAGCAGCTGCTAGGCCCTCAGCACCACAGAGTAAAAGTCAGAGAGACCTGCTGTACTCCGCCTCTCCAGCTTCATGAGGAACAGCTGCCGGTCCAACCCTAATCCGCCAGCTCTCCTCAGCAGCGCACATGCTGGTTCCCTCCAGGCGACATAAGTATGGTACAGCAGTCTCTGTGCCGCATTTAGTCTGAAAGCAGCCACCGTGCTCTCCAGTTCCACCAGGTACTGTCCTCCTTCATGGAAGAACATGTACAACACTGCCGCCCTCAGCCAGTGATGGACCAACCAGAAAAAAATCCACCAGCTTGCGTTGCAGGTCTACGAGCAGACCAGCGGGGTGGTTGAGGACAGACAGTTTATGCCACAGGGAGTATGCCACCAGGTTGTTGATTATCAGCACCCTCCCTCTATATGACACTTGGGACAGGAGTCACCTCCACCTGGCCAGTCTTGACACCACTGCCTGTGACAGCCTCTCCCAGTTCTTCCTGACCTACCTCTCAGAGCCCAGGTACACCCCCAAAATGTTAAGCCCTTTACAACCCCACTGCAAACCCCCTGGAAGACACACCTAACAGAGCTTACCCCAGTTCACCTTAGCTGACGAAGCTCCCTCATACACCTTCAGACTAGTCTCTAGTGCCTGTGTGTCCTGCCCATTTCTGACCATCACAGAGATGTCATCTGCATATGCCGACACTGCTATGCCTGTCAACACACCCATGCCTGTCCAGCACACTCCCCGCAGTCTCTAGCGTAGCAGGCCTAAAAAAGGCTCAAGGGCTAGTTTATTTAACTGCGCCGATAGAGGGCATCCTTGTCTAATGCCCCGCCTGACCCAGACTGGCCTACTGAGCCCCCCTCCCTCCTTGATCATACATGATTCCCCAGCATACAACATCTTCACACAGGACAAAACCTTTCCCCAAATCCAAACGCAGACATCACATTAAACAGACACTCATGGTCCACTCTATCAAAAGACTTCTCTTGGTCTAAAGAGACCAGTCCAACTCTCGGCAAGTCCAACATGTCCCTGATTAAGAACCGGTTGCCCGTGATTGAGCGTCCTGGTACACAATATGTCTGATCCTTGTGCACTGTACTATAATGTCCAGATGGGACTTCAGTCTGTTAGCAAGGACTTTGGCAAATATTTTGTAGTCCGCACAGAGCAATGCCACAGGCCTCCAGTTCATAAGTTCACACGAGTCCACTTTCTTGGGCCGCCTGACGACAGCTCATCTGCAACTCTCCTACCCTGACGCGCTCACTCAACACACAAAAGAAGTCCAGTCCAATTATTCCCCAGAATAAAACTCCTCCGGGAGTCCATCGATCCCAGGTGCACGGCGGGGGACATCTGGGTTACGGCCTCTCCCAGTTCATGGGACAACAGGGAAATGTCCATTTCATCCATCTGTGCCAGGGATGAATTGGAGCACAAAACCTGAGCAGACATAGGATCACACAGTTCTGTCCTATACAACTCAGTATAAAACTCCACAGTCCGCTCCTGCATCTCCCCCACCACAGCTGTAGACAATGCAAACCCTTGGGTCCAACGATCGGTTTTCTAAACCAAAGAAGAAGGAGCTGGGAGCATCCATCTCCTGAAACATGGAGAACCTAGTTCTTACAAGTGCTCCCATTGCTTTAACCTGGAAAAAACTGCCCAGGTCCCTAGGTAATTCAGCGAAGTTAGCCTGGAGGCATCTGAGGATGAGAGAGTTGTATAATGTTGACAGAAAAGACAAATTTGGACTACACCACCATCTGTAGCATGACTGGACCCAGTCTCAGCTACACATTCATAGCATGATTAGACACAGCCTCTGCTGCCTGCGTCTCATGGCCCCCTGCACATTGACCTCAATTTACCCCACTGGCGCTTGTACCCTCACCTTGTCCACGGCCTATATGTGGGCATGCAAAGCTCTTAAGCCCCAAATCCACACAATCTAAACACCGTAGACTATCTGTGCTGGCAAACCTACGTGTTTAACGGCATCAGTCTGAACACCTGCCGACAGTACACGAAAATCGAACATAAGCAAACTTACGAAAACAACTCAGCTCTTTCCTGATTTGATCGTCCGTAAAAAAACGTTGGCATATTCGCAAATACAACCCTTGTCAAAATAGAAAACATCGGCACCAAGACATCCCTTACAAATATTCCACTTTGCAATCAGCCTGCCCACTAAATGTACTCTTTTCATGAACACAACCACAGCTTTGTTCATTCTGGATGCAGAATGCATAAATTCATAAATTCAGAATGCTCCTACCTGTTCACTGACCATGAGCAGAACCTCCTCCACCTTAACCCCATTCTCAGGAACACACCTGAATCCATGCCCTAACGACAGCGTTATGGGGGAAAAAAGTACAAATAAAGAAGCAAGAAAGTAAGTAAGAACAGAGCTCTCCTCACTGCTTCTCAACTACAAACACTCCAGAGAGAGAGAGAGAGAGAGAGAGAGAGAGAGAGAGAGTGAGACCCTGACACTCTCTCGGCATGAGAGAGAGAATCATTTAAAACACCAAATAATGCATGCAGAGCAGAATTAGGCCGATATCAGCTAATTATAAAAATCCAGTAAAGAGACATTAAATTCTACAACCACCTAAAAGGAAGCAATTCCCAAACCTTCCATAACAAAGCCATCACCTTCAGAGAAATTAACCTGAAGAAGAGTTCCCTAAACAAGCTGGTCCTGGGGCTCTGTTCACAAACAGGGGTCTATTTGTGTTTGTGAACAGAGCCCCAGGACCAGCGACACAATTAGACCCAACCAAATCATGAGAAAATATATATCTAATTACTTGCACATTGGAAAGAATTAAAAAAACAACAGAGCAAACTAGAATGCTTTTTGGTCCTTAACAGAGAGTACACCATGGCAGAATACCTGACCACTGTGACTGACCCAAAATGCTTTGACTATGTACAGACTCAGTGAGCATAGCCTTGCTATTCAGAAAGGTCACAGTAGGTAGACATGGCTCCCAAGAGAAGACAGGCAATATGCACACTGCCACAAAATGAGGTGGAAACTGAGCTGTACTTCCGAACTTGATGCCAAATGGATGACCATATTAGAGACACATATTTCCCTCAGATTACACAGACCCACAAAGAATTTGAAAACAAATCCAATTTTGATAAACTCCCATATCTATTGGGTGAAATGCCACCGTGTGCAATCACAGCAGCGAGATGTGTGACCTGTTGCCACAAGAAAAGGCTTGCTTTGGCAATGTAAACATGTTTCCCATGCCTATACAGCCCCTTGCATTGAATTGAGAGAGATAGAGAATGCTTTACCAGTGCTGTTACAGTTCATTCGAAAAGTATTCAGACCACTAGAGTTTTTCCACATTTTATTACGTTACAGCCTTATTCTAAAATGGATTAAATCGTTTTCCCCCTCATCAATCTACATACAATACCCCATAATGACAAAGGAAAAACAGGTCTTTAGACATTTTTGCACATTAATAAACTAAAATAAACTGAAATATCACATTTACAGTGCATTCGGAAAGTATTCAGACCCATTGACTTTTTCCACATTTTGTTTCGTTACAGCATCATCATGAAATGGATGACATTGTTTTTTCCCCTCATCAATCTACAAACAATACCCCATAATGATCAAGCAAAAACTGTTTAAAAAAACTGAAATACCACATTTACATAAATATTCAGACCCTTTACTCAGTACTTTGTTGAAGCACCTTTGGCAGTGTTTACAGCCTCGAGTCTTATTGGGTATGAAGCTACAAGCTTGGCACACTTGTATTTGGGGAGTTTATCCTAGTCTTCTCTGCAGATCCTCTCAAGCTCTGTCAGGTTGGATGGGAGCATCGCTTCACAGCTATGTTCAGGTCTCTCCAGAGATGTTTGATCGGGTTCAAGTCCAGGTTATTGCTGGGCCACTCAAGGACATTCAGACTCAAATCAAATCAAATAAAATCAAATGTATTTGTCACATACACATGGTTAGCAGATGTTAATGCGAGTGTAGCGAAATGCTTGTGCTTCTAGTTCCGACAATGCAGTAATAACCAACGGCATAGGCAAGATGCAGTAGATGGTATCGAGTACAGTATATACATATGAGATGAGTAATGTAGGGTATGTAAACAAAGTGGCATAGTTTAAAGTGGCTAGTGATACATGTATTACATAAAGATGCAGTAGATGATATAGGGTACAGTATATACATATACATATGAGATGAGTAATGTAGGGTATGTAACCATTATATTAAGTAGCATTGTTTAAAGTGGCTAGTGATATATTTTACATCAGTTTCCATCAATTCCTATTATTAAAGTGGCTGGAGTTGAGTCAGTGTGTTGGCAGCAGCCACTCAATGTTAGTGGTGGCTGTTTAACAGTCTAATGGCCTTGAGATAGAAGCTGTTTTTCGGTCTCTCGGTCCCTGCTTTGATGCACCTGTACTGACCTCGCCTTCTGGATGATAGCGGGGTGAACAGGCAGTGGCTCGGGTGGTTGTTGTCCTTGATGATTTTTATGACCTTCCTGTGACATTGGGTGGTGTAAGTGTCCTGGAGGGCAGGTATTTTGCCCCCAGTGATGCGTTGTGCAGACCTCACTACTCTCTGGAGAGCCTTGCGGTTGTGTGCGGAGCAGTTGCCATACCAGGCGGTGATACAGCCCGACAGGATGCTCTCGATTGTGCATCTGTAGAAGTTTGTGAGTGCTTTTGGTGACAAGCCAAATTTCTTCAGCCTCCTGAGGTTGAAGAGGCGCCGCTGCGCCTTCTTCACGACGCTATCTGTGTGGGTGGACCAATTCAGTTTGTCCATGATGTGTACGCTGGGGAACTTAAAACTTACATTTACATTACATTTAAGTCATTTAGCAGACGCTCTTATCCAGAGCGACTTACAAATTGGTGCATTCACCTTATGACATCCAGTGGAACAGTCACTTTACAATAGTGCATCTAAATCTTAAACTTACTACCCTCTCCACTACTGTCCCATCAATGTGGATAGGGGAGTGCTCCCTCTGCTGTTTCCTGAAGTCCACAATCATCTCCTTTGTTTTGTTGATGTTGAGTGTGAGGTTATTTTTCTGACACCACACTCCGAGGGCCCTCACCTCCTCCCTGTAGGCCGTCTCGTCGTTGTTGGTAATCAAGCCTACCACTGTAGTGTCGTCCGCAAACTTGAGGATTGAGTAGGAGGCGTGCATGGCCACGCAGTCATGGGTGAACAGGGAGTACAGGAGAGGGCTCAGAACGCACCCTTATGGGGCCCCAGTGTTGAGGATCAGCAGGGTGGAGATGTTGTTACCTATCCTCACCACCTGGGGGCGGCCCATTAGGAAGTCCAGTACCCAGTTGCACATGGCGGGGTCGAGACCCAGGGTCTCGAGTTTGATGGAGAGTTTGGAGGGTACTGTGGTGTTAAATGCTGAGCTGTAGTCAATGAAAATCATTCTCACATAGGTATTCCTCTTGTCCATATGGGTTAGGGCAGTGTGCAGTGTGGTTGAGATTGCATCGTCTGTGGACCTATTTGGGCGGTAAGCAAATTGGAGTGGGTCTAGAGTGTCAGGTAGGGTGGAGGTGATATGGTCCTTGACGAGTCTCTCAAAGCACTTCATGATGACGGAAGTGAGTGCTATGGGGCGGTAGTCGTTTAGCTCAGTTACCTTAGCTTTCTTGGGAACAGGGAAAATGGCGGCCCTCTTGAAGCATGTGGAACCAGCAGACTGGTTTAAGGATTGATTGAATATGTCCGCAAACACACCAGCCAGCTGGTCTGCGCATGCGGCTGGGGATGCCGTCTGGGCCTGCAGCCTTGCGAGGGTTAACACGTTTAAATGTTTTCCTCAAGTCGGCTGCAGTGAAGGAGAGTCCGCAGGTTTTGGTTGCGGGCCGTGTCAGTGGCACTGTATTGTCCTCAAAGCGGGCAAAAAAGTGAATTAGTCTGCCTGGGAGCAAGACATCCTGGTCCGTGGCGGGGCTGGTTTTCTTTTTGTAATCTGTGATTGACTGTAAACCCTACCACATACCTCTTGTGTCTGAGTCGTTGAATTGTGACTCTACTTTGTAGATTGCCTTGCGGAGGGAATAGCTACACTGTTTGTATTCGGTCATGTTTCCGGCCACCTTTACCTGGTTAAAAGCAGTGGTTCGCGCTTTCAGTTTCACGCTGCCATCAATCCACGGTTTCTGGTTTGGGAATGTTTTAATCGTTGCTATGGGAACGACATCATAAATGCACTTTCGAATGAACTCGCTCACCGAATCAGCGTATTCGTCAATGTTGTTGTTGGACGCAATGTGGAACATATCCCAATCCACGTGATCGAAGCAGTCTTGAAACGTGGAATCAGATTGGTCGGACCAGCGTTGAACAGACCTGAGCGCGGGAGCTTCTTGTTTTAGATTCTGTCTGTAGGCAGGAAGCAACAAAATGGAGTCATGGTCAGCCTTTCCGAAGCCACTCCTGCGTTGTCTTGGTTGTGTGCTTAGTGTCGTTGTCCTGTTGAAAGGTGAAACTTCACCCCAGTCTGAGGTACTGAGTGTTCTGGAGCAGATTTTCATCAAGGATCTCTCTGTACTTTGCTCCGTTCATCTTTTCCTCCATCCTGACTTGTCTCCCAGTCCCTGCCACTGACAAACATCCTCACATCATGATGCTGCCACCACCTTTCTTCACTTTAGGGAGGGTGCCAAGTTTGCCCCAGACATAACATTTGGCATCCAGGCCAAGAAGTTCAATCTGGTTTAATCAGACCAGATGATCTTGTTTCTCATGGTCAGAGAGTCTTTAGGTGTCTTTTGGCAAAATTAAAACAGGCTGTGGTGCCTTTTACTGAGGAGTGGCTTCCAACTGGCCACTCTACCATAAATACCTGATTGGTGGAGTGCTGCAGATGTGGTTGTCCTTTTGGAAGGTTCTCCCATCTCCACAGATGAACTTTGGAGCTCTTTCAGAGTGACCAACCTTTTTTTTGGTACCCTTACCCAGATCTGTACCTCAACACAATCCTGTCTCGGAGCTCTATGGACAATTCCTTCGACCTCATGTCTTGGTGTTTGCTCTGACATGCAGTGTCAACTTTGGAACCTTATATAGACAGGTGTTTGCCTTTCCAAATCATGTCCAATCAATTGAATTTACTTCACATGAACTCCAATCAAGTTGTAGAAACATCTAAATCAATGGAAACAGGATGCACCTGAACTTAATTTTCGAGTCTCATAGCAAAGGGTCTGAATACTTATTTATATCGGGTAATTATTTTATTTTTTTATTAAAGCTTGTCTTTGCTTTTTCATTATGGGATATTGTGTGTGGATTGATGAGGATTTTTATTTTATGTAATACATTTTGGATTAAGGCTGTAACATAACAAAAATGTGAAAAAGTCAAGAGGCCTGAATACTTTCCAAAGGCACTATATATATATATATATATATATAATATAATACAATATATTTATTATTTGCATTTTATTTTAGTTGACCAGCAATGGGATGCTTTCTGTATTCACAAAGCATGGGAGAAGAGCTCTTTGCCCTAACACTACACAGCTGATTTAAATAACTGACTCATCATCCAGCTTTGATTATTTGAATCAGCAGTGTAGTGCTAGGGCAAAAACCAAAATGTGCACCCATGTTGGGTCCCAGGATCGAGTTTGGGAAACCCTGGTCTAGGGGCGAATACAGAAATGAATAAGCTAGAGTTACACTCACAAGTGGGGAGGAGTGACCCTCTCATCTCTCTCTTTCTCTCTTATTTTCTTTCTTTAATATTTTTCTGCTCTCATCCACTCTCTTATTTGTTTCACTCCATTCCTCTTCCCCCCTGTCATGTAGTGAAATACTAGTCTGGTACTCTGGATCTGTCTCTACCTTCTTGTGATTGGGTCCATCTTTGTGATTCATTGTTTTGATTAAACATCAGTCTAAGCCATTCAATTTTACCAGTGCTCCTCCATATAACTGTTGCCTCCACCCACTCTTTGCTAAGATGCATCTGTTGCTGTTTCTCCTCAAGCTAATACTGAAGGGAGTTTGTGTTGGTGTTTACGTAACCTAGATAATGAAATACTGCATTCATTATACTGCAAGAGAGTGTATTGAGACTGACAAAACGTCTAACTAGACAGTTATTTCTGTCGTAGTGAAATAGTTATTTCTTTAAAAGCGAGATTAAATGTTGTTTCTGTAGTCATGCATGTTGTCGAGTTTGGTTCTCCCAAACATTTTCAGCCAGTTACCTTGGAAACCACATTTGGCAAATCAATGAATGTAATATCACTGGGCATACCTCCCTCTCCTCCCTGTCTCTCTCTCTCTCTCTCTCTCTCTCTCTCTCTCTCTCTCTCTCTCTCTCTCTCTCTCTCTCTCTCTCTCTCTCTCTCGCTCTCTAACTCCCGTCTCCCCTTCACTCTCTCTCCCGCTGTCTCCCGCATCTATCTAACTCAGTCATCTCTCCTTCACACACACGGCCAAAGGACTAGCAGACAGCACTCTTCCCCTGATTATTTTACTCAAACAGGGGGTGGAGGACAGGAGAGAACAGAAAGGAAAAGAAGTAGGGAAGCGAGTAGAGGAGAAGAGTTTCACTCTTTCCCTGTGATGTTGGAGGAGGAAGGATATTTTTACCTGATGGTAGTCCAGGACTGATACATTATTGGGGCTGTATGGACACCTATTTCTAGCTCTGGGGGCAATCTGATCCCAGGATGGGGAGAGCGTGGAGCGAGCGCTGAGGAGCGCTGAGGCCTATTTTGATTAGATCGTGTCCCCAGGATGTTGAGTCTGGATGGGTTGGAGATGATAGCTGTCCTGGTGGTGATGGGACTGTTCGTCAAAGTCCTGGAGCAGTTTGGACTCTTCAAAGTTGTAGGAGAGGAAGGTAATGGACAGGGTGTGTGTGTGTGTGGGGGGGGTGTTATTATTATTTCTGAAATAATTGTATTTAATCAAATTCCATACAATTTCTATGTATTTGTATTTAAATTTACTTACACTTTATTATCAGTAGAAAATATTGCAAAGTCTAGATATTAACCTTGAGTGGCTACTTACAGAGAACTTGGCATTTTGGCCTATTTGGCTACCATTTTGGCTTTAGCTTTGGCTTAAGCCCACATGTTGGTTTGAGCCCCCACAAAAAGAAACAGAACAAGTTCAACTACAATCAACGTAATTTCTGCAGGTCAGATTTGACAGACTGAAAGAGAAATTGATAGATTAAGAGAGAACATACAGAAACATTAATTAATTTGTCATGAAGATGAATGTCACACTAATATTTTATCTTTAATGACCCTATCAAAATAACAGCTATTTTCAGTTTGTTGCTAAATTGCTGCAGAAACTATGCTAGAAACAAAGAAAGTACAGTATGAAGATAGGCAGAAACTGCTTCTCCAATAGAAATCCCTGATCACACTTGTAAGCGACGTTGGCTAGCTAAGCTCATGAGCAGAAACATGTCATCGGTATAACGGTCGTCCTGTGCCAAACTGTGCATGTGCAGGCCATCAAATCAAAAGCACTCCTTCTCTTTTCTAACTGTTATAGGCCAATTTCTATTTTGCCCTGTTTATCAAGTGTTGGGAAAACTTGTCAATAATCAACTGATTGGCTTTCTTGATGTCTATAGTATTCTCTCTGCTATGCAATCTGGTTTCCTCTAAGGTTATGGATGTGTCACTGCAACATTCAATGCCCTCAATGATGTCACCATTGCCCTTGATTCTAAGCAATGTTGTGCTGCTGTTTTTATTGACTTGGCCAAAACTTTTGATACGGTAGACCATTCCATTTTTGTGGGCCGGCTAAGTATTGGTGTCTCTGAGGGGCCTTTGGCCTGGTTTGCTAACTACCTCTCTCAAAGAGTGCAGTGTATAATGTCAGAACATCTGCTGTCTCAGCCACTGCCTGTCACCAAGGGTGTACAGCAAGGCTTGATCCTAGGCCCCACACTCTTCTCAATTTACATCAACAACATAGCTCAGGCAGTAGGAAGCTCTCTCATCCATTTATATGCAGATGATAGTCTTATACTCAGTTGGCCCCTCCCTGGATTTTGTGTGAAACGCTCTACAACAAAACGTTCTTAGTGTCCAACAAGCTTTCTCTGCCCTTAACCATGTCCTGAACACCTCCAAAACAAAGGTAATGTTGTTTGGTAAAAAGAATGCCCCTCTGTCCACAAGTGTGATTACAACCTCTGATGGTTTAGAGCTTGAGGTATTCACCTCATGCTAGTACTTGGGAGTATGGCTAGATGGTACACTGTCCTTCTCTCAGCACATATCAAAGCTGTAGGCTAAAGTTAAATCTAGACTTGGTTTTCTCTATCGTAATTGCTCCTCTTTCACCCCAGCTGCCAAACAAACCCTGATTCAGATTACCTTTCTACCCATGCTAGATTACGGAGACGTAATTTGTAGATCGACAGGTAAGGGTGCTCCCGAACGGGCTAGATGTTCTTTACCATTCGACCATCAGATTTGCCACCAATGCTCCTTATAGGACACATCACTGCACTCTATACTCTTCTGTGAACTGGTCATCTCTGTATACCCATCGCAAGACACACTAGTTGATGCTTATTTATAAAACCCTCTTAGGCCTCACTCCCCCAATCTGAGATATCTAATCCCAGCCCCCGTCCCCGCAGGAGGCCTTGGCCTTTTGGTAGGCCGTCATTGTAAATAAGAATTTGTTCTGAACTGACTTGCCTAGTTAAATAAAGGATAGATAAAAATAATAATAATAATATAATGTTGTTGTTTTTTGGATCAATTTCACCCGGTTGGAGTAATCACATGTGCACTACTTAAGGCAGTGGCTCAAATCTAGGTTGTGTCTTTAGATTTCAAGCAAAATAACAACTAAGGAAGTATTTTTCACTTCTCTCATTGACTTCTCAAACCTTAAACAGGCTTCGTCTGTTTGGCAAGCTTCCCCGGAAGCCTTGCGATGTTAAGCCTCTGTGCCTATTCACCTTTTGTTTCCCCGCCCACTTGAGCCAGTTCCTTATGTAACACAGTTGTTATAGCAAGCAAAACCACTGTTAAGAAAATTATTAAATAAAGTGCACAGAATTTGAAAGAAATGTTAATTTGGTCGCACCGTGAGAGTTAATAAGATACTCTTCAGAGGTAGGGTTTCAGACATTTTCGAAAGGTGGGCAGGGACTCTGCTGTCCTGACCTTAGGTGGAAGCCAGTGAAGTGTACAGAGGAGCGGGGAGAGATGAGAGAACTTAGGAAAGTTGAACACCAGGCGAGCTACGGCATTCTGGATGCTGCAGGGGTTTGATGGCACAGCCCAGCCGATGGCACAGCCCAGCCAATGGAGAGTTACAGTAGTCTAGACAGGAGAAGACAAGTGCCTGGATTAGTGATTAGTGTGAGTAAAGGTTGTACTCTACGGATGTTGTTGAGCGTAAACCTGCAGGAGCAAGTCACTGCTTTTATGTTTGCAGAGAACAACAGGGTGTTGTTCAGGGTCACACAAAGGTTGTTTTCACCAGTGGAGGCTGATTGAAGGAGCTAAAGGAGGACAGGCTTATTGTAATGGCTGAAATGGAATAATGGAATGTTATCAAATATATCAAAACCACGTTTGACTCCGTTCCATCTATTGCATTCCAGCCATTACAATAAGCCTGTCCTCCCATAGCTTCTCCAACCAGCTTCCTCTAATTTTCACTCTGGGAGGGGGAAACCATGGAGTTGTCAACCATGATGGAGAGGTCTTGGAGCGGGCAGGACTTTCCTGGGAAGAAGGTGTTTTGTCAAGATTGCTCTTGGCCAACATCCAAGCTCAGATGTCTGCCAGGCACGCAGAGATGCGTGTTGCCACCTGGGTGTCAGAAGGGAGGAAGGAGAAGAGCTGTTGAATGTCATCTACATAGCAATGATAGGAGAATCAATGTGAGGATATGACAGAGCCAAGTGACTTGGTGTAAAGAGAAAAGAGGAGAGGGCCTAGAACCGTGCCCTGGATGCTTGCTCAGTCCCTTCCTGTACTCCCTGTTCACTCCTGACTGCATGGCCAGTTACAACTTCAACACCATCATTAAGTTTGCAGATAACAGAGCTGTGGTAGGTCTGATCACCAACAACGACAAGACAGCATTTAGGGAGGAGGTCGGAGACCTGGGTATGTGGTGCCAGGACAACAACCTCTCCCTCAATGTGATCAAGACTAAGGAGATGATTGTGGACTACAGAAAAAGGAGGTCCAACCACTCCCCCATTCTCAACGACGGGTCTGTAGTGAAGCAGGTTGACAGCTTCAAGTTCCTCAAAAGGTTCTACAGCTGCACCATCAAAAGCATCCTGGTTGCATCACTCCCTGGTATGGCAACTGCTCGGCCTTCGACCGCAAGGCACTACAGAGGGGCCAAGCATGCTGCCATCCAGGACCTCTATACCAGGCGATGTCAGACGAAGGCCCTAAAAATTGTCAAAGACTCCAGCCAGCCTAATCATTGACTGTTCTCTCTGCTACCGCATGGCAAGCGGTACCGGAGCGCCAAGTCTAGGTCCAAGAGGATTCTAGAGCTTCTACCCCCAAGCCATAAAACTACTGAACATCTAACCAAACTGCTGCTCTTTAATTATTTGTTCCTTTATTTCTAATTGTTTTAGGTATTTTTCTTACAACTGCATTGTTGGTTAAGGGCTTGTAAGTAAGCATTTCACTGTTGTATACACCTGTTGTATACACCTGTTGTATTCGGCGCATGTGACAAATAACATTTTATTTTATTTGGGTGGATACCAGTAGTGAGAGCACGTGGTGCAGACACAGATCCTCTCCATGCCACCAAGTAGCATGGTAGGTAGTTCTAGGTATCAACAGCCAATCCTGTAAGGGCTGGAATCTATAGTGAGCTTTGGATTGGTAAATCACGCTCAGATATCGCCAAGGAATTGACTGATGTGTGACAGGACGTGTTGACATGTATTTGGTTCAACATGGGGATTTGTATTTGGTTTTTTAGAAGTTTGACATGGGGGTTGCACTGAGGATTTTACAAACCTGGGCATTGTCATCTGCAAAGACAACAAAGTATGAACGCTACCTATTGCTATTGTTTTATCTGAGACCAAAGAGCAACGACTTCATGTATGAACTTTCAAGTACTCTTAGCCTAAAAACCCTAAGGTAGAAAAGGGAATCTGATTCAGAGTCAACAAGTTACATTAAAATCCTTCTTTATATCCCAAAAAGTCAGTTTAGTTGGAGCCATCGATTTGAGTTAACCACTCGTTCAACATGCAGAGAAAGGAATTCAGAAATCTACCGCTAAACTTTGTTAAAACAAGTCTAAATACATTTCTATTGACTCCTCAGATACCCTAAAATGTAATCAAACTATAATATTTCATACGGAAAGAAGTACGTACAATAGGAAACCGATATTAGCAGGTGCATCTTGTCTTCATTGCACGCCCAAACACACATTTTCAATAGTGTGTCCCGGTACTATAACTCATATTTTTTACTCGTTTTGGAAGAAACAAGCCTGAAACTTTGAACATAGAGTGCTGACACCTATGGAAGCCAGAGAAATTGCATACACGGAGCTAGATTTCATTATTTCCCTACACTTTCCATTGTAAGAGCATGGGCTCTCAAAACAAAATAATTCCGGTTTGTTTTTCTTGTGATTTTCTCCTACCATATCTATTGTGATATAGTCTCCTACATTATTTAAATATTTCAACAAACTTCAAAGTGTTTTATTTTCAATGGTACCAATTATATGCATATCCTGGCTTCGGGGCCTGAGCAACAGGCAGTTTACTTTGGGCACGTCAGTCAGGCGGAAATTGAGAAAAAAGGACCCCAGCCCTAGCATTAAATAAAGGTTCAATTAAAAAACAAAAATTACAAAATTACAAAATTGGGATCTCTTTTGTTTTGTCTTTTGTGCATTACATTTACATAGGGCTTTGTTCAATTGCATTAACAATGCAAATTATCACTGGTCTTTAGTATATGAAGGTATACCAGAGAGAGAAAAATTCAGTTTTTTATACATGTGCAGTATTTTCGGAAAGTATTCAGACCCCTTGACTTTTTTCACATGTTGTTATGTTACAGCATTATTATCAAATTGATTTTTTTTTAATTGAATCAATCTACACACAATACCCTATAATGACAAAGCAAAAACAGGTTTTTAGTTGTTTAACATGTTTACATACACTACCGGTCAAAAGTTTAAGAACACCTACTCATTCAAGAGCTTTTCTTAATATTTACTATTTTCCGTATCATAGATTAATAGTGAAGAAATCAAAACTATGAAATAAGACATATGGAATCATGTAGAAACCAAATAGCCACCCGTTGCCTTGATGACAGCTTTGCACACTCTTATAATTCTCTCAACCAGCTTCATGAGGTATTCACCTGGAATGTTAAACGTTAATTTGTGGAATTTCTTTCCTTGGTATAGGAATGGTATACATAAGATAGCCCTATTTAGTAAAAGACCAAGTCCATATTATGGCAAGAACAGCTCAAAATAAGCAAAGAGAAACGACAGTCCATCATTACTTTAAGACATGAAGGTCAGGCAATCCGGAACATTTCAAGAACTTTGAAAGTTTCTTAAAGTGCAACAACAGTCAACCGCTATGATGAAACTGTCTCTCATGAGGACCGTCACAGGAAGGGAAGACCCAGTTACCTCTGCTGCAGAGGATATGTTCATTAGAGTTACCAGCCTCAGAAATTGTAGCCCAAATAAATGCTTCACAGAGTTCAAGAAGCAGACACATCTCAACATCAGCTGTTCAAATCAAATCAAATCAAATGTATTTGTCACATACACATGGTTAGCAGATGTTAATGCGAGTGTAGCAAAACGCTTGTGCTTCTAGTTCCGACAATGCAGTGATAACCAACAAGTAATCTAACTAACAATTCCAAAACTACTGTCTTATACACAGTGTAAGGGGATAAGGAATATGTACATAAGGATATATGAATGAGTGATGGTACAGAGCAGCATACAGTAGATGGTATCGAGTACAGTATATACATAAAAGATGAGTGTGTAGACAAAGTAAACAAAGTGGCATAGTTAAAGTGGCTAGTGATAAATGTATTACATAAGGATGCAGTCGATGATGTAGAGTACAGTATATACATATGCATATGAGATGAATAATGTAGGGTAAGTAACATTATATAAGGTAGCATTGTTTAAAGTGGCTAGTGATATATTTACATCATTTCCCATCAATTCCCATTATTAAAATGGCTGGAGTTGGGTCAGTGTCAATGACAGTGTGTTGGCAGCAGCCACTCAATGTTAGTGGTGGCTGTTTAACAGTCTGATGGCCTTGAGATAGAAGCTGTTTTTCAGTCTCTCGGTCCCAGCTTTGATGCACCTGTACTGACCTCGCCTTCTGGATGATAGCGGGGTGAACAGGCAGTGGTTTGGGTGGTTGATGTCCTTGATGATCTTTATGGCCTTCCTGTAACAACGGGTGGTGTAGGTGTCCTGGAGGGCAGGTAGTTTGCCCCCGGTGATGCGTTGTGCAGTCCTCACTACCCTATGGAGAGCCTTACGGTTGAGGGCGGAGCAGTTTCCGTACCAGGCGGTGATACAGCCCCCCAGGATGCTCGCCAGGATGCTCTCTGATTCACACAGAGGAGACTGTGTGAATCAGACCTTCATGATTGAATTGCTGCAAAGAAAGCACTACTAAAGGACACCAATAAGAAGAAGAGACTTGCTTGGGCCAAGAAACACAAGCAATGGACATTAGACCAGTGGAAATTTGTCCTTTGGTCTGGAGTCCAAATTGGAGATTTTTTGTTCCAAACGCTGTGTCTTTGTGAGATGCGGTGTGGGTGAACGGATGATCTCCGCATGTGTATTTCCCACTGTAAAGCATGGAGGAGGAGGTGTGATGGTGTAGGGGTGCTTTGCTGGTGACACTGTCTGTGATTTATTTAGAGTTCAAGGCACACTTAACCAACATGGCTACCACAGCATTCTGCAGCGATACGCCATCCCATCTGGTTTGGGCTTAGTGTGATTATCATTTGTTATATTTATTCTACAATGTAGAAAATAGTAAAAAATAAAGAAAACCCCTTGAATGAGTAGATGTTCTAAAACTTTTGACCGGTAGTGTAGGTATTCAGACCCTTTACTTAGTACTTTGTTAAAACACTGTTGGCAGCGAATACAGCCTCTGAGTCTTCTTGGGTATGACACTACAGGTTGGCACACCTGTATTTGGGGATAGTAAATGCCAGACACACCGCTTTGAGTGTGTCAGTAACTGCAACGCTGCTGGGCTTTTCACACTCAACAGTTTCCCATGTGTATCAAGAGTGGTCCACCACCCAAAGGACATCCAGCCAACTTGACACAACTGTGGGAAGAATATGTTCTTAACTGACTTGCCTGGTTAAATAAATAAAAAGGTAAATTGGCGTCAACATGGGCCAGCATCTCTGTAGAACGTTTCCGACACCTTGTAGAGTCCATGCCCTGACAAGGTTCTGAGATCAAAAGGGGGTGCAACTCAATATTAGGAAGTTGTTCCTAATGTTTGATACACCTAGTGTATATTGGAGAGAAGAGACACAGATGTAAGATCTTAATTTGACCAATATTGGCTCAGTAAAAACATTCTGCAGCAAAAGGATTTTAATGTTTAGTCCATAATGTTGCTTCATCGGTGGTTAGGCTATTAGCTAGCCAAAATTTGGCTGCATGAAAGTGCAATTGTTAACATAACCATGTGTTATTGCACGTTTTCAGTGAATTTATGTCAATCATGAAGCTCATCTACATCTACTGAGATGCAGGAAAATTCTCAGCAACAAAAGACGGATCAAATTAAGATCCTACGTCTGTACAAAAAAAACCAGTTTGGTTATACACACAAAAACTTAGGTGCTGTGCTAATAAAGTATACATTAAAAGAACAGAAAGGCCAGCACACTGTATATGATCACAATTACCACCTTTATAGACAAGTCTTTCGATCTCAATGATTTTAGTCAGATCGAGCAGAGGTATAATGCATGAATGAAAGGATGCCTTGCGTGATCTCCCTTTCCCTTAGCCCCGAACTACTTCATGCCGATCAGACGGATTTGGACAGAGACTTGTGTGTGTTGCCTGTGTGGCATCCTTTACTGTAATTCTGTCAGTGAAAAAGGGAACAGGTCGTATTGATGCACTGTTGCTCTGCTGAATGGGGGCTGGAGGGCCACGATAACACACACACACACACACACACACACACACACACACACACACACACACACACACACACACACACACACACACACACACACACACACACACACACACACACACACACACTTACACATCACCTACACACACACACACTGAGTGAGCTGATCTTCAATCCTTTTGATAACTTGTTACTCTGAGAGAATGTTATATTCATCTCACTCTCTCCACATCTCTCTCTCCTTCCTCTTTCTCTCTGTCTCTCCCATTCTCTCTGTCTTGTTTGATTTCCAAATAAATCAATTAATTTTTACCTCATCCCGGGCATACAGCCAAAGGACCTCTCATTCATTACTCCTCCACCCCTCTTCCCTTCCTCCTCTCCCCACTCCTTGAATGTGAGTTGGCAAAAGTGAATATATTGCTCATTTGTACGTTGAGGAAGATTGTGAGTCTGGCAGATTCTATTCAGAGTGGTGTAGGAAGTTGTGAGGCTGGCAGAGTGTTCAGAGTGTTGTAGGAAAGTAACATGATTCAGATATGGAGTATCGTTGGTCCTGTCCTGTGTGTGTGTGTGTGTGTGTGTGTGTGTGTGTGTGTGTGTGTGTGTGTGTGTGTGTGTGTGTGTGTGTGTGTGTGTGTGTGTGTGTGTGTGTGTGTGTGTGTGTGTGTGTGTGTGTGTGTGTGTGTGTGTGTGTGTGTGTGTGTGTGTGTGTGTGTGTGTGTGTGTCAGCCCCAGACCCTTATTCCTCCTCCACCAAACTTTACAGTTGGCACTAGGAATTGGGGCAGGTAGGGTTCTCCTGGCATCCGCCAAACCCAGATTAATTCGTCTGACTGCCAGATGGTGAAGTGTGATTCATCACTCCAGAAAATGCTTTTCCACTGCTCCAGAGTCCAATGGTGACGAGCTTTACACCACTCCAGCCAACGTTTGGCATTGGGAGTGGTGATCTTAGGCTTGTGTGCGGCTGCTCGGCCATGGAAACCTATTTCATAAACTCCTGACGAACAGTGCTTGTGCTGACAATGCTTCCAGAGGTTAGTTTGGAACTCGGTAGTGAGTGTTGCAACCGAGGAGCAATTTTCAGCACTCAGTGGTCCCGTTCTGTGAGCTCGCATGCCCTACCACTTTGCGGCTGAGCCGTTTTGGCTCCTAGACGTTTCCACTTCACAATAACTGTCACTACCCCAGCATTACGCACTCCTGCCACCATCAGTACGCACACCTGCCTCCCTCCCGTCATGTGCATCTGCGATTATTGGACTCACCTGAACTCAATCACCTGTTTATTACCTCCCCTATATTTATCTGTTCTCCAGCTCTGTTCCCTGAAGCTGCATTAATAACATCACTTACAGTTGACCGAGGCAGCTTTAGCAGGGCAGAAATTTGATGAATTGGAAAGGTGACATCCTATGAAGGTGCCACATTGAAAGTCACTGAGCTCTTCAGTACGGGCCATTCTACTGCCAATGCTCATGTTTGGTTTACTCAGTGTAGAGTAGGCCGTCATTGTAAATAAGAATTTGTTCTTAACTGACTTGCCTAGTTAAATTAAGGTTAAATAAAAAATGTAAAAAGTAAAAATGGTTATGATGTTGATGATAATCATAACATTAACACCACATAATATTTCTGTATAAATCGTTTCAGTAAGAACCGGATGCCTGACTGTGAAGTTCTGTGCTGTGTGCGTGTGTGTGTGCGTGCATGTCTTTTTATAGCCAATAATCCTTCATTACCTTCCCACTGTTTGTCTGCGCAGTCACAATCTGAATGAAGGACAATTATAGAAAGGGAGGGGAGACAGGCAGGCAGGCAGGCAGGCAGGCAGGCAGGCAGGCAGGCAGGCAGGCAGGCAGGCAGGCAGGCAGGCAGGAAGAAAGAAAGAAAGAAAGAAAGAAAAAAAGGAGGTAGAATTTAGACATACAAATGTTAATGATAATGCTCCGTTTGATTTATACAACACTGCCCTCTGGAGGAATGTTAGTGAATTCCAATCATGAATTGTTTAATGACTGTAAATGACTAGCTTATTATGCATTATTAAAATTAGGTACCAATGAGCAAGAATAACATCATTTGAGCAGAATACGGTACAGGTAATGCTGTATTTTCGCTTCGAAAGGAGGCTTCAACAAAACTTTGATAATGTGACTAAAAAGACAACATCCTCAAAGCAGATCCTTCAATGCTGCCAGTTCAGTGCATGTGTGTGTGCGAACATGGTTCTGTTTTGAATACAGTGAAGAGTTTTCCTACTTTGTAGTCAGATTTGTCCATTGTTGTAGTTCATGCCAAAAGGGTGTAGTTATTGTAATTAATCTGTTTTTGTTTCAGATCCCCTTTTAAAATGTTTATATCCCCTAAGCTAATGATCTATGCAAATGATCTCCCCTTTCATTTACTCACAGTAATTGGAAACATTGCTACCCAATGTTGAGCAGCATTTGTCAATGCCTCCCTCTTTCACTCACCTACACACACACACACACACACACACACACACACACACACACACACACACACACACACACACACACACACACACACACACACACACACACACACACACACACACACACACACACACACACACACACACACACACACACACACACACACAGCTAGATATTTGAATTAGCTTAGTATCTTTTCAGAGGGATAATTCCAAAGGTAGAAGTCTACATCTGGAGGTGTTTCAACTGTCTGGCCACAGGCAAAGTTTTCCTCATCATAACTAATACACAGTTTGGCTGATTAGAAAAGAAGGTAGAACCATATAGTGTTATTCAGTTTGTCCCCATAGGGAAACCTCTATGTAGGGTTCCCTCTGTAAATGTTGTTTATCTAGAAACCTATATGAAGGGTTATGCCTAAAACCCTCTATAAACGTTTTTACCAAGAACCCTTTCATCTTTGAAGGGTTCTTCCCAGAACTCTCTATAAACGTTTTTACCAAGAACCCTTTTATCTTCGCAGGGTTCTTCCCAGAACCCTCTATAAACAGTTCCACCAGCCTTATTAACCTTTATTTCCTTATTTATTCGTTTTTTGAATCAGCTTTTTCAGAAGCAGCAAGTACTCTTCCTGGGGTCCACACTTAACACAAAACATGAAAAGTAACAAAACACTGATAAACTACTAGACAAGGACGGTCACACAAATTAAAAATACAAGGATATGCAAACAATATTTTTTTTTAATCTTTAAAAATAAACTCTTTATGAAAGAATCCTTATTGCCTTCCTTTTTGAGTCATCAAAGAGCCCTTTCTTCCAAAAACAGTTCTTAGGATGTTAAAGGTTTTAGGTAAAAACCCTTTGCCTTACAAAGAACCCTCTACTTCCAAAAAGGGTTCTTCAGATGACAACAGTTCTTGGTAGAACACTATCCCTCTGCAAAGAACCCTTTTGCAACCTTTTTTTTCTGTCTAGGGCTGTGTAAGCCTGTCTGTGTGTGTGTTTATGTGTGTGTCCGTCCTGCCCTACCTACTACTCGGCAGGCCAACAGACACACCTACAGGGACGCAGCAGTCATCAAACCAAGACAGACGGTACAGGATTGAAATAGACAGAGGGATACAGGTCCGTGTCAGACAGGGCGTGGGGAATAATGTCAACATTTCTGCTGCCTCAAGCTGTGTTTAGACAGAGATGGAGGACCAGGTATTCACATATCATTATCTTACAGTTACTGTAGTTGTTCATAGTAAGATGCTGGTCTACCTAATGGTAGTAGATTTTACCTGGCATCTGAAACTAGCAGCCCTCCAGTTTCCTGTTCAATTCCCACTTGTTCTATATTTAAACTAACAATCTTCCAGCTTTCCTCTTCCCGTCGCCACCTCCTGTAAGGTAGAGAATACAGTGATGAAT
This sequence comes from Oncorhynchus gorbuscha, assembly GCF_021184085.1. Classification (NCBI taxonomy): domain Eukaryota; kingdom Metazoa; phylum Chordata; class Actinopteri; order Salmoniformes; family Salmonidae; genus Oncorhynchus; species Oncorhynchus gorbuscha. Next base: position 54,979,754 of record NC_060178.1, read on the forward strand.
GAATAATTGCTTTTACACAGTGAGGAGCTAGAGCAGAGGAGCCTGTTTTTGGAATATGAGTTCATTTCAGCAGTATCTTCATCAGACACAACGTTTGATTAGCCCAGCCATTTGCAATAAGCTCAGAATCTACAAAGGACCTGATCCAGGTCAAGAATGTGTGTGTGCGTGCATGTGTGTGTGTGTGTATTAGTATGACATGGAATGGGAGCTATTGAACGCATGTCTCTAGAATGTGTCCTGACTGACAGACAGACAGCTCATTTAACTGAGCTAGTTACAGTGAAATGGAGCACATTCTCGGAATATCAGGACACGCACACGCACATACAGGCAGACACGCAATCAAGATATAGAAAATAATGATCCTGTTGTTGTCTCTTCAGTCTGAGCATAAAAGGTTGCAGTATAAAGATAACTCGGTTTGAAAAGGAAAAGGTTTCTCAGTTTGCTCGACTTCCAAACTGTCATTTGGAACATGCATCAAACCTGCAGCAGTCAGACCCAGAGTACCACTCGGCTCTCGCAGGTAAGCAGACAAACAAGATGTTCGCTACATGGCACCACATGACCTTCATATCACAGACCTGTCACTATCACTGAGAAAAGATGGAAAGAAATTGAATCCATGTAGAAAATTGGGTTTGGCTTGACAGTGACATGATCAACATCACAAGCAAATAACTGTAAGACATCAGCAGCACACTATACAGTGCATTCGCAAAGTATTCAGACCCCTTGACTTTTTCCACGTTTTTTGTTACGTTACAGGCTTATTCTAAAAGGAATTACATACATTTTTTCCCTCCTCAATCTACACACAATACCCCAAAATGACAACGTCAGAACAGGTTAAAAAATGATTGCAAATGTATTAAAAATAAAAACAGAAATACCATATTTACATATGCATGCCCTTTGCTATGAGACCCTTTGCTATGAGACTGTCACACCCTGATCTTAGGTGTTCTTTGTTTTCCTTGTTATTTTGGTTAGGTCAGGGTGTGACATGGGTGATGTATGTGTTTTGGCTTGTCTAGGGGTTTTGTATGTTTATAGGGCTGTTTCCTTTCCAGGTGTTTATGTAAGTCTATGGTTGCCTAGATTGGTTCTCAATTAGAAGCAGGTGCTTATCGTTGTCTCTGATTGGGAACCATATTTAGGCAGCCATGTTCTGTGTGTATTTTGTGGGTGATTGTTTCCTGTGTCAGTGTCACACGAGAATTTTGTTGCCAGTTCACTTTGTTGTTTTGTGTTCATGTTGAGTTTTCATATTAAATAACATGGACATTTACCACACTGCATATTGGTCCGATCCTTGTTTCACCTCTTCAGAGGAAGAGGAGAAAATCTGCCGTGATAGAGACTCTCACTACTCTGGATGGTTCTGACTTAGAATATGTCGACAACTATAAATACCTAGGTGTCTGGCTAGACTGTAAACTCTCCTTCCACACTCACATTAAGCATCTCCATTCTAAAATGAAATCTAGAATCGGCTTCCTATTTCGCAAAAAAAGTCTCCTTCACTCATGCACCAAACATACCTTCGTAAAACTGACTATCCTACCGATCCTTGACTTCAGCGATGTAATTTACAAAATAGCCTCCAACACTCTACTCTACAAATTGGATGCAGTCTATCACAGTTGCCATCCGTTTTGTCACCAAAGCCCCAAATACTACCCACCACTGTGACCTGTATGCTCTCGTTGGCTGGTCCTCGCTACATATTCGTCGCCAAACCCACTGGCTTCAGGTCATCTATAAATCTTTGCTAGGTAAAGCTCTGTCTTATGTCAGCTCACTGGTCACCATAGCAACACCCACCCGTAGCACACGCTCCAGCAGGTATATTTCGCTGGTCATCCCCAAAGCCAACACCTCTTTGGCCACCTTTCCTTCCAGTTCTCTGCTGCCAATGACTGGAATGAATTCCAAAAATAACTGAAGCTGGAGACATATCTCCTTCACTAACCTTAAGCATCAGCTGTCAGAGCAGCTTACCGATCGCTGCAGCTGTACACAGCCCATCTGTAAATAGCCCATCTAACTGCCTACCTCATCCCCATATTTGTTTTTGTTTTTCTGCTCTTTTGCACACCTGTATTTCTACTTGTACATCCTCATCTGCATATCTTTCACTTCCAGTGTTAATTTCTACATTTGAATTACTTCGCCACTATGGCCTGTTTATTGCCTTACCTCCTTTATTCATTTGCACACACTGTCATAAGGTGAATGCACCAATTTGTAAGTCGCTCTGGATAAGAGCGTCTGCTAAATGACTTAAATGTAAATGTACACAGATTTTTCTATTGTGTTATTGACTATATGTTTGTTTATCCCATGTCTACCTCTGTGTTGTTGTTTTTGTCACACTGCTTTGCTTTATCTTGGCAGGTCACAGTTGTAAATGAGAACTTGTTCTCAACTTGCCTACCTGGTTAAATAAAGGTGAAATAAAACAATTCAGGTGCATCCTGTTTCCATTAATCATCCTTGAGATGTTTCTACAATTTGATTGGAGTCCAGCTGTGGTAAATACAATTGATTGGACATGATTTGGAAAGGCACACACGAGTCTATATACTGTTAGAGCAGAGCAAAGACCTAGCCAGGAGGTCAAAGGAATTGTCCGTAGAGCTCCGAGACAGGATTGTGTCGAAGCACAGAAGAAAACACTGGCCTCCATCATTCTTCAATGAAATAAGTTTGGAACCACTAAGACTATTCCTAGAGATTCTCTGGTCTGATGAAACCAATATTGAACTCTTTGGCCTGAATGTCAAGCGCAAAGTCTGGAGGAAACCTGGTACCTTCCCTACGGTGAAGCATGGTGGTGGCAGTGCTCAGGACCTCAGACTGGGACAAAGTGTTCACCCACCAACAGGACAATGACCCTAAGCACACAGCCAAGACAACGCAGGAGTGGCCTCGGACAAGGAGTGGCCTCGGACAAAGGGTTTGAATTCTTATGTAAATATGATATTAATGGGGGGTTTTATTTTATAATTTGCAAAATGTTCTAAAAACCTGTTTTTGCTTTAGAATTATGGGGTATTGTGTGTAGATGAGGGAATAAAGAATTTCATACATTTTAAATAAGGCGTAACAACATGTGGAAAATGTCAAGGGGTGTAAAAACCTTCCGAATGCACTGTATATTAGGGGCATTTCATTTGAACTGTTATGCAATGCAAAAGGTTAAAAGACAGATAAGCAGTGGTGTCAGTGGTGTCTTTGAGTGTTCCGTGGTTCCCTAAGAGCTTTTGCCAAGGAGCTTAGTTCCAATAGTGCATGCGGAGCATTATTAATAACTGAGCAGACAGACCAGTCCTCCTCACTCTTCTCCCCCTTTCTCTTCCCTCTATTTCCCGCCTCACCCCCCTTTTGCTTTTTTGAGTGAAAATTCATTGAGAACACACACACACACACAGCCTTGATCCTCAACCCACTTTCCATCTCATCCCTTGTTCCTTTTTACTCTTCTTCCACAGTCCTTTAGAGTGGATATATTTACCACTTGTTGAAATGTTCCCCTTGATGTCCCACATCTTGTACCTAAAATGTTGTGACCCAATGTCGTTCTCTTTTTGCTATAAAGTGAGATCATTTCTTTTAGGCTTAAGCGTAGTGTTGGTTTAGTGTTGGTTTGGTTTAGTTTTGATCACTTAGTTTCACTGGTTAGTTTAACTGTGGCTATAGTTTGTCAGTCTGCTTCGTTTGGCAAGGTAAGTTGAACTATGGTTGGTCTGTTAGTATAATTGGTTGGTTTACTGTTACTGTTTTTAGTATGTTGGCATTGTGTTGGTTTGGCTGTTGTGGCGTTATTATGACATTCAGTCTAAACATTCTGAGGTCTGGCATCTTACTGGCACAGAGACGTGATACACCCGGAGTCAGATTTCACCCAATTTTACACATTACAGCTCACTGGCACACACCTACCTCCATGTGGGTATGTTAGTGGATATGCAAGCCAAGGGAAGCAAAGGAAAGAGAGCCATATCTGTGAGTCTGGCGACCGCTGCTGCCAGCGACGCGTGAATTCTAGCTGCATGTCACTCCCTCTCCTCCCTCACCTCCCCCATTCCACCCCTTTCCTTCCCTCTTCTCTTCTCCCAGGACTCAACCATCCTGTCTCTTCGCTCCACCATCTCCTCCTCTCCTCCTTCTTCTCCCCTCTCTCCTCCTTTCATCCCTCTCTCCTCACTCTTTCCTCCCTCTATCCAAACTCATGCTACTGACCTAACTACACACTAGTAGGGACTGAGCAGGAGGGGATGGAGAGATGGAAAAAGGGAGGGAAGAGAAACAAACAGAATTACAGAAAGAAAAGGGAGTAGGTAGATAGCACCTTTTATTTCTAAGTGTATCTATCTAGAACTTTAAAGGGTTATTTGGTCGTCACTATAGGAGAACCCTTTGAAGAACCCTTTTTGGTTGCAGGTAGAACCCATTTGGTTTCAGGTAGAACCCTTTTAGGTTCCATGTAGAACTCTTTCTACAGAGGGTTCAGCATGGAAACCAAAAGGGTTCTACCTGGAACCAAAAAGGGTTATCATATGGAGACAGTCGAAGAACCCTTTTGGAACCCTTTATTCTAAGTGCATAGGAGTGAAAGTAAAATCATTAACCTTTGATATAGCTTAGATCTACAGAGGACTATGATCACCTCTTTACTCTGGTTAACTACCTAATGATATTGGAGAGTTCTTAGTTCAGATAACGATCATTAGAAGTAACGGACGATTGATGAGAGTTGACTAGGCTGGCTAACAGGTCAACCCGTAGGGCTGAGTTACAGAGGACCTTCTCTATACCTTTGACAGACAACCACCTGTGAGCTGTTCTTGACAGGTCTGTTACTATGGACCGAGTCAACTCTGCAATGTCAATACTACCTACTACAGACAGAGTAGGGGACAGAGAGAGTGAAACTCTACATCGTCATCACTTCTGACCTGAGTGGACGTACCATGGCTTTCTACTGGCAGATAGTGGGAGACTGAACAAGAGAGAGAGAGAGATCAAGGTGGACAGAGATATAAATGCGACTTTGAGGGACCGAAGGGGGTCTGAGCTAAGGTGGGCTCTCTTGGATTGACACGGATAGACCAAGGGAAGGAGAAAAAGAAAGAGGGAAGGGAGAGATCTCTCTCTCTGGGACAGTGTGTCAAGATGCAGTTGTTGTTTTTCCGTGAGGTGTGGGAGATGGAGGGATTGCAAACCGTGGGGATACTCCTAGTGGTCTGTAGCTCCCTCAAACTGATGCACTTCCTGGGGCTCATTGATTTCTCCTCAGAAGGTAAGATACAGGGGTCTGAGGGATGGATATGAGACCAGGGATAGGGGGAGGAGAATAGGCAAGGTTAGGGGCTGGGGACAGAAGTAGGAGCTTCGGGTTAGGGAGAGGGTTAGGGACATGGATTAGGTTTGGGGACAGGGGTAGGTTGCGATTAGGATGAGGATAAGCTCCAGGGACAGGGAAGGGTAGGAGGTAGAGATGGGGGTAACTGGAGAGTTTCGGTAAAGGATAGTCAGGTTTGGGCAGTAGCATGTTCTGGGGCAGAAGTAGGTGTAGAAGGTGGTGATTCAGGCCGGGGTAGTGATAACAGTAGGGGAAGAAGAAGGGAAAGAGATAATAAAAAATATTAAAAGAGGGAATGTTTCTGGTTGTTATTCAAGGCAGGAACGTCTGTCTATGTGCGGCAAAAAGACTATATCCTTCAGCTGTCCGATAAATGGTGGACTCTATTGGCTATAATTCAGGTGTGTGTGTGTGTGTGTGTGTGTGTGTGTGTGTGTGTGTGTGTGTGTGTGTGTGTGTGTGTGTGTGTGTGTGTGTGTGTGTGTGTGTGTGTGTGTGTGTGTGTGTGTGTGTGTGTGTGTGTGTGTGTGTGTGTGTGTGTGTGTGACCCAGTAATTAGTCTCCATAATACGGTACTCACATGAGCTGGCACTGTCACACTGAGCCATGCTAATGCGCCCTAACCAAAACATACGTAGTAAATGAGCATGACCTGATTTCTCGCTATCATCAGGTGTGTGTGTTGGTGGTTTGGGAGATGTGGGGCAGAAATAGCTCTGCATGTGTGCCTAGTCTCTCTGTCCTCTCGCACGCTTCTCTGTGCCTAATGAGCTGTGGACTGGGACAGTTTATAGTTTATATTAGTACTCGAAAGATTAAATTTTTTGGATAGTGGGTCATGAATTGTGGAAGTTTGAGGTTAATAGTAAACATGTTTTTCCAAAACGTGGTTTGTGTATGGGTACCCTCAAGGGAACACAAGGCAGAGTTAGCCGAAAAGACCCCCCAAAAAATCCAGACATTCTTTGACTTGAGATGATAGGGTCCATTTTATCAACTGCTTTTCCTCATTACGTAGGTAATAATGTCACCCTGTGTGTGTGTGCGTGTGTTTTGGCTAGAGACGGAGCAGTATGTGAGTGACTCAGCCCTGGTGGCCATATGGCTATGATTACCCTGCATGGGTCAGATCACAAACACACACACTACATCCCATCTCCCCGGGCTTGTGTGTGTGTGTGTGTGTGTGTGTGTGTGTGTGTGTGTGTGTGTGTGTGTGTGTGTGTGTGTGTGTGTGTGTGTGTGTGTGTGTGTGTGTGTGTGTGTGTGTGTGTGTGTGTGTGTGTGTGTGTGTGTGTGTGTGTGTGTGTGTGTGTGTGTGTGTGTCAGTACCTCTAATATCTGACCTTGAGCTGCATATTTTGGCAGCACACCTGTAGGGGGTAGGACAAGGTAAACAGGTCAACAGCTTGTCGTTAAAACATTTTTATGTCAACCTGTGTTTGTGTGTATGTTGGGTGGGCTGCCATGGGGCATTCAGGTTACCAGATGACAGAGAGCAATAGAGCTATTGTGAGCAAAGTGAGACATCTGTAATCGGCAAAACACTTTATTGACCATCACAAATTATAAGGTACAGTACTTGCTGGCAGAATCCCATCCACACACATACACACTATCTTTCTCTCTCTCGCTCTCTCAAGTGCACACACCCTGGGCCAGAGGGCTGACTGGAACTGTGCTACGTGGCCAGATGTATTATCTGAGGCCTAATGGGCTGCCTGGTCAGCCTTCAAATGACGCCAACAGACTCCCAACGACCAGCACAGACCAGGAGAGAGGATGAGACAGGGAGAAAGAGAGAGGTAAAGAGTAAGATAGATAGAGTGTACTGATATACAATACAGAGTACCGAAGTGTATACATGTATCGGTATAGTTAGGGTTAAGGTTATACAGTACTGGTCTCTATCATGGCCTTCATCCCTCAGACTGCTGGAGTTCTACTAAAAGGTGTGAAGTTGCTGTTACCATGGAGACGCAAGAGTAAGTCCCTCTCTTCTTCTCTTTGCCTTAACCTTTAGTACACAGAGGGATGCAGTATTGTTGTACTTGGGTTGTACTTGTACTGTTTATGTGATAAGGTGGGGTGAGTAGTGAGTAACATGGGCTGATTTCTGGTGGATGAGTTCTGATGGAGACGTTCTGACGGATGATTTCTAGTGGATGAGTTCTGATGGATTAGTTTTGGAGTTCTGATGGATGAGTTCTGGAGATCTGATGGATGAGTTCTAGTGGATCAGTTATGCTCTGTGAGAATGTGGGGGTTTGAGTCGTTCGATTAAGGTCCCTGTGAATCTAGTTCGAACAGATAGCTCAAGGTCGTTTCCAAGTAATGAGACTCATGATGAGCACCAACATGTGAAGTTCATAGGAGCATGTCAAATTGGGTGTCAAATGAAAGCTATTTTTGAGAAAAGAAGGCATATATACATTTTTCAACCATTTTGTGTCCTTAAAATTAGGAATTTTAAAAAAGTCTTAAAATGTATTAGAAATATATCAAAACATAATAATGTTGAAGTAAAGACCACTGCCAACTAAGAGCATGTCACGCCCTGACCATAGAGAGCCATTGTTTCTCTATGGTGTAGTAGGTCAGGGCGTGACTGGGGGTGATCTAGTATATCTATGTTGGTGTTTTGTATGATTCCCAATTAGAGGCAATCGTTGTCTCTAATTGGGGATCATATTTAAGTAGTTATTTTTCCCACCTGTGTTGGTGGGATCTTGTTTATGTGTAGTTGCCTGTGAGCACTCCATTGTCTTCACATTTCGTTCATTCTTTACTGTTTTTGTGCCTTTCAGTTTAATAAACATGTGAAAATCATACGTGGAACGTGACATAGCAACACATTTTAGTTTAGGATCATTTTTCTGCGTTCTGTAAGTATAAGAAACATTGCCTTGTGCCTTGAAATTCCGTTATCAAAAACCCACATATCTTTAAGATATTTTTGAATAATGAAAGTTCTCAGAAGTAACAAGTAAATGTAGATCTATCAATAAGGTATTTTTTTTACTGATATCAATTTTGTTAATGAATTAAGTGATTCAATCTCAAAATTCCATTACCTAATCGGAAAGTGAATTTCTGCAATTCAATTGGCTACAAGGGCAAATTGTAGTATTAAAAAAACACATTTGGGTTCACAGGTTTAGGTTCACCATATTGTACTGAACTCTACTGTACTGAACTATACTGTTCTGTGATCTACTGTGCTTTGCTTTGATGTCCAAACTTGTAAATCATAGATGTCTATGATTGGTTCAGATTTGGCCCGGACCAACCAACCAGTCTTGTTTGGGGGCAAAGTTCATTAAAATAATAGCCAGTGTGTAAAATAATACCCAAATATGCAAAGGAGGATATTGAATATTTATACCTTTCTTTACCTATCACCAAGAAGAGAATGACATTCATATCCATAATGATGCATTTCTTTGTAGTACAGATCAGGGACCCATGATGAAATTCCGTTACCGTGTGTAAATCCATTTCACTTACTGGACTTCAATAACCAAAATAGTTTATTCAAAGTAAATGTGTCATGTCATAGTCATAAACTGAGGGAGATTTTTACTGAAAGGCTGGTACCAAACTTGAAATCAATGTTTTTTGTGTGTCATACATTTTAACTGACAAATCTGTTATCGTGGAATTACCCTCAACTGGCTTATCGCATTATGGTAGCCTAGGAATTGTCTAGAAATTGTGCTGCATTAATTCATTAATCTCTCTGAAAATATTACATAAATGTGATTCCTACCTCATAAGAACCTTTTATCTTGCTCTGTTTGCCATTGACTTCCCTCAGTTCCCTATAGTCAGTTCAGACTAAAAATTGAATTATGGCTTCATACTGAGTATTCATTATTTGTTTGTGTTTGCCAATGACTCCCCCGTAGAGGTCTGTGTGTGGTGGTGTAAGCTAATAGCTGAAATGGACGCCCGTCCTAGAAAAGCCAGGTCAGCGAACCAAACCGCAAACCGCTGCCCTTACTATGGGAGACTGCCGCGCATGCCTCAATGCTTGTTGCTTATGCTGTGCGGGGGTGCATGCATGGCTGTGGGTTTGCGTGTCATGTTATGTGCATGTGCATATCTACGTCTGTGAGATTGTGTTTCTGTGTGTGCTCTGTCTAACCTCTGCTATGGTTGGTGATTACAGGTAACACTCCCACCATCAAAAGTAAAAAGACTATAAAGCAGAGATTCCTCAAGCTGCTCCCCTGCTGCACACCATCCGTTGCCGCCTCAGTCAGTCAATGCAAGTGACTCTTCACTCTCTACAAACACACGGGAGCGCAAATGCGCACACACACACCCACGCAAACACACACACACACACACTATATATCTGGATATACTGTATCTCAGTATCATTGGCCTGTGTGTTTTGGTCTCCTGGGGAAATGATGATATTTCTGTCTGATATGGTGTGTGATAGAGTCTGATGTGCAGAGGTGAGATGGGGACAGACAGTCACCCATGCTATACCTGCTGGGATAGGAGGAGAGAAGGAGTGGGGGATGGATGTCTTCAGCTGACCGTGTGTGTAAGGAGGTTTGGATAGAGGAAGAGAGGGAGGAGTGGAGAGAGAAATGGATGACGAGGGAGAGCTGTAATGTGAGGATCATATCATTTTGGTTGACGATCTGATGGCTTTTGTCTTAAACTGTTGTTTCGATAGGTTACCACTACTTACCACTACTTTCACTGAACGTTATCGTCATTGAGTAAATCAGTTTACTATTTAACCTCTGCATAGATATTCAGGAAACTGACAGTGTGATGTTGATATTTTCTATTGATGACTTGACGACTACGTGTCTTCCTTTGTTCTCTTCAGTTTAAGAGAATTGTAATATAATGTAGATGTAACGATTACTCATCTAGCTGTATGTTCAGGTAATGCTACAATAGTGTAATGATATATCAACAGTTGATCATTAACAATGATATACACTGAGTGTACAAAACATTAAGGACACCTTCTTAATATTGAGTTGCACAGGGATGCTGGCCCATGTTGACTCCATTGCTTCCCACACTTGCGTCAAGTTGGCTGGATGTCCTTTGGGTGGTGGACCATTTTTGATACACACAGGAAACTGTTGAGCTTGAAAAACCCAGCAGAGTTGCAGTTCTTGGCACAAACCAGTGTACCTGGAACCTACAACCATACCCCGTTTAAAGGCACTTCAATATTTTGTCTTGCTTTTCAACATCTGAATGGAACACATACACAATCCATGTCTCAATTATCTCAAGGATAACAAATAATTATTTAACCTGTTTCTTCCCTTCATCCACACTGATTTGAAGTGGATTTAACAAGTGACATCAATAAGGCATCATAGCTTTCCCCTGGATTCACCTGGCCAGTCTGTCATGGAAAGAGCAGGTGTTCCTAATGTTTTGTGCACTCAGTGTACTTGGTTATGTTTTTAATTACTAGTACCAGTTATAAGGTGTGCCAGGCAGGCACCTGTAGGAGTTTCCTATAGGTACGTATATATAACATACAGTACCTCTCTGTCCCACAGACAGTGTAGAAGACGACTTTGAGTTGTCCACTGTGTGCCATCGACCAGAGGGTCTGGACAAACTACAGGAGCAGACCAAGTTCACCAAGAAGGAACTACAAGTTCTCTACAGGGGCTTCAAGAATGTGAGTCTAGGGATGCGGGAGAGGGTATGGGGATGGAGTTATGGGATGTTAGAAGCCTGCGGCTGAGGATGGGGGTTGGGAAAGGGGTTTCACAAGCTTTTCTCTAAGCAAAGCTGTTTTGATATATACAGTTGAAGTCGGAAGTTTACATACACCTTAGCCAAATACATTTCAACTCAGTTTTTCACCATTCCTGACATTTAATCCTAGTAAAAATTCCCTATTTTAGGTCAATTAGGATCACCACTTTTATTTTAAGAATGTGAAATGTCAGAATAATAGTAGAGAGAATGATTTATTTCATCACATTCCCAGTGGGTCAGATGATTACATACACTCAATTAGTATTTGGTTCAGTGCCTTTTAAATTGTTTAACTTGGGACAAATGTTTTGGGTAGCCTTCCACAAGCTTCCCACAACAAGTTGGGTGAATTTTGGCCCATTCCTCCTGACAGGGCTGGTGTAACTGAGTCAGGTTTGTAGACCTCCTTGCTCGCACATGCTTTTTCAGTTCTGCCCACAAATGTTCTATCGGGTTGAGGTCAGGGCTTTGTGTTGGCCACTCCAATACCTTAACTTTGTTGTCCTTAAGCCATTTTGCCACAACTTTGGAAGTATACTTGGTGTCATTGTCCATTTGGAAGACCCATTTGCGACCAAGCTTTAACTTCCTGACTGATGTCTTAAGATGTTGCTTCAATATATCCACATAATTTTCCTACCTCATGAAGCCATCTATTTTGTGAAGTGCACCAGTCCCTCCTGCAGCAAAGCACCGCCACAGCCGTGCTTCCCGGTTGGGATGTTTTTCTTCGGCTTGCCAAAACTATAGTTTGTTAACAAGAAATTTGTGGAGTGGTTGAAAAACAAGTTTTAATGATTCCAACCTAAGTTTATGTAAACATCCTATTTCAACTGTAATAGTAGAAGTATATAGATGTTAGCAGACTTGCAAATTGACTCTTGTCTTTTCTGCGTTGTTGTTTTGTAGGAGTGTCCAAGTGGAGTGGTGAATGAGGAAACCTTTAAAACCATATACTCTAAATTCTTCCCCCAGGGTGGTGAGTTAATGACCTTTAAACCTTTGACCACTGATTTTTAACATAGTATTTCCAAGGTCTGTTACTCCCCAAAGTAACTGACAAATTGAACAGGATAGCAACATTTAACACCAGTGACATGTGTATTTATGTGATTGTCCATAGAATATATATTTTTTAACATTATGTCAGTGCTACTTACAGTAGAACACTTACACGGCTGTTTTTGAAATTATATTATATATATATATATATTTTTCAACTACTTGTTACAGGTGGATAGTGCCTTGTTTGAAATTACATTTATGTACTCACAACTTGTTTGATCAAGTTACAGTAGGAAAGGGTCTTTGAGTCTTGTTCTCAATGTATTCATCCACTTATTTTAGGATTTTGTACATCTCTGTACTTTCAGATTCGGGTGCGTATGCACATTTCTTGTTTGAGGCCTTTGACACTAACAAGAATGGATCAGTTAGTTTCGAGGTAAGACTATTTTTACTATTGTCTACTTCCTAAGGGAGTGAGGAAAAACTCTCAGTCTGTAAATATGCAGTTGTAATAGAATTACATGCCTTTCCTCTCATTTTACACACACACACACACACACACACACACACACACACACACACACACACACACACACACACACACACACACACACACACACACACACACACACACACACACACACACACACACACACACACACACACACACACACACACACACACACACACACACACACACACACAACCTAAGGGTCGCAACATTGTTGATGAACACACTGGTGAGCATATAATGTATTGCAGTGAGCCACATAATCTTCTTTGCTGATGCTGTAGCCCCAGACAACTCGTATTGTGATATCACAACACAATATATGACCTTCCTCTCGCTCAATGTCAATACATAGCTTTAAATAGCTTGTATGGATGGTTATTAACTTGTAGTGGTGGAAAAATGGTACATGTTGAACGCTGGTGGGTATGACAGGTGGCGAGGAATTTTTTCTGTCTTTTCACAGGACTTTGTGATTGGTCTGTCTATCATTCTGAGAGGAACGATAAATGACCGGCTCAACTGGGCCTTCAACCTGTACGACCTGAACAAAGATGGCTGCATCACCAAAGAGGTAACACACACAGATGCACACATACACACACAATATATCTACCATTCTGAATTCTGAGTCTCATCAGAAGTTCTGAGCTTTCTGTGTTCTAAATGTGACCGGTTACAGGAGGCGTTTGACACTAGGTCCTAGTTCACAGGCCATTAAAAATCATTATTTTTATTTTATTTTTTAAACCTTCTTGAACATTTGAACTTTCATGTGCCTTAATTAAAAATGTGAATGAGATCTGTAAATATCAAGAAGAAAATAGCCTAGTTTACCCAAGGAGAAAGCACTGAGCTATTCAGGGAGAAAGACAGGATACTTCCTGGCTAGTTATGATTGGCTGACATAATTGTGTCGTTGGAAATGCAGAGAGATGAGTCCTGATTGGTCTGTCATGTTACAGGCTTCTGTCTATAACAGAATGGGGGCTTCCCTGAGGGGTATCCTATGAAGCAGGTTTGAGGAGTTAGCGAGGTAACTTTGGTCAACTCTGAGTTCCAACTCGAGATAACTGGTCATACGAAAGTTGTTCACCTTTTAGGTAAATTTAGGTAAATTTCTATGTCAACGAATCCTTCACAACTAACCTGGCTAACAGGCTAACTCACGGCTAACTTCACTTACCCTGAATCAAATGACTGAGCCACGAGTTGAGGACCAATGAAATCAGATTCCCTCCCTCTTGCAAAGATTGCATCATCCCCTTCATTTAAGGAAGACAACTGATTTAATATTTTATTAATCAAATGTTTTAGTTTGTTTCTGTAAAATGTTAAAATATATCACATTACACATTTAGTAATGACAGAATGCATTTTAAACTTCACGCAATGGACACTTTTGTTAGACTTGATAGAAAAATAAAACAATTCATAGATATGCACACCAAAAACGGCATTAACGATAATTTAGCTGGGTTTAAGTAAAGAGACTACTTTCTGGAGGACAATGCCATGCTGACTCACAAAAATGTGATTTTCCTGTGTTTTAAATATATTTCCAAACTATGAGGTTGGAATAATACTTTGAAATTGTGAAAATGAAGATATTGCCCATTTAGTGTCAAAGCTGTTTGAAAAGACACCCTGCAAATTCAGTCTGTTTTTGCCTTCCATGATGAAATCAACATGCGGTTAATAAATGTTCAGTGTTGCCCTCCCCATTAAAACCACTTCTAGAGTCCTAGCTAAATTCAAATGGGATAACAAGTTTATCAACTTTTAAAGCAGCATAATGTTCCCAGGTTTACTCAACTACACGGTATGATATCTATACTTTAAAAAAAAAAAAAAAAATAAGCAAATCACTTACATTTGACATAAGCCTCAATAGAGAAATCAGACACAAATCTAAAGTCTATTCTAAAATGGACAGTTCTTAAATTGACCATCAATCTCAGATTGGAGAGTGATTGACAGATCTTGTACTGTGGAAGTATACCCTGTGTTATCTCTCTCTCTCGCTTTCTCTCTCCCTCTCTGTAGGAGATGATGGATATAATGAAGTCTATCTATGATATGATGGGGAAGTACACATATCCCTGTATGCAGGACGAGGCGCCCAGAGAACATGTGGAGAGCTTCTTCCAGGTCAACAGACACTTTCTGTTTATCAAAGCCCTTGAGCAAGGCACTTAACCCCCAAACTGCCCCACAGGCAGGCACTGATTGACATTTGACCCATTTTTCCTCCCCTTTCTCCCTTCTAGAAAATGGATCGTAATAATGATGGGGTGGTCACTATTGATGAGTTCATCGAGTCATGCCAAAAGGTAGGTTGTGTGTTTTTATTTAAAGTTATTTAAGTGACCAGATAAGGAGGAAGGGAGACTGTATTTTATACCCAAGTATTAACACAAATATTGTAACACTGCCTTTTCAGAAATTACACAACAATGTGTCATCTTAATTAAACATATAAAAAACAAATAAATTAAATAAAAATGTAAATATTTTACATTCAACTTATTTCATCAACAAAAAATGTTTTCCTCTCCTCCACAAAACATACCGCTTCTTCATAAGTCTCAAACAATCGGAGATCTTTTACAGCCGAGAATAAAATCCACTTTTATTCTCGCTTTTATTAATCCTTTAAAAACACATCTTACATCCTTACCATATCCCTTGTCTATTTTATATTTCCTACTTTTCCTAACAGTTTACATTTTCTTTTGTGTTGCTTACTGTATCGAAACCCCAAAATAAAAAGTGTTGTTTAGAATCTCTGCTACAGCTGTGAACAAAGGCTCCAGTATTTCAAAATAGGTTTAAACCTCTCCATAAAACAGTGAAAGTGTTTATCTTACATTACAAAAAGGACATCCAACTCCATCATCTGAATTAATGACAGATACAAAAGCATCAGCTGGCTTTATCTTGTCATCAAGGCCCAGTTTTAGCCTCCAAGGAGTGTCTTTTCTATTTTCCAATGTATCTTTATTTTATACCTTGACTCCTTCCCATTCACCTCATCCAAACCCACCTCTTCCAATCCTCTCAAATCCAGTAATTAAACCTTTCTGTCTGACTCTGGGATATTAGGTGTAACTTGGAAAATGGGCGTCTTCATCTTGTGCCTGTTTCTTGTGACTCTTGCGCATAATCCACTCTTCTGCTGACAGAGCCTTCCTGCAACATCCAGCAGTTGTCCGACAACCCTTTCCGACCTCACCCCCAAATGTTCAGACACCCATCCTCCATCCATTAAGGTGTGCCCAGCCATGGCCATTAACTGCTTCAGGGTGATGATTTTGCTCTTCTCCAGCGTCCTGGAGAAATGTGGAACAGCTCTAGTTGTACAATACAATCTTGCCCCATAATACACCGGAGGTTCCTCCAGCATCCAATGCACTGAGTCCACTGGAGTGCTTCTGGACACCTTCATTATGCCCCAAACCCTAAGAAGGCCTCTGTTAAACGGAGGTACTCCATCCCTAGAAATCTGACTACTATCATCCAAGTATAAAGCCTTTAAATCTAATCCCCCGACCTTCTGTAATACCAGACCTGCCACCCCTCTCTAAACCACATTTTTCGGTCCATAAAGCAATCTTTGAATAAACTGAAACCGGAAAGCAGCAGCCTTACTAGCAAGATGTACAAGACCTTGTCTCCCCTCCTCTTTTGACAAATACAAAACACTTTGTGGAACCAAATTATATTTATCTCTAAAATAATTGCCTGTATCTTGGCCAGAAGGCCAGACCATGGCTCTAAACATGACAACCGATGCCACAGTGCACCCCTGTATGACATTCAAGATAACAACCACCGCCATCTCCTCATTCCCCCTTCCACCATTTAAACCACCCCATTCCATTTTTTTCCATTGTCCCCTCATCCCCTATGATACTTAAAAACTCCCTTACACCATTCCAACCCCCCCTGGCAAAGCCATGATCCCTCCGAACCATTTCCCAATTTGTAATTATTATTATTTTATTTAACCTTTTTTTTAAACTAGGCAAGTCAATTAAGAACAAATTGTTATTTACAATGACAGCCTAGGAATAGTGGGTTAACTGCCTTGTTCAATGGGCAGAACAACAGAATTTTACCTTGTCAGCTCGGGGATTCAATCCACCAACATTTCGGTTACTGGCCCAACGCTCTAACCACTAGGCTACCTGCCATCCCAGGTAAAGCACAACTTTTGTGAAGTTTTTCCCAATTTACCTTTGCAGTGGATATTCCCTTAAACTGATCAACCAAGAGTCTCAAACTATCCACCTCTGCTTGACTTTTCACCTAAATAAATACATCATCAGTATAGGCTGAGAGATGAATAGGAGGAATATTCTCTTTTTTATTTATTTATTTTACCTTTATTTTACTAGGCAAGTCAGTTAAGAACAAATGTTTATTTTCAATGACGGCCTAGGAACAGTGGGTTATCTGCCTGTTAAGGGGCAGAACGGCAGATTTTGTACGTTGTCAGCTCGGGGATTTGAACTTTCAGTTACTAGTACAATGCTCTAACCACTAGGCTACCCTGCCGCCCCAAAGGCGAACCCCACTAGGTTACCCTGCCGCTCTGAAAGGTGCACCCCTTCAATGCGACTTCTAATGCTATTTAGTAGTGGCTCTATATGGTATTCAACATTCCGGACAACAAACACCCCTGCCTCATTCCTCTACACACTTTAAAAGGGGCATTCAAACCAATGTTACTTTCAATACACTTTCAATGTCACCATATATAACCCTGATAATGGCAATAAATAATCAGAGCTAAAAACCAAAAGCCACAAAATGTATTTTCCTGATCAATTGAAATTAGACCAGTATCTAATCCAATAGCCCTAGAGATGTCCCAAAAAATCCTGAATCAGGGAGATGTTATCCCCTATCTGCCTGCCGGGAACACAGTAGGACTGGTCCGTGTGTATGATTTTGCCCCATCACCTCCCTCAGCCTGTTGGACAAAGCCTTGGACAGGATCTTATAATCAGTGCACAATAAAGCCCCCGGCCTCCAGTTCTTCACCTCCCTAGGGTCACCCTTTTATGGCAGTAGGGTGAGGACAGCCCTTCTGCATCTTATCGGAAGTAACCATCTGGTCAAACTATCGTTAACTACTGCTAGCCAATCCTCTCCCAACATGGCCCAAAAAGACTTTAAAAAGTAAACGGGAAGCCCATCAACACCCGGTGCCCTTTCATATTCCATGCCTTTTAATGCAGTGTATTGCTTCTGCAAAGACAATGGTTGCTCTAGTTCGACCTGAGCTTCTGCAGCCACATGTTTTATCCTCTTTGTACTCACACTTGTAGAGCTCAGCATAGAACTCTACTGCTCTCTTTATAATTTCACTAGTGCTATTGAGCTCCTGTCCAACAGCTGATTTGAGGCAATGAATAATTCTTCTTTGTCCATTCTTCGTCAATCTCTAAACAAAAGAAAGATTTGGATGAGGCATCCATTTCAGAGATTCCCTAAAAATGTATTCTCACCAATGCCCCCTGTGCTCTAATACCCAGCAGGTCTGCCAATGCGGCTTTTTCCCTCTTGAGTGCCTTGAGTATAGCCTCGATCGCCTGTGGTCTCAACTAACGTCAGGAGTTCCACTATTTCAGACTCTAGGGCGTTCATTGATCTGGTGATATTTCTGGTGACATTCATCGTGTACTGATTACATAATTGTTGAATCTGGATTTTCCCTGTATCCCACCACTGTTGAAGGGATACAAAACTGTCATTTTGAGACCTCCACCTCTCCCAGAAAAAACTACAACATTTCCTGTAGTGAGCATCACTCAATAAAGTTATATTAAAATGCCAGTATGTGCTTTCAGGTTTTACAGCGTTAATATACACCACCTTAGTTATTAAACAATGATCAGAAAATCCCACTGGGGTTATAACACTTGATTTACAGACCCGAGATTGATGCTCAAAACAATAAAACCTATCTAACCTGGCCAGAGATGGTGTTCTCTCTCACATTGGTCCATTTGTACTGTCCTGTGCCATTTTGACTCTGCCAAATATCACCTAGTTAATGTGTTACAAAAAGGCCTTTTAAAAAAGTCCTTGAGGATATACGAGGTTCTTTGTTATTTCTATCTAAATCACTGACTGTGCAGTTAAAATCCCCAGCAAGAAATAAATAATCCTCAGTACTACATTTCTCAATGGTATTTGATAATGTCTCTAAAAAACATACCCTCTCAACTGCCACTATGGGGCATGTACATCAGACACATAGTGATGTTTTCATTTTCATTATGTTTTCATTAAATTTCATTGTAGAAAACTTCCCTTTCACTTTATTAAATCTTTTTTTACGTCTCTTGCCCCATTTACATTTAAAGAATGAATCTTAACTGCTCATGGCTGGAAAGAAATACAACGTTAAGGATGCGACTGAACTGTTTAATTTCCTTTAGAATTTACCTAACTTGTCACTCTCGGGACCACTTTCTTTAGTCTAGCAATTTCTGGGCTTGACAAACCTCCTCCTTTATTTTTTATATCAGAAACTTTGCTGATTCAATAAACAATTCACTTTCAGGAAAAACAAATCTGTTACATTATAACGTTAATCCTGCATATATTTATTCCCTTTTGCCAAATTCAGAAATTGACACACTTCAATCCAATACCTCCCTTCCACTCCCCTTCTCTCGCTATTTTGTTGTGATGCATCAGATGCCTCACTAGATTTATCAATCTCTACCTTCCTCTTAGAATTAGAACCTTCATCACCCCTTAAAGTCTTCCTCTTATTCCTCAGGACTTTGAAAGCTGCTTAATTTTCCATTGTTTCACTCTCCTCTTGAACTCCCCTTTAATTCTCCAGCACCCCCTCAGCAACCTCAATCGCAGTCTCACCTACTGCCCCCCCCTTTTTCCCTGCTCTACCACAACTGCCCACCTTCTCCCTTCTCCTGAACCCTTAGCCTGTTCATCCCTTCTCAGTGGTGCTTCAGCAGCACCAGCGCTAGAGCTGCTACCGGGCTCTGCACGCTAGTTCTCTTGACAATTACGCACCTAATGCCTCTTCCACAACCAAAGCATTTAATTGATTCAGTAGAAGCGTAGAACACATAATCAAACCCATCAATCTTGAAACTAAAACGGTCAATTCAGTTCGTCAGTATCCTTCTTTACAATCATGTGCACTTGTTTCCTATGAGATACATGTTTCAGCAAAGGAGATTTGCATCCAAAAATAAGATTCTTTATTGTAGATACAAGTTGTCCATGACGAGAACTCTCGCTCCAACACTTAATCTCTAACAAATGGGGGCACGTTAGAAAGAATAACTCTCAACTATCGTATTCACCTTTTAAATGGAATCTAAGAGTATTACTACAGCGCTATTCATCATTGAGGCTGATTTTATGTGATCATACCCAATGATAGAGCCCACTGCTAAACTACATTCTTCCACCGAACACCCTGCCACAACTGGAATATTCACCCCATGCCCCCAACAAAGTTTTTCAAACTCTAAACCTCCACGAGTGGCCCTGGAGAGAACCAACCTCAACGATCCCACCACCCCTATATGTGTTTAGTGATAGTGAGACAATATAAAACAGCTCAACTACCCAATATAGTGAAAATAATTCCATTATTCGCGCCTGCTTCCGACTCACTCCCAGCATGCACTCCGACGAGAAAGAGAGACTACTCGAGGGTCACCTCTACTGTCGTCTGTTTTAGGGAGTCAGACTCCATGAGAAAGAACAAGAAGCTGAAACAAACAGGGTTTCATTGTGCCTCTGGAAACTTGCTGTCCTTGCTGTCTCTTAACTAAGATTTCTATCTCTCCTTCTCTCTCCATCCCTCTCACTCTCTTCAGGATGAGAACATCATGCAGTCCATGCAGCTGTTTGACAACGTCATCTAGGAGCCTCTGACATAGAAAAGTTGCTGAAGAACAGGGGAGGTGTGAGTGTGCGCCTGTATTTGTGTGTTTGTGCGCGTGCATGTGTGTGTTGTGGGGGTGCTCTGAGAGGGGCTTGGACATTGACCCTCAGACCCCCCCTTCCCCCAAAATTCTGACTCCTCCTTCTAACTCCTTTCTCTCCGCACCCACTCCAAGCCAAAAGAAGGCCCCTCCTCTTATCCAACCTTTCACACACAGAAAAGAGAAGGGCTGGCTCATACACTCTGACCCACACCAAGGACCTGTTCAGGAATGTGCAGCTTTACAGAATGTTCAGATAGAAATGTGTTGTGCAGAACAGATATGATTGCCAGTCGTTTGTAATAAGGAGTCAATCGTATCAGCTCTATTTGTCAATCTGCAACATTCGAGGCGATTTTCCTCATTGAATACACTTGTTTCATTAATCATTTTATTATTTAACACTCCTGTTTCTGAGAAAGCTGCTGTAGCCTGCTGGCTGGACTCAACATAGGATTAAATCTCCCTACTCACTGATCTAAGGTCAGTTTTGCATAGCCCCACCTAATGGTTAAGGTTACGGTCAGGAGTGGTTCAGCGGATCCTAGATCTGTGGATGCCAACTCCTACCAGAGCAGGTTGACTCTTGACACTTCTGACATTAATACAGAGGTAACTAGCGCCACTTAGTGGACAAAAGGAGGAAAGGACACCTGGAAAAGGGACAACAGAACAGAAAGGACTGAGGATCTGAAGGATGAGACTTACTCTTCACGAACAGAAGAGACATAGTTGTTTTCAATAAGGGACTGATTTTAATATCGCATGATGATATCTTTAATAATAACCTATATATATTTACAGAAATACTACAGCCTGTCTGTTGTCTGTCTGCTGGTCCTAGTCACCCACAGGTGCCTCGCTCAGTGTATGTGTGTGTGCGCGTTTGTGCATGCGTGTGTACATATTTGCGTGCGTTTGAGAGGCTGTACTGGCATTCCCGTCTCCGTTAGGAACCCATTCAGATTTCAACCCCATCATACGAGACCTCCTTCGTACTAACACTAACTTAACCTCTGGCCTTTATACCTGTTACCTTAGCTGTAGGTGTATGCTGACTGTTGTACTTCTTCCAATAACCCTGTGGTCAAGAACTACTAAACAGTCTGTGGCGCTATATTGATGAACATGCTGGTTGGACCATCTAGGCTCCCGAAGACCCCTTTCTGTATTTACAGGTGACTAACTGATGCAGTGAATTGTGGGAATTGATGTTCAAAACTGTAACACTGATTATTTTGCATTATACTTATCATACAGTTGAAACTGAAAGCATTTCTGTTTAGATCGAACATGAAAGACCAGCAACATGTCAAGAACAATTTAATCTCCTTCAGAATCCCAATTAAGCCTCTTGTTACATGTCTACGTGTGTGCGTGGGTAGGTGGGCATGAAGACAGCAGTAATGTTTCCTGCCCCTCCCCCCCACTGACACCAAAGAGTCAGGCACACCAACTAAAGTATTTAAGGCCACCCTCAAGTTATATCAGGGTATAAATAGACACATTTGTGAAATGTGAGAGAGGGAAGAGAGGAGAAGGAGCAGAAAGGAGAGTAGGAGTGTTGTTGTGTGTACATTGTGAGAGAGTGAAGATTTGTCGATTGAATTGTAGTTTCCCAATTCTTTGCCAACTTGATACCGTTTCCTACTGGGTGTTAAAACAAATTCTGTTTGAAATGGGGTGGAACGCCTACCTCGTTGTTCTGAATAGAATGCTGATCTTTTGTAAGAAAACACTACCTGTATCCATCAACTACTTCCTGTGTCTTTCATTAAATGACATTAATTACTTCACTTTCAACCCCCCAAAAATTATAATATGCCATCAGGTGGGTCAATAAAACGACAACAGCGGCATAAGCAATAATGTCCATATTTTACCCCCTTTTACCTACTCCTGGGAGTAGATAAAAGTTTCCCCTAAAAACTTGGTCCCTGGTCCAGTTAGGATTGAGAAGGATAACTGACCCTAGAACTCTGGTTAAGGCCAACTTCCACCAAGAGTGTATTATTAATCAGTTAACACCCTTGTTGTAATAACCTGCACTTTCTTCCAACACCAATACAGTATTTGTAACTTCTGAATTCTTTACATTTCCATTTTATTCAATTGAATGTTTTCACATGTCTTTTTTGGGGAGGCGGGGGAGTGGTCTGGCTCTGATTGCCCCCTTGCAGGTGCCGTAGGGGATTTCCTGAACTGACCACCAGTGAAACCTGTCTATACTCGCATGTACTGTCATAAAGCAAGGATACCTACTAACCCATTGTTACTGACCGTGTCTAGTAAGTTGGCTAGCCTCAACTGTTGCATTGCATATTTAAGATGTGTATATTTTGTACAGAGAATAAAAATCACATTGCTATGCATCTTGTGTGAAGGGTTTAAGTGATCATTTTGCTTCATTCGCAGTTTGCCTGGCTTTCACTACATAACTACAGCCTATTCCTAAACAGTGTCCATTGAGAAGGAAACAGCTAAGAGTGTGGAGTTTTGAATCTCTGAAAATACTGAGATGGACATCTCTAGTAACAAAACAAACTCAAGATTCCATATGTATTTATCACACACACATACCCAACACAAGTGTCCTAAACCAATATATAATACATTATTTAA
Organism: Oncorhynchus gorbuscha; assembly: GCF_021184085.1. NCBI lineage: Eukaryota > Metazoa > Chordata > Actinopteri > Salmoniformes > Salmonidae > Oncorhynchus > Oncorhynchus gorbuscha. The sequence goes on from NC_060178.1 coordinate 55,003,008, forward strand.
CATACAAAGATTGCCCTCCAGCCACTGATCCTGGCTCAGATATGCCGGTATACCTCAATCGTTCAGGTAAGGATTGGGGGGGTTGGGTAACTGATCCTAGATCTGTGGTACCGCAAGCATTAATATTCACCTCAGTATGAAAATACAGAAAAAAAATCAAGAGGCAGTGCATTGATCAGCAGAAACAGAATGAAGTCAAAGTTTGAGAAACAACTAAGTCAAAAGCATTCATGTCCTGTCCTTTTCAGAAGCAAAAGGCACACACACACTTCCTATGTACCCGTTAGTTTTATGTAATTATTGTATGCAAGCCTTAAATCATCAGTTGACTTTTGCATTCCAGCCCGAAATCAAAAAATAATAATTCTCACCAATCTACACACAATGCCCCATAATGACAAAATGAAAACAGGTGCTTCAACAAAGTACTGAGTAAAGGGTCTGAATACTTATGTAAATATGATCATTTTATATATATATATATTTGCAAACATTTCTAAACCGTTTTTTTGCTTTATCATTATGGGGTAGTGTGAAGAGTAATAAAAAAACTATCAATTTTAGAATAAGGCTGTAACGTAACAAAATGTGGAAAAGGTGAAGGGGTCTGAATACTTTCCGAATGCACTTTTTTATTTCTTGAAATTCAGGCTGTAACAACAACAAGTCAAGGTGTATAAATACTTTCTGAAGGCATTAAAATGTGCCAACATAGGATTTCTTTTCAGAATTTTTGCAATATAATTTATGAAAATGTCCGTAATATGTCTGCCACTAACAGTGGAATCAGTGTTTCACAGTATTACTTACCCGGCAGTGTTGTGATCGGCTGTGATATTCACCTATTGAGTCAAATCTGTTTTCAGATTTGATGCTAAGATTCTACACTACTCAACTCAATTTCAGTTTATTAATAGTCGCTATCTAGTGACATTGAAATGTAACCTGTCGTCAGCTACAGTAATGCCTTTCAGTGATATTTCTAAACTACAGGCGACTCACCACCTGGCCCAACCACTGCACTGCTGGGGAAAAATGTAGTGAAATAAGCTTGAACATTCTTGCCATTGCATCGATCAAAACAACCTTTATATAACTGAATTCTAATGTTATGATATAACTTCAAACCGGTGGAAGGAGCTTGCAGCTTTGCAACATAGAAGTTCCCAGACCCAATCCATTGTTTTATAGAATGATTCTCTCCTCTCTTTCTTCCTGGAGCATCTTGTCAATATTCTTTATTTTTATACCCCTTGGACTGGTTTGTCTCTGGAGGCCTGATCGAGTCATGGCAAAGTGGGCATCTACTTGGCCACCTTCCTGAGCTCTGCGAGGACCCAGATGGCCAATGAGAGCAGGGCGACAGAGCCTGACTGGTGGGTCGCTGCCAGGGGAGTGGGCACGTAAAGAAGCAGGGTACTGATGCCCAGGGCAACCTGAGGATGGAAACACAGGGACAAATTAACACCCATTGTACATACTGATTTTCAAAAGCACTCTCAAAGGCATCAGTGTAAAGGAAAGCATTTGGTGTATGACGTAGTGTGTGTGTGTGTGTGTACCTGCGCATAGGCCATAGCTGTAAGGCAGGATATGGCTATCTTAGCTCTCCTAGGTAGAATCATCCTCCTGGAGAACATATAGAGACCTGTGATGGCTGTCAGAGACGAGATTGCCTGGAGGGAGAGGCAGGGAGTAACAGTTACTGTTTAGTGGTCATCTGTGGCTTAGGTGGTAGAGCACGGCGCATGCAACGCCAGGATTGTAGATTCGATTGCCGCTGGGTCTATCCATATGAAAATGTATGCATTGCATGAGCGTAAGCCGCGTGGTTTTGAAAAATGTATGAAGTGCGAAATCAATCACCTACATAAATAACAGAATCAGATTAATAAAACGAGGCTGTGTGCGTTATGTACCAGAACTCGATGGTCAAACTGAACAGTGGTGGGGTTCTCAAAGAAGTTCTTGAGTGTTGGAGAAAAGGCCAGGAGGTCATCAGGGATCCATCTGTCTCCCATCAGAGGGAACGAGTTATACACCAACCCAGCATCCAGCCCTGCTACAAACGCACCTGTAACACAGACACACCATCGTCAGTCACGTTAGGGTTATTATAGCTGGGATGATACCAGTATTGTGGCAAGGAAACAAAACTAGAGACGATACCAGCATGGCGATACGCATTGGTATCGTGGCAAGGAAACAAAATATGAAGCGTATTTAAAGTCTTTAGGAAAACAGCCCTAATGTTGGAAACATTATGTTTACATTTAAATGTTTTGTCATTTAGCAGATGCTCTTATCCAGAGTGACTTACAGAAGCAAGGGCACAACAACAGATTTTTCAACTAGTTGGCTTGAGGATTCGAACCAGCGACCTATTGGTTACTGACCCAATGCTAGGCTACCTGCCGCCCTGTTGTCATCCAGAGTCACATTTATTTATTTACTATTCCTGTGGAAAAAAATATTGCGATACTGGTCTCATCACAGCCTTGACTCTTGCCATATTTTGTTACGTTCTAAAATGTATTAGATGCATAAAAATCCCCAGCAATCTACACACAATATCCCATAATGACAAAGCATCTTGTTTCCTTTGATCATCCTTGAGATGTTTCTACATCTTGATTGGAGTCTACCTGTGGTCAATTCAATTGATGGAACATGATTTGGAAAGACATATTCACCTGTCTATACAAAAGGTCAAAAACCAAGCCAATGAGGTCAAAGGAATTGTCTGTAGAGTTATGAGACAGTGGTGTCCATCATTCTTAAATGGAAGAAGTTTGGAACCACCAAGACTCTTCCAAGAGCTGGCCGCCAGGCCAAACTGAGCAATGCGGGGAGAAGGTCCTTGGTCAGGAAGGTGACCAAGAACCCGTCATTCTGACAGAGTTCTAGAGGTCCTCTGTGGAGATGGGAGTACCTTCCAGAAGGATAACCATTTCTGCAGCACTCCATAAAATCAGGCCTTTATGGTAAATTGGCCTAACAGAATATTGGCCAAACACTAATGACCATGAGAAACAAGATTCTCTGGTCTGACAAAACCAAGATTGAACTCTTTGGCCTGAATGCCAAACGTCACATCTGGACAAAACCTGGCACTGTCCCTAAGGTGTAGCATGGTGGTAGCAGAATCATGTTGTAGGGATGTTTTTCAGCGGCATGGACTGAAAGACTAGTCAGGATCGAGGCAAAGATGAACGGAGCAAAGTACAGAGAGATCCTTGATGAAAACCTGCTCCAGAGCTCGCAGGACCTCAGACTGGAGTGAAGGTTCACCTTCCAACAGGACAACGACACTAAGCACACAGCCAAGACAACGCAGGAGTGGCTTTGGGATAAGTCTCTGAATGTCCTTGAGTGGCCCAGCCAGAGCCAGGACTTAAACCTGATCGAATATCTCTGAAGAGACCTCAAAATAGCTGTGCAGCAACACTCCCATCCAACCTGACAGAGCTTGATAGGATCTGCAGAGAAGAATGGGAGAAACTCCCCAAATACAGGTGTGCCAGGCTTGTAGCGTCATACCGAAGAACACTCGAGGCTGTAATCGCTGCCAAAGGTACTTCAACAAAGTACTGAGTAAAGGGTCTGAATACTTAAATGTAATATTTCCTTTTTTTATGAGCAAAAATGTATAAAATCCGGATTTGCTTTGTCATTATGGGGTATTGTGTGTAGATTGATGAGAATTCAAATCAAATTAAAATACAAGGCCAACAAAATGTGGAAAACGGCAAGGGGTCTGAATACTTTCCGAAGACATTGTATATACACAATCCACATCCAAACCTGCTACAACCACCACTTTGGCACACACAGCACACACAATTACCTGAGAGTGCGGTGAGGAAGACCAATCCTGCAGTGCCCTTAGCAAACCTCCTCAGCTGGTTCAGACGCTTAGTATTAGCCAACTAGGAGTAGAGGGAGGGGACACAGATTCAAAACATGATTAATATGCAAAGTTTGAGCTTTCGCGTGTGTGCATGTTTCAGTACCTTGTGCGGCTCGACCATCAGTGTGAGTCCGGTCCATAGACTAGCACAGTAGAGCAGCAGAGCTGACCCTAGGTGAGCAGACAAGCGATATTGACTGACTCGGGGGACATCATAGGACTCTGGCTTCTCCTCCAGACCACTCTTCACCATGTACCAGCCCAGGAGGCCCTACAAGAGGGGAATGGAAAGACATGGGGAAACCATTTTAGACAATTTAGATTGTAGAAGCCATGTACAGCTTAGGTTCTCAGACAGTCCCAGAACATTTGTGTACTGTATCATCTGGAAGAGGCAAATCCAAACTTACCAACCTTGAATAATTTATATGAGTATGACTTCAGCATCGTGGCTGCTCCCCACAACTGCGCGAGCGACACTCACACTGCTCAAGTCATGGGCAAATGCACCTTTTTTTGCCTAATAATGATGTTGGCAGAAGACTGCCTCGGTAGGAATGGTAGGCTATAGAGTTATGGGTACTTGGTAATTGGCTGCTCTTCAGTAGCTAACTAGAAACACATTTAAATGTACAATCAGGGCTCTCCCTAGGATTTTCAGACAAGGTGGTGCTGATGTAAGCCTAAGGTTGGGTAAGGGGGAGGTCCGGAGGTGGTCAGCATTTAATTATAGCAAAAGCCTTGTGTTTGGTATTTAATGAAATGAAGGTGGTCTCCATGACACTTTCATAGGTAACATTTAGGGGTAATGATTATTCTAATTTTAATAGGTGTCTTTATGTGGATAGTCTAGTTATGTTGGGGAGAAAATTCGGAATAATTAAATGACTGGATACCATCTTGTAGTCTAGGGTACTGTCAGTTATTTGGAATATGAAGCAACTGAAATAAGTCTGTATGAGCTCGTTTCAGAGCTCCTTCATTTATTACATCATTGTCTCCATCCCATCCCTGACCTGACCTAATCCATAAAGTTAGGTCTGACTACTAAGCTACCATTCATTCAACATGCCTTGTTGACATCGGTGAACTGACTATTATCACATCATTAGCAGCCTACTGTTGACATGCAGCTGTATCAAGAGGACTATATACGCCCCCAACTGTTGAACTGTCGTGTGCTCGCTCTCACTTTCTTTTTCTCCCTCTCCATCACTTCATCCCCCAACCCTCCTCCATACCTGGAAGATGACAAAATCTAGAGTCTCAGTGCGCATCCCTTCCCAGTGCCCCCCCTCATCCCATCTTTACTCTCTTACCTGAAAGAACACAAATCCACAGAGTCCCAGTGCACGTCCCTTCATAGATCTGTTGAAGTAGCCTTTCTTCCAGAAGTAGATCGTGGGGAGGACATAGGCCAGCCCTACCAGCCTGCCCCACATCCTGTGGCCCCACTCCATGTAGAAGATGAACTTAAACTCTGGTAGAGTCATGTCATGGTTCATTCTGGAGAAAAACAGAGCGGACAGTGAGTCAACAATGAGATGAGTAGTCAAAAGTTAAGTAGTTTGAAACAAGCTTATTTGACAGAAAAGCTTGCTATTTTAGAGCGATTCCAAGGTGAAATTAAAGCTAACACTATGGTTTGAGATAGTTAATTCCGTTAGCATTTTAAGAGGACATTTGGAGGACTTCTTTTTTTAAAGCAGGTATAAATTGAGCATGTTCACACCACTGTCGAGCATCTTAGAAAGGTCAGAAACAGGTTCTTAAAGGGATACTGCAAGATTCTAAATTTTCCCACATAACCAGTCAGGTGAACTTGTGGATACCATTTGCATGTCTCTGTGTGCAGTATGAAGGAAGTCAGAGGAAGAATGCTAGCGTACCTGTAGACTTCCAGTCATTGCTATAACACAACTTAGCATTGGCTCGCGAAACTACTGCTAACTTCCTTCATATTGCACGCAGAGACAAAAGAATTGTATCCACAAGTTCATCAAACACAAAGTAGAAAAACAGGTGAATCTCCCAGTATCCCTTTCAAACATAATTATACATGTTCTGTTGATGTAGACTTTGAGGTAGCCTAACTATCAAGACAGATACATACAGGCCAGGCACTCACATTTTGAACTCTGGGAACTGCCGGTACTTGGCGAACTCAGCCTCCCACTCGGCCCGAGTCTGAGGAGGCTTCATCTCTCTCACCAGGTGCCAGTCTACCATTGAGAGCCCTGACTCCGTCAGCCTGGATGGGGAGAACACACACAAAGAGTATCTCTCAATAAAATACAAAACATAGGAGATATGATTGCAGTGAGTCGTCTTCACAAAAATTACAGCTAACTAGCTAGGTCTTGCAGCTCCAAGTGAGGCATTTATCCTGCAGGATCAATAACAAGTAGACCCATTCTTGAACACTGAAGATCCAACCAATGTGGTTACAGCTACAGTACATTGTTTAATAATAATAATAATAATATATGTCATTTAGCAGACGCTTTTATCCAAAGCGACTTACAGTCATGTGTGCATACATTCTACGTATGGGTGGTCCCGGGAATCGAACCCACTACCCTGGCGTTACAAGCGCCATGCTCTACCAACTGAGCTACAGAAGGACCACAATTTCAATCATGTTGTAGTATACAGTGTCTAAATTTCCACCACTGAGAGAATATTTTCACTAGCAGATGTGTTGTCATGCATTCTGTTATTCTAGTCACGTCTCAGATTACTTGTGTTTGTTAGACTGATCCCTGTCGGTGATTTGGTGATGTGTGTTGAGTAAGGAATTGATTCTCTCTCCTCTTATCCCCCTCTCCCTCCTCTCTCTCTTCTCATCCCCCTCCTCCTTCTCTCCTCTCCCTCTGCCTCTCCTCTCATCCCCCTCCGTCTCTCCTCTCATCCCCCTCCGTCTCTCCCCTCATCCCCCTCCTCCGTCTCTCCCCTCATCCCCTCCGTCTCTCCTCTCATCCCCCTCCGTCTCTCCTCTCATCCCCTCTGTCTCTCCTCTCATCCCCCTCTGTCTCTCCTCTCATCCCCCTCCGTCTCTCCTCTCATCCCCCTCCGTCTCTCCTCATCATCCCCTCCTCTCATCCCTCCTCTCTCTCCTCCCTCCGTCTCCTCTCTCCGCCCCCTCTCCTCTCCCTCCGTCCCTCCTCTCCTCCTCCTCCGTCTCTCCTCCCCCTCTGTCTCTCCTCTTCCTCCTCGTCACTCCTCTTTCTCCTCCCCCTCTCCCCTCCCTCCGTCTCTCCCCTCCCTCCGTCTCTCCTCTCCTCCGTCTCTCCTCTCATCCCCCGTCTCTCCTCTCCCGCCCCCTCTCCTCTCCCTCCTTCTTTCCTCCCTCCGTCTCTCCTCTCCTCCGTCTCTCCCCTCTGCCCCCTGTCCTCTCCCTCTGTCTCTCCTCTCCTCTGTCTCTCTTCTCCCTCCGTCTCTCCCCTCTGCCCCCTGTCCTCTCCCTCTGTCTCTCCTCTCCTCTGTCTCTCCTCTCCCTCCGTCTCTCCCCTCTGCCCCCTGTCCTCTCCCTCTGTCTCTCCTCTCCCTCCGTCTCTCCCCTCTGCCCCCTGTCCTCTCCCTCTGTCTCTCCTCTCCCTCTGTCTCTCCTCTCCCTCTGTCTCTCCTCTCCCTCTGTCTCTCCTCTCCTCCGTCTCTCCTCTCTGCCCCCTGTCCTCTCCCTCTGTCTCTCCTCTCCCTCCGTCTCTCCCCTCTGCCCCCTGTCCTCTCCCTCTGTCTCTCCTCTCCCTCTGTCCCTCTGTCTCTCTCCCTCTGTCTCTCCTCTCCCTCTGTCTCTCCTCTCCCTCTGTCTCTCCTCCTCCCTCTGTCTCTCCTCTCCCTCTGTCTCTCCTCTCCCTCTGTCTCTCCTCTCCCTCCGTCTCTCCTCTCCCTCTGTCTTTCCCCTCTGCCCCCTGTCTTCTCCCTCTGTCTCTCCTCTCATCCCCCTCCGTCTCTCCTCTCATCCCCCTCCTCCGTCTCTCATCCCCCTCCGTCTCTCCTCTCCCGCCCCCTCTCCTCTCCCTCCGTCCCTCCTCCTCCTCCCCCTCCTCCGTCTCTCGTCCCCCTCCGTCTCTCCTCTCTGCCCCCTGTCCTCTCCCTCTGTCTCTCCTCTCCTCCGTCTCTCTTCTCCCTCCGTCTCTCCCCTCTGCCCCCTGTCCTCTCCCTCTGTCTCTCCTCTCCTCTGTCTCTCCTCTCCCTCCGTCTCTCCCCTCTGCCCCCTGTCCTCTTCCTCTGTCTCTCCTCTCCTCCGTCTCTCCTCTCTGCCCCCTGTCCTCTCCCTCTGTCTCTCCCTCCGTCTCTCCCATCTGCCCCCTGTCCTCTCCCTCTGTCTCTCCTCTCCTCTGTCTTTCCCCTCTGCCCCCTGTCCTCTCCCTCTGTCTCTCCTCTCCTCCATCTCCTCTCCCTCCGTCTCTCCTCTCTGCCCCCTGTCCTCTCCCTCTGTCTCTCCTCTCCTCTGTCTCTCCTCTCATCCCCCTCCGTCTCTCCTCTCTGCCCCCTGTCCTCTCCCTCCCTCCGTCTCTCCTCCGTCTCTCCTCTCCCTCTGTCTCTCCTCTCTGCCCCCTGTCCTCTCCCTCTGTCTCTCCTCTCCTCCGTCTCTCCTCTCCCTCTGTCTCTCCTCTCCTCCGTCTCTCCTCTCCCTCCGTCTCTCCTCTCTGCCCCCTGTCCTCTCCCTCTGTCTCTCCTCTCCTCTGTCTCTCCTCTTGTTTCACTTCCATGATGTGTTGCTGCATTACCTTGTGACACCTCCCAACACCACTGCCCCGACCACCAGTCCACTGCAGCCCAACAGCCATCGGCCGAGGATCCGATTGGTGGCCGCGTTGGGAACTGTAGCTGGAGCTGTGTTGGCTCCTGCCTCTGCTGTGATGGTGTGCTGGCTTCTCTTCGCCAGCCATTGCCGCAAATGAGGAGTCCGCTGTTGTTATGGAAGAGAGGGATGTTAGACCTTCAGCTATACACTGAGTGTACAAAACATTAGGAAATTCCTGCTCTTTCCATGACAGACTGACGAGGTGAAAGCTATGATCCCTTATTGATGTCACCTGTTAAAATCCACTTAAAAACAAAATCAGTGTAGATGAAGGAGAGGAGACAGGTTAAAGTTTGTGTATGTGTGCCATTCCGAGAGTGAATGGCTAAGACAAAAGTTAAGTGCCTTCGAACGGGGTATGGTAGTTGGTGCCAGGCGCACCTGTTTGAGTGTGTCAAGAACTGCAAAACTGCTTGGTTTTTCACACTCAACAGTTGATCATGTGTATCAAGAATGGTCCACCATCCAAAGGACATCCAGCCAACTTGACAACTGTGGGAAGCATTGGTGTCAACATGGGCCTGTCGAAGGATTTTGACACCTTGTAGAGTCCATGACAACTCAATATTAGGAAGGTGTTCCAAATGTTTTGTACACTCAGTACATACCATAGACAATTGTATGAATGTATACTGCGTTTTAATTTTTTACCCCCTTTTTCTCTCCAATTTCGTGATCTCAAAATGTGATCTTGTCTCATCCCTGCAAGGTCGAGTCATGCGTCCTCCGAAACATGACCCGCCAAGCCGTGCTGCTTCTTAACACCCGCTTGTTTAACCCGGAAGCCAGCAAATGTGTCGGAGGGAACACTGACGACCGAAGTCAGCTTGCAGGCGCACGGCCCACCACAACGCGTCGCTAGAGCACGATGAGCAAAGTAAAGCCCTCCGGCCAAACCCTCCCCTCATTCAGACGACGCTGGGCCAATTGTACGCCGCTCTATGGAACTCCCGGTCCCAGCCGGCTGTAACACACCCTGGGATTAAACCCCAGGCTGCAGTGATGCCTCAACACTGCGATGCAGTGCCTTTAGACCACTGCACCACTCGGGAGGCCCCTGTTTCTCATACTAAGATGGACCAAGATGTTGTTTTTGCACATATTTGTTCATTGGTTTTGCAACAGTCGGTTGGATTGGTCAGTTCATTGATTTTGCAATACGTTGTTGCCATTGATTAAAAGAGCAAGAATTGGATGCACTGTCCAACTTGTTTTGGTAAACAATATAAGTGAACAAAACAATTATCAGTTGGTTACATAAATAATAATGACTAAATATTACATGAAATGGACATTTTAAGTCCAAATGGAAACCCCTTTCTTAATATGTATTGGCAATAATTAAGTTAATAGTGAGGCATGGAAAAATACTGTGGATGTTTAAAATATGAGTAGTTATGATGATTTGAGCTATGCTTCTTCAGCAGTGGAATAAAAACAATTAGCACTTGAATGTTGTAAAAAAAATACTGTGTAAATACTGAAGTGATGCATGATTGTTAATAAAATTGTTCATAGAATCTTTTTTTTAATACTGTATCCATGCGTATAGGCAACAAGTACATTGAAATTAAATCGTTTTCAAGTCATTGAAACAACGACCTGAAAATGGTGTCCTTTTAACTTTCACTGTCAACCAAAACTGAGCGTAGATTGAACGTCAGGCAGTTGTCTTTACAACATGTTTTTCTAGGTGGGATGCCTCTACTGCCATTCATTCCAATTAGACTGGTTTTGGATTTCTCCCTGACCGAGATGACTACCATTTTTCACCCCATTATGGAACTTTGAGGGTTTATGACAGTGTTTAATACGATCTCTATAGGATGCGGTAAGTGAAAATTCCTTTCGTAGGAAGGCTGGGGGCAATTTCATGAGTTACGACGTAGAATCCTTTGTGTGATTAGTTTAGCCTGCAGATTCATACTACAGCTATTTTTATATTGGTAGTGGTATGAGGTGGGATTATGCCGGTCATTGTTTAACTAGCGACATGTCTAAACAAAAGACTCGACTTCACCAGATGGTTACATGGCCCATCAAGTTAGTCAGGTGTGTCTGGGGGTGATTACAGCCATCTACTGTATTTCATGAACATGTGTACATGTCTAGACAATGGTGACCCAGCCACTTAGCTAAATGTTGGTGGTTATAGCATTTACTTCATGACGGAAGTTTAGATACACTGAGTATAAATGTATTTGGCTAAGGTGTTTCACAATTCCTGACATTACATCCCAGTAAATATTCCCTGTTTTAGGTCCGTTTGAATCACCACTTTATTTTAAGAATATCAAATGTCAGAAAAATAGTAGAGAGAATTATTTATTTCATTCCTCACATTCCCAGTGGGTCAGAAGTTTACATGCTACCACATACTAATTCTGTGTATTGCCGTTAAATTGTTTAACTTGGGTCAAACATGTCAGGTAGCCTTCCAAAATTCACCCAACTTATTGTGGGAAGCTTGTGGACCATTCCTCCAGACAAAGCTGGTGTAACTGAGTCAGGTTTGTAGGCCTCCTTGCTCCCACACACTTTTCAGTTCTGCCCACACATTTTCTATGGGATTGAGGTCAGGGCTTTGTGATGGCCACTCCAATACCTTAACTTTGTTGTCCTTAAGCCATTTTGCCACAACTTTGGAAGTATGCTTGGGGTCAATGTCCATTTGGAAGACCCATTTGCGACCAAGTTAACTTCCTGACTGATGTCGCTTCTATATATCCACATACTTTTCCTTCCTCATGAAGCCATCTATTTTATGAAGTGCACCAGTCCCTCCTGCAGCAAAGAATTCCCACAACATGATGCTGCCACCCCCGGGTTTCACGGTTGGGATGGCTTTCTTCGGCTTGCAAGCCTCCCCCTTTTTCCTCCAAACATAATGATGGTCATTACGGCCAAACAGTTCTATTTGTTTTCCATTAAACCAGAGGACATTTCTCCAAAAAGTACAATCTTTGTCCCCATGTGCTGTTGCAAACTGTAGTCTGGATTGTTTTATGGCGGCTTTGGAGCAGTGGCTTCTTCCTTGCCGAGTGGCCTTTCAGGTTAAGTCGATATAGGACTCGTTTTACTGTGGATATAGATACTTTGTACCCGTTTCCGCCAGCTTCTTCACAAGGTCCTTTGCTGTAGTTCTGGGATTGATTTGCACTTTTCACACCAAAGTACGATCATCTCTAGGCGACAGAACACATCTCCTTCCTGAGCGGTATGACAGCTGCCTGGTCCCATGGCGTTTATACTTGAGTACTATTGTTGATACAGATGCACGTGGTACCTTCTGGCGTTTGGTAATTGCTCCCAAGGATGAACCAGGTCTTCAATTTTTTTTCTGAGGTCTTGGCTGATTTATTTTGATTTTCCAGTGATGTCAAGCAAAGAGGCACGGAGTTTGAAGGTAGGCCTTGAAATACATCCACAGGTACACCTCCAATTGACTCAAATGATGTAAATTAGCCTATCAGAAGCTTCTAAAGCCATGACATAATTGTCTGGAATTTTCCAAGCTGTTTAAAGTCAGTCAACTTACTGTATGTAAACTTCTGACCCACTGGAATTGTGATACAGTGAATTAAGTGAAATAATCTGTCTGTAAACAATTGTTGGAAAAATAACTTGTGTCATGCACAAAGTAGATGTCCTAACAGACTTGCCAAAAATATAGTTTGATAACAAGAAATGTGTGAAGTGGTTGTAAAAAGAGTTTTAATGACTCCAACCTAAGTGTATGTAAACTTCCGACTTCAACTGTATATGACCTGCAGTCAGATTAGGATGTAGGCTAAGGGCTAGCTAAAGTGTATTTTTACCTGCAGTTTTTCCCTTATTGTAGGCTACTACTTTTACCACTTTTAGCTTTGAAATCTTTGGTTGTTTACTAAACTACTTACTCTGTTTTAGCACATGGTCTCACATGTGAATCCTTAAAGAGACGGGTTGGGCTAAGGCTTAAGAGCGTGTGAATGATGCTGAATGGGTGTAGACAAAGAAGAGCGCTCCAGTAGATGTACCAAAACATTCAAGGACCATTTTCTCAAAGGCGGCGTTACAAGTTAATCAACTTTCAAAGTAGAATTATTTTCCCATTGTTCCTCAACTGCAGTGTATGATATACCATTTTCTAGCTCGGCGTCTCCACTTTTATCCAATGTAAAAATAAATTGAAAATGTTGCTACATAAGATCGAGGCGGTCGGTCACATTTACTCTCGTCCATCTGACTGCGCAATCCACTAATGCTCGCTCTAGAATGTCGTAAAAAATAATAATAATTTAATCTTTATTTAAATAGGCAAGTCAGTTAAGAGCAAATTCTTATTTTACAATGACGGCCTACCCCGGCCAAACCCTAACCCGGACGACACTGGGCCAATTGTCCTCCGCCCTATGGGACTCCCAATCACGGCCGGTTGTGATAGAGCCTGGAATCGAACCACGGTCTGTAGTGACGCCTCTAGCACTGAGATGCAGTGCCTTAGACCGTGCGCCACCAGTTCTTTAAAAAAGTAAGACTTGTTTCTGTGCAAAATATCCTTATTGTTCCAAATGAAATACCTATGCTTGGAGAAATTGTTTATATATTAACGACCACACTAAGAATACTCATCTTTGAAAAGCAGATCATTTTGTAGGAATCTTATCAATGTTATAGTTACAAAGTAACATGAAATTGAAGCTACCAAAACGGGAGAAGATGAGGGATGAAATTCCAAATCGAAGTAGGATTCTTTAAGAAATGTTTAGCCCAATTTATCTTAAAAGTATTAAAGAAAAAATTGAGACCACCATATTCATGTGTTCATAACAACAGATTTCCTAATATAATGTGTACGATTTTTCCAGATGAAGTTGCAAAGCATCTGGACAACCGCTTTACCTATACTTGTAGGGACTGGGCTGCATAAGGAAGTCTTGAAATACCTTCAGCTTTAGAAAGCAATACTTGACCTTTCAAGGATAAATCCCTTTGCAACCTATGGTTCATCTTCTTTTAGTTTTTTTCAATAATAGGTATGACATTTCATGAGCATCTTTCCTATTGATCCTTAGATATGGTAATCAAGGTATGTTACTTTTTCCTTGACTGGAACATTGCATTTAGAGGCTATCACAGTTTTTAACAGCAAACAATTCACACTTAAGGTTTAGGCAAAGACCAGACGCTTTGAAAAAAATATTTATCATATCGACTTGCTCTAGGAATCTGGTCAGCATCTTTCAAAAGATTATGATAATATCTGTCAGCAATAGAGATCCCTTTTTATTGCTGGATTTAACAGAACTTGTAAGAAGTTGGGTTGCAAGCAGGAGTAGATAAGGCGAAATTGGGCAACCTTGCCTAATTCCTCTTTTCAAATCAAATCTAGGAGAAGTGCCATGCTTTAATTTAATGGAACTGTTCCCATTCATATAAAAAGTTAATAGTGCTACAAAATAATTTCCTCAAACAAAATTTTAAGGGAGAGAAATAGAAACACATGTTCCACTGTATTGAAGGCTTTATAAAAGTCTAAGAAGACAAAACTATCTTTGAAGACTAGATCAGAATAGTCAATAAGGTAACACCAATAACACAAGTTGGATATATGTCTATTTCACATGAAGCCAGATTGGGTCTCATATATAATTGAGTCCAATACTGCCTTCATTCTTTTTGCAAATATAGAGGCTAATATTTGTAGTCATTATTGAGCAGACAGACTGGACACCAATTATTGAGGAGAATTAAGTCTTTATTGGGCTTAGATATGAATGTAATCAGACCTGGAGTCAAACTGGGAGGGAAAGCATTATTTGCAATGTTTTCAGAAAAGACCTCCAACAGATAGGGCTAACTGTTGAGAAAAAGTTTTGTAAAACTCAGCAGATATAGCATCAGTCCCAGGAGACTTATTATTTTTAAGGTGTCCAATAGAATAAATTACCTCTTCAACTATAATAGGGTCATCACACTGTTCCTTCTCACCCTCCCCAATTGATTTCACATTCCCCAGAGAGTCAAAAGAAAGAGTTGAGGAAACCTCACAATACATAGAACTATATAAATTAAATTACTGTAGAAGTTGCAACTAAAGTTAGATGATCCCAAATTAATCTGTGATGAGAAAAGTAACATTTCATTGCATTATTTTTTAGAGTGGTATTTTTCTAACCTGAAAAAAATATGAATTTTGTTCACCCTCTAGCCATTTCTTCCTAGATCTGACAAAGGCTCCCTCTGCTTTAAGTTAATACATATCTTCCAACTTGTGTTGTAACACGGAACATATTTGTCCTCTGAGAGACTTTCAACAGGCTTTTGAACAAGACAGGTGATATTTGTAATTACACTTCTTCAGCTCTCCTCTTCTTGGCAAGAATACTCCCATAGTTTCGTAAATATTTTCCAACCTCCTATTTTTAAAAAATCTCCCAGTTATTACTGTATGAATTGTAATTTATAGCTTTGTTCCAGAAGTATGTGATTAAATTGTTTATCTCCATCTTGACCAACTCATGTTTTAAAATAGAGCCATTTAGCTTCAGTAGGATGCTCTGCCAAGGCCATAATCAGAGATTAAAAGTTGAATGTCAATATAAATTGCTCTATGATCAGTAAGGGCAGTGGCAAGGATGTTAACAGAACTACCCTGTTAAAACGGGATCTCAGCCCTAAGAAGTTAACGGGATTGATATGTCAACAGCCAGTGAAAGTGCAGGGCGCCAAATTCAAAACAAGAAATCTCATAAATAAATTCCTCAAACATACAAGTATTTTATACCATTTTAAAAGGTAATCTTGTTGTTAATCCAACCAGTGTCCAATTTCAAATAGGCTTTACAGCGAAAGCACCACAAACGATTATGTTAGGTCAGCACCTATTCACAGAAAAACACAGACATTTTTCAGTCACAAAAATGTGAAATAGAATTAATCACTACCCTTTGATGATCTTCATCAGGTGACACTCATAGGACTTCATGTTACACAATACATGTATGTTTTGTTCGATAAAGTTTATGTTTATACAACAAACAAAAGAATCGCAGTATACATTGGCACGTTATGTTCAGTAGTTCCAAAAACATCCAGTGATTTTGCAGAGAGCCACATCAATTTACAGAAATACTCATTAGAAATGTTGATGAAAATACAAGTGTTATTATAACATGTAAATATTGATAAACTTCTTAACCTTTTGGCGCACCGATTCCTTTAGCGGGATCCTTATCGTCAACATCCGGTGAATTGCAGAGCACCAATTTCAAATTAAATGACAAAAAATATTAAATTTTCATGAAATCACATGCAATATACCAAAACATAGCTTAGCTTGTTGTTAATCCACTTGGCGTGTCAGATTTCAAAAAAGCTTTACAGTGAAAGCAAATTATGTGAGGACAGCTTTCAGCAGACAAAACATTACAAACAGCTAGCAGCAAAGTAGATTCCAAATAGTATCTGTAAAGTTCGTGGAAACATGTCAAACATTTGTTTGTAATCAATCCTCAGGTTGTTTTTACAACAAATAATCGATAATATTTCAAACCGACGGTAAACCTTTCAGTACAAAGAGAGAAAGAAAAGGTCTCGCTCCAGTGGCGCGTGCATGAACAAATCTAAGGACATCTAAGGACTGACGCGATGTGATCATTCTCGTTCATTTTTCATAATAAAAGCCTGAAACTGTCCAAAGACTAATCACACCCTGTGGAAGCCATAGGGAAAGGAATCTGGTTGATATCCCTTGAAATGGAGGATAGGCTTGCAATGGAACAGAGTAGTTTCAGAAGACAGCACTTCCTGGTTGGATGCGTCCATTGAAATTATTCTTTAGAGTGATAACTCCAGCAGAGAGTTCAGAACCATGAGAGCCATACATAATTTCCCCACTGAGACCTCCAGAAGTTGACGTCGGTAGAAACTGAATGAGACTCTTGAACAAAAACATAAATCTGTTTTAAGCTGTTTGGCAAATAAAAATAAGGCTTTCCGCTTTACATTATTTCTTAACTCCCTAGCTTTATTGAGTGAAGCTATAGACAACGACAAAGTGAAGTACAGAACAGAAACAACAATCCCAAATCGAGTAAGAATGAAAAGAAACCAGCATTGCACACCATATAGATATAAATGATTGAGTGAGAATAGTTTAGCATAACAAAGATAACTGCCAGAACAAGAAACAAAAAAGAGCTTGCTCACTGCCTATACTGCAGGTAAAAATATCAGAAGTGAGAGAACAAATCAAATAGTAAATATCCATTACTCCAGCAGTCCTGTGCAGTTAGAATGAAAGTTAAAAAACCTTAGAGCCAGGAGTGGGATCTGATCACAGAGCTAGCTATCTAGGTAGCCTATGTTGATCACCAGGCACAGTCTGTGACAGTCCTCATGGAGGAAGGTTGATTTCGGATCCGTTGATGAAAGTACGCCCTCTGATGAAGTAAGCCGCTTTCGCCTCTTTTCTTGATTTTTCCACAGCTAGCCACAGTTTCTCTCTCTGTCTGCCTTCAAGAGGTATTCAGCAAACCGCAGGTTGTTGTCACGTAGGAAGGTAGATTTCTTGGCTGCTTTCCAAGTGGCATCCCTGTAGATCCATGACGTGAACTGGAGAATGACTCCTCTGGGCTTGGAGTCACCCTACCTTCTCGTCTCGAGGCAATGTAGTGTCGACAACATCTGCTAGCTTAGCCTTCTCCTTGGGTAGGATAGCTTGGCAGACTTTGATGGTCTCTTGCCGCACGTTCTTCCCATCTGCCTCGGGAACTCCATAATCTCAGAATCCACCGTCTGGAGTAGCTTTCGAGTTCCGCGATTCTTCTTTAGCACAAGTCCATCATTCCCTCCATTTTGACACGCTTTCGATGTGGGCGACTTTCTTAACATCCTTGATTTCCATGCATGTAAAGTCAACTGTTTTTTTTAAGCCCTCTATTTCATTGAGTTGTCACCGGCCATTTTCTCTACGGCATCAGCCTTGCATTGATGAGCCTGGAAAGAGTGGCGATAACATCATTATTGGCAGTGGCATCTGGGCCCAATTCAAACATGCCTTTCTTGGAAGCTGAAGGTTTGCTTGGGATTATAGGCAAAGAAGGAAAATCCTCATCTGACACGGTAAGTGTCAGAGTCTGTCAGGCCAGTATAGTTGTGGCAGTTGTCAATCAAAGCATTTGCCTCCTGTATAACGACATTGGATGATGCCTGAGCATTGCTAGCGGAGGAGGTAGCCAAGATTTCTCTGAGACAATTTGGAAAATATCATCTTAAATCATCAATAACCTGGTGTTTTTAGCAAGAAAATTATTAATTTGGTAGTTCAAAATAATGTACGGATATTAGAAGCATGTCTATCTAATACATTTAATGACAAACCATCTAACTACTTGGTTAAACATATGAATTACCTGTTGCACACAACGTTACGATCGGCGCAGGTGTTGGAAACTGGTTTGCCATACACATGTGCAACATGTAGTTCATATGTTTAACCAAGTAGTTAGATAGTTTGGCATTAAATTAATTAGATAGACATGCTTCTAATATCTGTACATTACTGACTCGTGACTGACAATTGTGAAAAAAAAGTTAGCTAAAACGAGGTGAAGTCAGACCATCTACTTAAATAGGCAATAGAAGATGAAAAAGCCTGTCTATCATGTTCATTTGATTGGGTTAAGACGAACCGTCACTCCAAAATTAGCGGACCAATGGAAACTCATTGACTACGCCTCCCTCTAAACCCCGCCCTTCACGGGAAAATAATGACAAAACTCGCAATCGAAAAGACTCGCAGTGAAAGCAAAGATACGAGTGGCGTAACCAAAAGGTAGTACATGCAGGCAAGGGCAAAATGTATTTAATAGGATTGATTGCTAGGAAAGTTTAACCTAAAACGATTTTTGCATTCGTTTTCAAATATTTTTTAATCATGTAGGAGTTTTGCTCTCGCTTTAAAATAATTTGTATTCAACATACTTATTTAAACCGTCCTCATATGTTTACATTCTCAGCTTTATTTTTCACGTTCACGATTTATTTAGATTTAATTCAATACATTTGGCGTTAAATTGACCCCATAAATGTCATCGTCACAAAATTGCAGTTAAACGACTGCCTACCAGCACCGATTTCTGAATACTAGCTATATACCAGTTTATATGAACTGGACTTAGAAGTAACTTCTAAATCTGAAAAGGAACAACTTCTAAATGTTATTCAGCGAAAAACAGCCACATATCCAAATTGGACTTTAGTAACCACATTGTGGGCGTGTTACAATACATCAATCATGACGAATATCCACTTTGTTAGATCAGTTGTTTAATGTGCTTCAATTGTCCTTGTTCTATACCACAAGGTCTACGTTACATTGCCCTCTTTAGCTACCGCATCTACTGTATGCTTCCTTCACCTTGGAGTGAAATGTATGCCTAGTTCAAAAAAAAAACAGGGAACTCGAAACTCCTTTGTCAGTGCGTTCAAGACAACTGGGAACTCCGTGGAAAAACCAGGTCCGACTGGGATCAATCGTTTTGAACGGTCATTCAACCCAGAATTCCAAGTCGGGAAATAGGGCATCTTTCTTGAGCTCCGACTTTCCGACCTAAACAAATCACTGACGTCATGATTTGACCTTTTTTCCACGAGTTCCAAGTTGCCTTGAAAACAGCAAGACATGAAAACCACTTTCCGACATGATGCAGATTAGTCAGTCATGATAACGTTAGCAGCTTGCTAGCTAGCCAATTTCCTCCACTTACATTGCTCTGCTGAAATCCTCTCCCAGCATTTCGAAAGCCACACGACACCAACGTCCGTAATGAAGGGAGCAGCATCCTTATTTAAAAGGGTCCTCTCACGCAACAGCGGTAGGAAGACTGGGCATCGATTTTTTTTTAAAACGTTACACAACCGTAAGTGTTTCCTAACAGAGACATGCAATTCAACTCTGACCTCTGACGTCACATCGAGGCGATACAAATAACATTTTACAGTTGTACCTTTTTAAACATTTTTAATATCACAAACATACATGTATAAATTGATACTTGTGGATTAAAAACCCATATTCAATTAACTCATTCTATGATTGACGTTTCACCAGGACGATTAATCGATAACAGATAACAGGGCACGATAGATGAGCGTGACGGATGGCCGAATGAGGGGTTGGTTCTTCACAACAAGTGAAGGCTGAAACGGTGGAGAGTTGACACACCAAGAACAAGGAGCTAGTAATACAAATATTTGGCTGACGGGTAGGTGAACTCGGAAGTCGAAACTTGAAATAGCTTAAAAGTTTGGTATTTGTCGACATATGCTTTGTGAATCGATTTTGAGTAAAATTACACCAGTCTGGCATTTCATGGAAAAAATATTTCTCTCCGTGTGTGCGTAGGATGGCAGAGGGCTTTTTGATGGAGGTGTGTGTGGACAGTGTGGAGTCTGCCATCAACGCCGAGAGGGGAGGTAGGTTATGCTGCTGTAATGCTATAGTGTAAACTAACCTCCCCTAAGTGAAGTTGACTTTAGACCAGGACTCTTCCATACTGTTCCTGGAGAGCTATCCTCCTGTAGGTTTTCAATCCAATCCCAGCTGTAACTAACATGATTCAGCTTATCAACCAGCTAATTATTAGAATCAAGTGCATTAGATTAGGGTCGGCTGTGTGCTTGCCGAAGAGGAGTAGACTTGTGACGCTGAAAACCGTTTAAATGTTCTTTACCTCGTTAAAAACATAAAGTTGGCCCTTGTTTGAGTGTGAGAAAGGTCTTGACAACACTCTTGGGTTGGAAATGGCAGCCAGTACTGTGGATGAAATGGAGGAAAGGTTGGAGAAGCAACAGCTGTGCTGGAATTTGAACAATATTATGGGTGTCAGTTCTGATGATATGGAGCGGGAGGATGAGGGTCAAGGAAGAAGAGATATCATAAAGAAGGCCAAGGTAGGAAGCAAGAGTAATAATGTGTTGGAGTGGAAAGTGGTGATGGTGTTTGGTGAGACCACAGGGTCTCATTTACACCATATCCGACTAACCAATGTTGTAGAGAGAGGTGAAGTCAAACTAGCCCGGTTCGTTGGAAAAGGTAGATTGATAATATTTAGGTGGTAGTCCGGCTCATCAAGGGAAGATCGTGCCAATAAAAAAAAGAGAAGATTAAAAGCCATGTCCCTGGTGCTTATGCTAGGTTGAGTGAGTGATCACTGGGGTTCCAATATCTATGTCCATAGATTATATTAATGTGAAGGGAGGTAGTGATTGAGGCCGAAAGGTTGATCAGTATGAAAGCAGGTCAAAGATGTAAATGCGTATCAGTGCTGCTGAGGTTTGAGGTTTTGCCTGGACAAGTACAGATAGGATTCCTTAGTTTTAATGTCAGAATTTGTCGCCATTCCCATTGCAGTGTTTTAAATGTCAAATAATGGGACGTGTAGCTGATCCGTGTAAAGGAAAGAAAATATGTGCCAAGTGTGGAGGGGAACGTGAATGTGGGACCAATGTGAAGGTTAAGTGTTATAATTGTGGAGGGGAACATAGTGCAGTATTCGGTGGATACCAGGTGCAGAGAGGTTGAGATATATCATCAGTCATGATGTATCATATGCAGAGACAAAGACAGATTGGTGGAACTACAGTGTGGACTGATGGAGCTTCCATGGCTGCTCCTGTACTAAGTGTGCCTACTGTCGGGGCTGGTGCTTCTGCTGGTCCTGGCATGGTTTGCAATTATGAATGTGCTTTGATAGTGACTAAAGTTAACTTCATAGCTTTCATTGGTAAGGTTGTCAACACGACTAGGGTTGTGGAAAGCAGAAATGCCAGGTTGAAGGTTATAGTGGCACTCACTGTCATTGAGGGTACTTGTAGGAGTACAACTACCATTAGCATTACGTCATTACATGCACGCTAGCTAGTACTAGCTAGTGTGCATGTAATGCTTCTAGTGACGTAATGCTAGTGGGTGCGGCATGTATTGATGCAATGCTAGTTAGCTAGGTAGTGTGTACTTGCTAGCGTGTGCTACCTAGCTTGTGCTAGCTAGAATGTACAACGCTAGCTAGCACACATGTCTGTTGAAGCTAGACCCTTTTGAACCCAGCTCTCACGTGGCTTAACTTGGTGGGCGAGATATGTAGTTGATCATCACTACACACCGTGGGTCGTCATTAACCAATAATTTGTGCTTAAATGACTTGCCTAGTTTAGACCCTACACCAATCTGCTCCCGAGTGACACAGTGGTCTAAGACACTGCATTTCAGTGCAAGAGACGTCACTGCAGTACCTGGTTCGAATCCAGGGCGGCGCACAATTGGCCCAGCTTTGTCCGGAGTAGGCAGTCATTGTAAATAAGAATTTGTTCTTAACTGACTTTCTTAGTTAAATCAAAATAAATACTTGGTGTATGTCTGTAACCCACAGGTGCTGGCCGGCTGGAGCTGTGTTCTAGTCTGCTAGAAGGAGGAATCACGCCCAGTATAGGTGAGGGTGAGACCCACAGCCTGTATATGAGTAAACCCATACAGATCTCAATTCATGTTTATGGGTGTCTGTCAACGGATGGCATAAAAGATTGCGTTCATGTAGCGCTTTTCACTGTCTCGAAGTGCTTTATGTTGAATGACTGTAGTGTTTTCACATGGTAATGAAAAGGCACATGTGTCTTCACTTTTGTGTTGTAACCTCTCTTTCTCTCCATCACTTGGTTTGGCCCAGGTCTGCTGCAGGTGGTGAAGCAGTATGTGCGAATCCCGGTCTATGCCATGATCCGTCCACGCGGGGGGGATTTCCTGTACTCGGACCGTGAGGTGGAGGTGATGAAAAGGGACATTGAGTTGGTGAGGAGTCATGGGGCAGATGGACTGGTGCTGGGAGCTCTGACTGAGGATGGGAGAGTAGATGCTGAACTCTGTATGGAATTGCTAGGTAGGAGTGTGCGTGAATTCATGCAATTTAAGTGGGCACAGAGTCTTGGCCCTGCCATCTGAGATTCCTGGGATCCTTAAGCGAGGGTTTGAAAATCGACAAACTGTCAGTGATGCGGATTATAATTTAATCAAATTTATTCCTTTATTCCCTCTCCACCAGCTGTTTCTCGTCCTCTACCTGTTACTTTTCACAGAGGTAAAACAGCTTCCTATGGTTTCATGACTGTTTCGTCTGGTCTTGGTGATATTTATGTTAAGACAGACTGACACATGAAAGAAATTGACCCCAACCCTGACCTTTTATTGCTGTGTTTTAGCCTTTGACATGGTGCACGACCCCATGGTTACCTTGGAGACGCTGGTGTCTTTGGGGTTTGAGCGTGTTCTGACCAGCGGATGTGACTGTTCAGCTCTGGAGGGACTGCCTCTCATCAAACGCCTGGTGGAACAGGTGAGTCTGGAACAATAGGCAGGGATCCAATCCTAAAACTTACTCCTCCTACCCAGTTCCAAAACAACCCCAAACCACCATACACACAGGGTGCACCTCAATAGTCTGAAGAGACTTTCTCGCCTAATGTCCTCCCATTCACCTTCGAAGAAATAGGTTTCAAAACTAATTTCACACCTTATTCATCCAACCTATCATATCAGCTGTCTTGCCCCTCTGTCCCCTTACATGTTTACTGATCTGTCCTTTGCTACTTTTTCACGAATCCTTACATGTTTTCTGATCTGTCCTTTGCTAATTTTTCACGAATCCTATCTTTTCATCCAACAGGCTAAAGGGAGAATAACCATTATGCCTGGTAAGTTCCCTACATTCATTTAAGTCAAATGAATTCCCCTTTTCAGCTGATTATCACTGGATACTGCATACAAGTCTGCAGTAACAATGTACCTAATGTTCTTATCTTTTTTTAATGTGTGTGTCTGTTCTAGGAGGGGGTATTACAGAGCGGAATCTCCAAAGGATTCTAGAAAGTTCTGGGGTTCTGGAGTTTCATTGTTCTGCTCGCTCCAGTAAGGACTCTGCCATGAAGTTCAGGTGAGTCCTTGCCATGAAGCAAGCCCGTTTACCCATAAAGCACTTGTGACAATGCTTTTAGTTAAAAGCGCTACATAAATTAAATTAGTACTTCATTTATTAGTTCTGTCTGCTCTCCCCTGCAGAAACGCCTGTGTGAACATGGGCGCCTCTCTGACAGCTCCCGAGTATGGCCTGAAGGTGGCAGACGTGAGCAAAGTCCGCTCTCTGAACGCTATAGCCAAGAACACCCTGTAGTGACGGCAAGCACATACACACCTGAACTCCCTGTATGGCTGCTGGACAGCTGTCCTCAGCCCCTTTGGGTAGCTGGTCCTCCTGCTCCTATTGAGCCTGACCCGAAAATAGTGTACTATATAAGGAATAGTTGAGGCTCTCTTACACTGTTCCTGGATGGCTACCATCCTGTAGGTCTTCCCTCCAACCCTAATCTAGCTCACCCTATGCTAATAATGAGCTGGTTTATAAGCTGAATCAGGTAAATTACAACTGGGTTTCGGTTGAAAAACTACAGGAGGGTAGCTGTCCAGGAACAGGGTTGGAGTACCCTGGAATACGGTGTAAGTTGGAAGCTAATCAATTTAATTTTTGTAGTAATTTCTAAAAGTGAGGTTATGTTTACACAATGACTAAATAGAAAG
The DNA here is from genome assembly GCF_021184085.1 of Oncorhynchus gorbuscha. NCBI lineage: Eukaryota > Metazoa > Chordata > Actinopteri > Salmoniformes > Salmonidae > Oncorhynchus > Oncorhynchus gorbuscha. The sequence continues at coordinate 55,027,341 of NC_060178.1, forward strand.
GTGTATAGGCTATCATCAAATCCCTTAGGCATTGTAAGATGTGTGAGGTTTCATACAGCTTTGTATTCACAATAGTTGATTAGGCATTGAATTACACAATCGCAGAATCCTGTTTCCTGGAGGTTCAGCTTGATGTCATTACTTGATTATGTGGAGAGTTCCCATCCATACAATGAAAAGTGATTTTAATATTGGGGAAAGCGCAATATAAATCCAATTATTATTACAGAGTTATTGATAGAAAAGAGAGACCTGCACACTGTTAATGTGGAAAAAGACATGTTTTTTTAAACATGTTTAAAATGTTCTTAGGGAGTGTTGAAATTTACAATTGTCACATGGGGGAGGGTCATGCTTTTCATATTTCAATCAGGGAGTATTTTTAAATTGTAAAAAAATATATAGTCCAGGGGAGGGTCATGTCATTTGTAATCGATTAAAGGTCATATTGCTCAATGTTTGGGAATTAGTTGCTTATTATATCTCAACGTGTGCCCGACGCTGCCCCTCATTCCTGATTCCAGTGTTGTAGTACTGGAATCCACGTTTTGAGCGTCTAGGTCTTGTCTCAATATCGGATACATTAGTAATTTCTACCCGAGACTTTATTTTACTTTTTTACATTTTATTTCACCTTTATTTAACCAGGTAGGCCAGTTGAGAACAAGTTCTCATTTACAACTGCGACCTGGCCAAGATAAAGCAAAGCAGTGTGACCCAAACAACAACAGTTACACATGGGATAAATAAACATACAGTTAATAACACAATAGAAAAATCTGTATACAGTGTGTGCAAATGAGGTAAGGCAATAAATAGGCCATAGTGGCAAAGTAATTACAATTTAGCCATTTACACTGGAGTGGATGAGGATGTGATGTGGAAGTAGAAATACTGGTGTGCAAAAGAGCAGAAAAACATATTGGGAGGAGGTAGGTAGTTGGTTAGATGGGCTGTGTACAGCTGCAGCGATCGGTAAGCTTCTCTGACAGCTGATGCTTAAATTTAGTGAGGGAGATATGTCTCCAACATACCGATTATGATTTTTCAACGCATATGCCGATTATTGGAGGACCAAAAAAAGCTGCTACTGATTAATTGGCCAATTTTTACAAATGTATTTATTTGTAATAATGACAATTACAACTGCTGAATGAACACTTATTTTAACTTAATATAATACATCAAAATCAATTTAGCCTCAAATAATGAAACATGTTCAATTTGGTTTAAATGCAAAAACAAAGTGTTGGAGAAGTAAAAGTGCAATATGTGCCATGTAAGAAAGCTAACGTTTAAGTTCCTTTGTCAGAACATGAGAACGATAATATGAAAGCTGGTGGTTCCTTTTAACATGAGTCTTCAATATTCCCAGGGAAGAAGTTTCAGGTTGTAGTTATTATGACTATTTCTCCCTCTACCATTTGTATTTCATTAACCTTTGACTATTGAATGTTCTTATAGGCACTTTAGTATTGCCAGTGTAACAGTATAGCTTCTGTCCCTCTCCTCACTCCTACCTGGGCTCGAACCAGGAACAATGACAGCCACCCTCGAAGCAGCGTTACCCATGCAGAGCAAGGGGAACAACCACTCCAAGTCTCAGAGCGAGTGACGTTTGAAATGCTATTAGCGTGCACCCAGCTAACTAGCTAGCCATTTCACATCGGTTACACGAGCCTAATCTCGGGAGTTGATAGGCTTGAAGTCATAAACAGCTGCTGGCAAATGCACAAAAGTGCTGTTTTAATGAATGCTTACGAGCCTGCTGGTGTCTGCCATCACTCAGTCAGACTGTTCTATCAAATCATAGACTTAGTTATAACATGTAACACAGAAATTGGGCGGCAGGGTAGCCTAGTGGTTAGAGCGTTGGACTAGTAACCGGAAGGTTGCAAGCTCAAACCCCCGAGCTGACAAGGTACAAATCTGTCGTTCTGACCCTGAACAGGCAGTTAACCCACTGTTCCTAGGCAGTCATTGAAAATAAGAATTTGTTCTTAACTGACTTGCCTAGTTAAATAAAGGTAAAAAGAAGAATAAATAAATAAATATGAGCCTTAGGTCATATGGTCGAATCCGGAAACTATCATCTCGAAAGCAAGACAATTATTCTTTCAGTGTAATATCTAACGGGTGGCATCCATAAGTCTAAATATTCCTGTTACATTGCACAACCTTCAATGGTATGTCATAATTACGTAAAATGCTGGCAAATTCGGCAGCCCAAACTGTTGCATATAATACACTGACTCTGCGTGCAATAAACGCAAGAGAAGTGACACAATTTCACCTGGTTAATATTGCCTGCTAACCTGGATTTCTTTTACCTAAATATGCAGGTTAAAAAATATATACTTCTGTGTATTGATTTTAAGAAAGGCATTTATGTTTATGGTTAGGTACACATTGGAGCAACGATACGCACCGCATCAATTATATGCAACGCAGGACACGCTAGAAAAACTAGTAATATCATAAACCATGTAATTAACTAGTGATTATGATTGATTGAGTTTTTTTAGAAGATAAGTTTAATGCTAGCTAGCAACTTACCTTGGCTTACTACATTCGCGTAACAGGAAGTCTCCTCGTGGAGTGCAATGAGAGGCAGGTGGTTAGAGCGCTGGACTAGTTAACTAAGTTTGCAAGATTGTCAGCTCGGATTCAAGGGAAACATCTGTCGTTCTGCCCCTGAACGAGGCAGTTAACCCACCGTTCCTAGGCCGTCATTGAAAATAAGAATGTGTTCTTAACTGACTTGCCTAGTTAAATAAAGGTGTAACATTTTTTTAATAAATTGGCCAAATCTGTATTCAAAAATATTTCAGATTGTTATGAAAACTTGAAATCGGCCCTAATTAATCGGCCATTCCGATTAATCGGTCGACCTCAATACTAAGCCTACCTGATAATATACGGTGTTTTAAAACATGTATTTTTCACAAATTCATTGATGATCAGATACTTAATTTGTAACTTGTTCTGTTGCGCTAAATGTTTATAGTTGATAGACAACTTTAGCACTGTTCCAAACTTAGACTATCCTCTTTTTTTTTAACAATAGCCTGTATAGAAATCAATACTTCTCTTGTTCTGCAGCATGCATTCATTCGTTGTCATGCTCTATTGTAGTATTAAAAAAGATTCTACTTACATTTACATTACATTTAAATCATTTAGCAGACGCTCTTATCCAGAGCGACTTACAAATTGGTGCATTCACCTTATGACGCCCAGTGGAACAGTCACTTTACAATAGTGCATCTAAATCTTAAAGGGGGGGGGGGGGTGAGCAGGATTACTTATCCTATCCTAGGTATTCCTTAAAGAGGTGGGGTTTCAGGTGTCTCCGGAAGGTGGTGATTGACTCCGCTGTCCTGGCGTCGTGAGGGAGTTTGTTCCACCATTGGGGGGCCAGAGCAGCGAACAGTTTAGACTGGGCTGAGCGGGAACTGTACTTCCTCAGTGGTAGGGAGGCGAGCAGGCCAGAGGTGGATGAACGCAGTGCCCTTGTTTGGGTGTAGGGCCTGATCAGAGCCTGGAGGTACTGAGGTGCCGTTCCCCTCACAGGTCCGTAGGCAAGCACCATGGTCTTGTAGCGGATGCGAGCTTCAACTGGAAGCCAGAGGAGAGAGCGGAGGAGCGGGGTGACGTGAGAGAACTTGGGAAGGTTGAACACCAGACGGGCTGCGGCGTTCTGGATGAGTTGTAGGGGTTTAATGGCACAGGCAGGGAGCCCAGCCAACAGCGAGTTGCAGTAATCCAGACGGGAGATGACAAGTGCCTGGATTAGGACCTGCGCCGCTTCCTGTGTGAGGCAGGGTCGTACTCTGCGGATGTTGTAGAGCATGAACCTACAGGAACGGGCCACCGCCTTTATGTTAATTGAGAACGACAGGGTGTTGTCCAGGATCACGCCAAGGTTCTTAGCGCTCTGGGAGGAGGACACAATGGAGTTGTCAACCGTGATGGCGAGATCATGGAACGGGCAGTCCTTCCCCGGGAGGAAGAGCAGCTCCGTCTTGCCGAGGTTCAGCTTGAGGTGGTGATCCGTCATCCACACTGATATGTCTGCCAGACATGCAGAGATGCGATTCGCCACCTGGTCATCAGAAGGGGGAAAGGAGAAGATGAATTGTGTGTCGTCTGCATAGCAATGATAGGAGAGACCATGTGAGGTTATGACAGAGCCAAGTGACTTGGTGTATAGCGAGAATAGGAGAGGGCCTAGAACAGAGCCCTGGGGGACACCAGTGGTGAGAGCGCGTGGTGAGGAGACAGATTCTCGCCACGCCACCTGGTAGGAGCGACCTGTCAGGTAGATCACGGATCACGTATCACGGAGATGCCCAACTCGGAGAGGGTGGAGAGGAGGATCTGATGGTTCACAGTATCGAAGGCAGCCGATAGGTCTAGAAGGATGAGAGCAGAGGAGAGAGAGTTAGCTTTAGCGGTGCGGAGCGCCTCCGTGATACAGAGAAGAACAGTCTCAGTTGAATGACTAGTCTTAACCTGACTGATTTGGATCAAGAAGGTCATTCTGAGAGATTAGCGGGAGAGCTGGCCAAGGACGGCACGTTCAAGAGTTTGAGAGAAAAGAAAGAAGGGATACTGGTCTGTAGTTGTTGACATCGGAGGGATCGAGTGTAGGTTTTTTCAGAACGGGTGCAACTCTCGCTCTCTTAAAGACTGAAGGGACGTAGCCAGCGGTCAGGGATGAGTTGATGAGCGAGGTGAGGTAAGGGAGAAGGTCTCCGGAAATGGTCTGGTGGCGTCGGACCACTTGTCTACAGTCATGTAGAATTGCATTAATTTTGTTTAGAAAATGACTTTTTTTTTCTCAGACCACAAATAAGATGATAGATACATGCAGTGTTTTTTAAAGTTTGTAAAAAAAAAAATGGAGATCTTTTCACTGCTTACCTTGACCACGGTGGTCTGCGAATCCACAACCTTCTGGCTACTTTGCCATGTAATGCTTACAAACGAAGAACAGTTTCTAAAACTGCACCTAAGGCTCTGGTCTGTCCTTGGAGTAAGGGTATATAGTAGGAATGTTCCCTGCTATCCACTTTGTTTTAATTATTATTTTGGTTATAGTGGAGGGTTTCAAGCGTTCAGGGAGGGTTGGGTAAAAATATATTTTACTGAAGGGAGAGCCATCCATTTTCATTTCAGAGAGATCTGATTTTCTCCAGGTATCCCTCAATATACATAATGTAGTCCCTTATTGAAACACCCTGTGCCATTTGCTTTAAATTCAATCCAACGAATGTTCTTGAATATGCTTTGTGGAATGTCATAATAATGATTAGAAAGGTGTGCGAATATGACTTTTGTAAGGGATTGATGGAACTACTAGAACTTTAACCCCTGTTAATTTCTTTGCAGTCAAACGTTTATTATAACTATTCAATTGTACGTTGTCTCAAAATTGAAATAATTATTTATCAGAATCTCTATCCCTTGGAGTGAATGCTATCCTACTCATTCTTTATGGATGATTACTTTTAACATGGACTCTGCACTTCATATTTAAGAAATGTGAGGACTTGAGAGGAAAATAGGGGGTATTGTTTCATAAGAAAAACTTAAAGCATGTTATTTTCTCCACAAAACTAACACATTCCACCTAACAGTCTTAAAAGGGATTGTTCATGGAAAATTGATGTTTGGGTCAAATTCCCACTGGGCCTATTGTAACCATCAATGACCACAAGATTATCGCCAGCTGATCTCTCGTAAACCATCAATATGCTCTATATCTGGGGTCTCCAACAGGTTGATCGTGAGCGCAGCCCACCTATGAGAGTGCCAAACAATTATGAAAGTACATGCATTTTTCACATGTTCCAAAGCAAACTCTCACATGCTGACCAACCTGCACGCGTTGCAAAATAAATGTACACATACATGTTATTCCATCATTTAATTTAAACTGCTTGCGTGTCAACGAGCGTCAGCATATACAGTTGAAGTGAGGAGTTTACATACACTTAGGTTGGAGTCATTAAAACTATAGTTTTGCCAAGTTGGTTAGGACATCTACTTTGTGTATGACACAAGTTATTTTTCCAACAATTGTTTACAGACAGATTATTTCACTTAAAATTCACTATCACAATTCCAGTGGGTCAGAAGTTTACATACATTAAGTTGACTGTGCCTTTAAACAGCTTGGAAAATTCCAGAAAATTATGTCATGGCTTTAGAAGCTTCTGATAGGCTAATTGACATCATTTGAGTCAATTAGAGGTGAAACTGTGGATGTATTTCAAGGCCTACCTTCAAACTCAGTGTCTCTTTGCTTGACATCATAGGGAAATAAAATGAAACCTCAAAGTCTGGTTCATCCTTGGGAGAAATTTCCAAATGCCCGAAGGTACCACTTTCATCTGTACAAACAATAGTACGCAAGTATAAACATCATGGGACCACGCAGCCGTCATACCGCTCAGGAAGGAGACGTGTTCTGTCTCCTAGAGATTAATGAATTTAGGTGCGAGAAGTGCAAATCAATCCCAGAACAACAGCAAAGGACCTTGTGAAGATGCTGGAGGAAACAGGTACAAAAGTATCTATATCCACATTTAAACGAGTCCTATATCGACATCACCTGAAGGGCCTCTCAGCAAGGAAGAAGCCACTGCTTCTTTACTCCTACACTGTGCTCGCACATATCTATTTTTAGGGGCAAATGCAAGTGAAATACTCGCACTGTAGAGCCCTGTCCTTGCAACATGGGGCCATGCATTATCATGCTGAAACATGAGGTGATGGTGGTGGATGAATGGCACAACAATGGGCCTCAGGATCTCGTCACAGTATCTCTTTGCATTCAAATTGCCATCGATAAAATGCAGGCAAAGAAACCGGATGTGGAGGTCCTGGGTTGGTGTGGTTACACTTAGTCTGCGGTTGTGAGGCCGATTTGATGTAATGCCAAATTCTCTAAAACAACGGAGGCTTATGGTAGAGAATTAACATAAAATTATCTGGCAACAGCTCTGGTGGGCATCCCTAGTCAGTATATAAATTGCACGCTCCCTCAACTTGAGACACCTGCGGTGTTGTGTGGCAAAACTGCACATTTTAGAGTGGCATTTTATTGTCCCCAGCACAAGGTTGCACCTGTGTAATGATCATGCTGTTTAATCAGCTTCTTGATATGCCACACCTGTCAGGTGGATAGATTATCTTGACAAAGTATAAATGCTTATTAACAGGTAGGTTTAAAAGAAAAAAGGTGCACAATGTGAGAAATTAGCTTTTTGTACATATGGAACATTTGAGATGTTTTTTTATTTCAGCTCATGAAACATGGGACCAACACTTTATATGTTGCGTTCATATTTTTGTTCATTTTATTTCCGCACTGAGGTTGGAATAATATTGTGAAAATGATAATGCCCTTTGTAAGAGCTGTTTGAAAAGGCTGCCTTAAATTTCTGCCTGTTTTGGTGGGATAGTTTTGGCCTGTCTGGTGACATCACCAGGTGGTAAATTAGTTAATAGACTAATAGAAAAGCATTCCAAACCTCTCTGCCAATAACAGCCACTCGGACCACTCCCAGATGGTCCTTGCAAAATTCTTGTTTGAGTTATTACTCTTTGCTAAGAAGTAGAGGCCTTGTAGTCAGACACAATTAGTATTGTAACGTATATGGGCAGTTTACTGAATATGATTACGATCTAAATATATTTTGTAATTATCCGTGATTGGGGTGAAAAAATTATATTCTAGTGCCAGCACGCATCTTTCGCATGTCAGTCAGTCAAGTGAGGCTCTACGTGGTCTAAATAACTCAACTGGCTAGTTTGCCTGTCTGTAAAGAGAAGGGCGGGGTGTACCTTGGTCCTGCTGCTCTGATTGGATAGTGAAGCTGTATTTCTCTGTCCACTCCTGTCATAATTTCACCTGATCACTTTCACTTGTTTCAGTCTGATCATTCAAACTGCTGCCTCTTGTTAGCCTGCTACTATGAAGAATCAAATGTTAAGGACATTTGTTATCAGTGTGCATAATATCTCAGAAGGGGGGCGAGGGTAAGAAAAAAAGGAGGTATTTCTGTCTGTTAAAAAGGGCCGTTTGTGGGGAAAACTCATTCTGATTGGCTGAGCCTGGCCTCCCAGTGGGTGGGCCTGGCTGCCAAGTGGGTGGGGCTGTGCACTCCAAGGCACAGGCCTTGTAGTTGAGTGGTCATCACCTCTTAAATTGGGGAACAGGAGGGTACAGTCCATTACAGCAGCACGATCATAGGTTAGGGCAACACATTTCTCCCTGAAGTTAAACTCTGACATCTCAGAATTCTTAAAGTCAAACACAGACTGCGCATCTCGCCCACTTAACACATCAATGCAGCCCAAGAAACGTTCTTGAATAAAGCCCTGATCATCCACATAACTGGCTATAACTTACAACTGCGAGCGACATTTGGTGTCTGTGGTTTCAGCCAGGGGGGAGAAAAAAAAGCTTTTACGTACTTTTACGGTCACTGACAAGCTAGCTAATTGTTAGACATATTAACCAGTAGGGATGATCTTTTCCTTTCATGACAATTCGATGTGTATCTAGGTACATGGGTTACGATACAGGAACAATACATTTTAGTTTAAAACTATTCCGTTTGGTTAGAGGAATGAATCGATTCGGTTCAATGCTATTTGATTCGATGCACAAACATTTGTTGCATAAACACAACTTTCCATTCTAACTGAAAATCTGTTGCTGATGGAGCTTATGAGCTCTCTGAGCTGGATCTATCTGAGCTGTGTGTGTGTAGGCACCTGAGCTGAGCCCCCCCTCCCATTTGATCTGAAATCACAATTACACACTAATTAATTTGTCATTTTTGCAAATGTAAATGTGTTTGAGCTAGTAATGTCTCAATATTTATCTTCAAAAATGTGCACATCTTTAATTCACCCTTGTCTCATAATCGAATGGTTTATACCAGGTGTGTCAAACTCATTCCATGGAGGGCCTAGTGTCTACTAATTTTAGTTTTTTCCTTTCAGTTAAGACTTAGACAACCATGTGACGAGTGTGTAAAGCTGTCATCAAGGCAAAAGTTGGCTACTTTTATTAAAACCTGTTAGGGATGTCGAGAATCTAAGCAGCTTTTCGCAGCTTTTTGTTAAAAATCCCGCAACATTTCAGCGCCCTGCTATTCATGCCAGGAATATAGTATATGCATATGATTAGTATGTGTGGATAGAAAACACTCAGACGTTTCTAAAACTGGTTAAATCACGGCTGTGACTATAACAGAACGTGCGTTTCATCGAAAAGTGCAGGAAAATCTGATCACTGAAAATGGAAATATATATCCATGCGCGACTTGAACCCATTGATAAAGGTGAACCACATTTAATGGGGCTGAGGTTGCAATATCTACAGCTTCCACACGTTGTCTAGAGTCTTGTCATTTGCCTAGGATTTGTTTCTTGGTCAAACCGAATCAAGGGAACCGATTCCCTCCGGTCTCCGACCGGATGTTTTGGTTGAGATTTCTTCCGACAGTATTTCATGAAGGACACCTATAGAATTGACATCGCCTCGTGATCAATTGTATCACTTATTAACGTGTACTAATACCTAAAGTTGCATTACAAAAGTATTTCGAAGTGTTTTGTGAAAGTTTATCTTCGACTTTTTTCATTTAAAAAAATGACGTTACAAAACGCTATTTTCTTCCGTTGTTCACACAGTGTTCATAGATCGATATCTAGGCTATATATGGACCGATTTAATCGAAAAAAGACCCAAAATGATGTTTATGGGACATCTAGGAGTGCCAAGAAAGAAGCTCGTCAAAGGTAATGAATGTTTTATATTTTATTTCCGCGTTCTGAGTAGCCCCGGCTATCGCAAAATCTGTCGTTAGGTGACGGTGCAGTATTTGGGGGATACATGCTATCAGATAATAGCTTCTCATGCTTTCGCCGAAAAGCATTTTACAAATCTGACTCTGTAACTAGATTCACAACGATGGTAGCTTTAATTCAGTATATTGTATGTGCATTTTAATGAAAGTTTGAGTTTTATCAAAAACTATACGTGGCGCACTTGAAATTTCCGCTGATATATGTTCCCACCACGGGACCACTGCCCTAGAATCTCAAATATTAAATATATTTGGATTTGTTTAACAATTGTTTGGGTTACGACATAATTCCATGTGTGTTATTTCATAGTTTTGATGTCTTCACTATTATTCTACAATGTAGAAAATAGTTTTTTTTAAATAAAGAAAAACCCATGAATGAGTAGGTGTCCAAACTTTGGACTGGTACTGTGTTGCCCAAAATTGCAGTAGTGTTGAAGTCCGTGTCTTCGTACCCTCTCGTTGAGTTGCAGTTTGAATATGCAGACCTTCGTCCATTACCTGATTGATGCAGCTTTTTCAATAAAAAGCGTTCTTTAAAAAATTTAATAAAAATCTACTAAATTGTCATTCTGGTGGATATAACTGGGTTCTGGTAGTTAGTTAGCTGCATGCTACTAAAGTTTGTGAAATTTATTTAAACGCCCTCGCTAACTTGACACGAAAATAAAGTTTTAAAACTAAGAAAAAAATATATAATCTACCTCCTCCATCTCCTGTAGATTGAAGAAACTAATTTGAATTGAATAATATACAAAAAATGCTTAACTATCCAACAATGTCACCATTTCACCAAGCTTCTAAATCACATGCGTAGTACTTGGTTCATTCTCTGATCCTCTAATTGGATGGACAACATATCAGTTCATACGGCAAAAGCTTTGATTGGTTAGAGGATGTCTTCCGGAACTCGTCATAGTTACCATGTAGGAATACCTAGGATAGGTTAAGTAATCCCTCTCACCCCACCCCCCCTAAGTTTTAGATGCACTATTGTTAAGTGACTGTCCCACTGGATGTCATAAGGTGAATGCACCAATTTGTAAGTCGCTCTGGATAAGAGCGTCTGCTAAATGACTTAAATGTAATGTAAATGTAAATGTAGGTCTATGGAAGGGGGCATAGCCTGAGCCCTGAGCTGGAGATAATTTATTTGGCACATCTTAGATAGTTAATTTATAATAAGCAGTGACCCCAACCCCCAAAATAGTTGGTATTTCAGAATACCCCATTATACAGGGTATATACTGCTCAAGCTTAGTGGGAGAGTAAGTGAAGCCAGGGCCCAGTGGTGTCAGATGGCAGTGTTGGTGTTGAATGACAGTCCTGGGGTGTGTTGACTGTTTTTATTTGCTGTGTTGACTTGAGGTCTAACTAAGGTGCTTTGTTTTGTTGTTTTCCAGCCGTCTTCACGCTGCACGACTCCCTGTCTCTCTGCGGCCAACTTGGCATCCCTGGGGGGGACCTCCTCGAGACGGAGCAGTGCAGACACGGGCAGCATTGTCGACCCTGACACCAGCCTGAGTGAATTTAGGGTAAGATGCCTGCGCACCAACACACACCTCCACTTGCACATACCTCCACCTCCACTTGTGTCAGTACCAGTAACAATGCCAATGTTTTCTAATAAACACTAACATTTAAATGTCAATCCATTTACTTTTTACAGTGAACCATTTGTGTAGTAGTTTACTCTTTTCCACACTACTGTTTTATTTGAGGTCAGAGAATAATATCTGAAAAATCCACACTTCTCTCTGCTTTCCTTTGCAACGGTAATCAAAATGGTTAATGTTTTAAACAATTCAAATAAATGCAACAGTTGGACAATGATGAAGATACTCCAAACTGGTATGCATCTGGTATTTACTGAATTATAGCATTACAATGTTTTATTGGCACAGACTAAGAGTAGAGTTCAGGGATTCTGGTGGGAATTCAGGTATTCATTTAGTCAAATTTCACAGGTTATTTTTCATAGAATTCACTCATATACATTTTCTAATGGTATCGGGTGTTTATTTTGTGTTAAAATAAAGACAATTAGATTTGCCTTATTTGCATAAATATACTAGATGTCCAGTGGCTTCAGAAAGTATTCACACCCCTTGACTTTTTCCACATTTTGTGTTATAGCCATGAATTGAAAATGCATTATATTGAATTTCACACAATACCCAATAATGTCGAAATGGAACTGAACTCTGTTTATTTTTTTTATGAAAAGCTAAAATGTTTTGAGTGTAAGTATTCAACCCCTTTGTTATGGCAAGCCTAAATAAGTTCAGGAATAAAGTCACAAGTTCCATGGACTCACTCTGTGTGCAATAATAGTGTTAGTAGTATTTAATAATAGTATTTTTTTTTAAATGTACCCCACACATACAATTATCTGAAAGGTCCCTCAGTTGAGCAGTTAATTTCAAACCACAAAGACCAGGGAGGTTTTCCAATGCCTCGCAAAGAAGGGCACCTATTGGTAGTTGTGTTAAAAAAATTAAAAAACTGACATTGATTATCCTTTTGAGCATGGCAAAGTTATTAATTGCACTTTGGGTAGTGTGTCAATAGACCCAGTCACTACAAAGATACAGGTGTCCTTTCTAACTCAGTTGCCGGTGAGGAAGGAAACCACTTTAGGTATTTCCCCATGAGGCCAATGGTGACTTTAAAACAGTTAGAGTTTAATGGCTGTGATAGGGAAGAACTGAGGAAGGATCAACAAGATTGTAGTTACTCCACAATACTAACCTAATTGACAGGGTGAAAAGAAAAGAAGAGCCTGTACAGAATAAAAAATAGTACAAACATGCATCCTGCAACAGGGCACTAAAGGGCACTAAAGTAATACTGAAAAAAATATGGCAAAGCAATTCACTTTTTGACCTGAATAGCAAAGTGTTATGTTTGGAAAAAATTACTGAGTACCCACTCTCCATATTTTCAAGCATAGTGGTGGCTGCATCATGTAATGGGTATGCTTGTAATCGTTAAGGATTGTAGTTTTTCAGAATAAAAAATCTACGGTATGGAGCTAAGCACAGGCTAAATCTGAGAGGAAAGCCTGGTTGTCTGCTTTTCACCAGACACTGGGAGATTAATTCACCATTCAGCAGGAAACACAAGGCCAAAATATACACTTTCGTTGCTCACCAAGAAGGCAAAGAATGTTCCTGAGTGGCCGAGTTAGAGTTATGACTTAAATCTACTTAAAAATCTATGGCAAGACCGGAAAGTGGTTGTCCAGCATTGATCAGCAACCAATTTGACAGAATTTAAAAAACAAAATTCAAGAATAATGGGCAAATGTTCCACTATCCTGTTGTGGAAAGCTCTTAGACTTACCCAGAAAGGCTCTCCGCTGTAATCGAAGCCACGGGTGCTTCTACAAAGTATTGACTCAAGGGTGTGAATTCATTTTATCAATTTGCAAATATTCTTAACATGTTTTCACTTTGTCATTTTGGGGTATATTGTGTGTAGATTGGTTAAAAAATAAATAAATATATATATATATATATATATATATATATATATATATATATATATATATATATATATATATATATATATATTTTAAATTCAGCCACGTAACATAACAAATGTAGAATGAGTCAAGGGGTATGAATACATTAACATAAAGGGCTGGAACCACAAACTTCCTTTGTCTAGGCCTACCTGCACTGTCTAGATTTCCTCATTTAATTACTATTGTCACGTTCTGTTGCATAATTCAACAAGCGTGTCAATAGCAAGATACCATCCGATCAAAAATCTACATGCTTGGCTCTAGATATCACATATCTATACATACCTTACATTGTGAGATCAGACATCACTATTATCCAAGTTTTCATTTTGGTGTTTGACAGGTCATTAAACATTTCCACATTCGTAACTTTAACGGGGAAAAACAACAGGCACCAACAAGCGTATGAAAGAGTCGCTGGAGTAAAATGAAAGCAATCAATCCAGTGAGATATAAGTGACAAGTGGATTTTGCATCCCTCAACCAGAAAATAGTTGGCTGAAAAAGACAGATCCTCAGGTGGGCGGGGCATGTGCGTTGCTACTCAGCACCTCATTCAACATGTGGACTTCATGTATGCACGGGAAGATTGTATGTGACATGTTTTTTAAACTTCCTATAAAGCTGTCATCCTGTATGTCTGGGCCTTCCGTTGGGTAAATTACTGTCTGGAGATGCCAACAGCATGGGTGCTTTGTTTGAAATCTGTCCTTAATTCTTCCCGGTTTCCCCCAATTCACCCCAACCCATGAACCCTTTCTTCCCATCTGCTCCATGGGATATCTATGATCTAAAGGACCAGATTCAGGATGTAGAGGGGCAGTACGTGCAGGGACTTAAAGAGCTGAAGGTAGAGGGACCTGAGCTCACAGTGTGCCTTCTCTTGTCCCCTGGTAGCCTTATAGCATCACTAACCCCACTGTACCTACATAGCACCACCTCTATGGCCCCACTGACTGTAACCGCTAACTGTAACACCAAAAACACTCAGTCTGAAGGCATGTTCCCTGCATGATCTTTCCTGCTCAGTTTGAAATGCACTGTTTATGGCATGGATTGAAAGCCTCGTTTGAACTCTAGCAGTGCTTGGGCAGTAAGAACAAGACCATGAATTGTCTTGTCTTTCAACAATCTTCTGACTGTTGGATGGGTTTCAAGGTTTGTAGTCCTACGCTAAAATCTATGATTAGCTTTCATTCACACAGCTCTGAGGAAATCCTGGTTTATTTTCTGTCGTCACTCTAAAAGCTCACTGTTCTCTGAATCTATTTGTGTTTAAAAGGGTAGCACACCTGATTCCTGGCATGTCCTACACTTTGGTAGAACTGAAACGCAATAGCTGAACTCACTCCAGTTTTTTATATTTTTGATCTTTGGTCTCAATTTTGTTTTATTTAATTTATTTTGTGCTTTGAATCATTCCGCCGACTGAATTAATGCACCATCGATATCAAGTGGATCTGTTGTATCACTTGTCCATCTCGGGTTTTGTGAAATGGATTACAATGTAAGCCAAGTCCAAGGTGGGCTTCAGAGGGAGCATTGTGATGAAGTTTCAACACTCCATATTTTCAAACACAATAAAACCTGAGTTGGACAACTGATGGAATACTTGAGAAAAGTTGCCTTTCCTCTGTTTTAGATCTTATTTAAGATATTACTCATGTTCATACCTTTTTATGTGTCTTGATATGAGTATTGTTCATTTAATGTAAGAACTCGAGTCACTGTTAAAAATTAGTCATTTGAAGGTGAGACTGAAGTAGAGGTTGCATTTAATACTCGCAAGTGCGTTTCAAACATCCCAAACATGGCTTCCTAGTTGAGACTAAATTAATGTACAAATACTTTGTTGCTCCTATTATCAGCGTGGTCTAGGGTTGGCGACGTCAACCTTTGTCCTATTGTGATTATGTACCCATAAAACATTGTGATATGCGATGCTACTGGACGAATCCTGTTGAAAAATGATGTTGAACGCCTGGGCAGAAGCTAAAGGCAGGCAATGCTAATCTTTTCTGATATTCCTTTCTGGTGGAGGAGTTGAACAGGTTTATTTGTGTCTGGTGTGCACATGATGGAGCGGTGACTGTCTGAGGATCTGTCTGTCTTACTGTAGTGAGCTAGGTTAGAGGCCTACATCATGGCCTGGATAGAAGCAGCCTGCAGTCTTCAGAACTGGATAATAGTTGCTTTATTTGCCTCATAAAATGGAACCAAATATTTGTGTTTAGAAAAGGTAGTTTACAGACACCTGATTCCTGGCATGTCCTACACTTTGGTTGAGCTGAAACAGAATAGCTGAACTCGCTCCACTTATGATATATTTTAGTTCTTTGGAATCGAGGGTTCCTTTTTTTTATCAGTGGCTTGAATCATTCTATCAAAAATATAATAAATAGGTTTAGGCTATAGCCTAATGCCCATGTATGGGAGAGAGAGAGAAATAATGTCTGAATGGACATTTTGCGCTGCTTTGGTGGAATTCTCCGCTCTGTCTGGCCAACATTCCTCTCTTGCACTCTGTAGGCTATATTGAATATTTATTGAAACAGGCTATACCAAAAAGAATATGCCGAGTAATTTGACTTGTCACTTGTGTGTTGCCCTGCTGTGCACTGCAAGACTGTTTTCTTTACTGTGCGGCTCCAGTCAAGTTCAAGTAGGCTAAACCATCGTCGTCTGTCACATCACGTTGTCACCATCGATGATGGCTGTCAATCATCGTCGACAGATGATACTATCGCCCAACCCAAGTGTGGTTGTGCAGAGCTGTACTATTATTACTGTAATTACTATAGTAATTATTGTTCTGTGGTATCTTCCTCATGGTTCATTCTGTAAAGAGGTGTGTGTGTGTGTGTGTGTGTGTGTGTGTGTGTGTGTGTGTGTGTGTGTGTGTGTGTGTGTGTGTGTGTGTGTGTGTGTGTGTGTGTGTGTGTGTGTGTGTGTGTGTGTGTGTGTGTGTGTGTGTGTGTGTGTGTGTGTGTGTGTGTGTCAGCTAGGAGTCGCTGTCGGAGGTGGAGGAGAAGTATAAGAAAGCCATGGTGTCGAACGCACAGCTGGACAATGACAAAGCCGACCTCATCTACAACGTGGACACACTCAAAGATGTCATCGAGGAGATGGAAGAGCAGATGGCAGAGATGCGTAGGGAAACTGAGGACAAGTCTAAGGTGAAGTGTGTTTCTCACTCACTCACACCATAGTAGATAACCTTTATCATCCACTGTTAACATATGCAGTCTCGGACAGAGGTGAGCATATGCAAATTGCAGCTAAGTCTCCAACCGCTCTATCAACTTGTTCATATACTTGAACTCATTCATGTGTGCAGGTCTTATAATCAGCAAAGCGGCCAAGTACAACTGCACCATTGTCTGTCTGACTATGAGATCCACTGCTCTTTACTGACAATGGGTGTAGCTATATAATTCCAGAGGAAACGAGGCCAAATCAAAATGCTCCCTGATCCAATTACCTGGCTTGACAAAAATGCTATAAGTGTAAACATCAATGGAATCTTGCTCACTGCCCATGACTGCACTCTTTTTTTTGGGGGGGGGGGTTGTGATTTTTAACTTGTGTAATGAAGAATGGTTGCACTTTCTGATTGATTGTGACTCGTACACCGGCCCTCTCTCATTCCAGGAACTAGAAAGACAAAAGCACAGTCCTACAGCACAAACAAGCAGATTTAAAGGAGGGAATCCGCCGAAGAGATGAGCACATTGAGGTATGGCTGCACTAAGAAAACCAACATTTGGTGACCATTTCACACCTACACCTCTTTCTACACTTCCATTCTTTACAGTCCTGTAGTCTGTGTACTGCAGCAGCTTGAAGTTCCATAGTGTGAGACTACACTTCTCCCTCTCATAGTCTCACACTCATCCCAGTGTCTCCTCTCCTGTTTCATTGTTTTCTCTGACTGGTCTTTGTCACTTTTCTTTGCCTCGTCTCTCTATACTGAAATTCTCTCTACTCCAGATCATTTTCTGGCCACCTGTCTTTTTTTTCTGGTCCCTTACTTGTCATCACTTTATCACTCAATTTATATTCAAGGCTATCTACATTTGTTTCATCCTGTCATTTCTCTTTTCATCTATTTTATTCTGTTTTTCATTCTACTTTACCCTGTCTCTCTCTCTCTCCCTCTCTCTCTGTACGCAATACCACTAAAGGAGAACCAGCGAATCCAGACTAAGTTAGAGACCCTCACCAGAGAGGTGTTTGCCCTGTAGGAAACGATAAACTGGAAGGACAAAAACATTGGGGTAGGAGGTCACGCTTGGGGGTCTCTGAAGGATTGTGAGAGGCAATAGATGTGCACAGACAGCTTGTGTTGTTTTGGTTTGTATGTTTCTCTCTGACCAAATGGAAATTTAAGGTTTGTGTTTAGATTCAATACCCTTCACCCAGAAGTGTACAGTCGTTCACTTCCTTCTCGTGTATTTAAAAGCATTGGGTTGGTGCAAACATGGCTGGAGGGAGTTTCCACCATATTCCTTACATCAGTCCAATTCCTTTTAAATTTATCAGTGGACAATTCAGCAGAAGGCTAAAGAATCGGGCCACCCATATAAAGCTGTAGAGTTGCCTGAAGGAAACTTGGTGCTGATTCACCGATCAATGGAATCTGTATCGGGTAATCGACTGGTCCTAAACAGTTTATTGCCTCTCATAGTTGCATGACAGGGAATCTGGATAATAGCCAGTAGTTGTTGGACCAATTCTAATTCAGTTTAGTTTCCCTAAATTTGCATGTGATATGATGATTGTGGGTTCACTAATTTAATAAACTTTGGATGCTGTGGTCATTTTAGGTTAAGATGTAGGTTGTGTGTGCAATCCGTAAAGTTTAGTTAGTGCAAGGGAAACTGTGAACCTGCAAGCATTTGATGTGTATTGGGGAAAAAATAGACATTTATCCCCTTTAAAACTCATTTATTTACCCTGAAATGACAGCATGAAATCCATTTAAGTTATGTAGGCCTAGACTTAAAGCTCTGCCTGTCTAGTGTCAGATTGATCTTTTTATTTGGCATTTAGCTCTCCCTTACATAACTGTTTTGTCATGTGGTGTTTTATGTGAGCATGTGGTGGTTGTGTCAACATCTGCCACTTTGCCTTTCCAACTCAACCGTACCATTCTGGTGTACCATTTGCATGTCTACACAGACATATGTGCATGTACAAAAGTCATTGCAGTGTGCATGCATATACTGTACGTATCAGTCTTTCCAACTGTTCCTATACTTCTCTCCTTTCTTTCCTTTTGTCTTCTCCCTCCAGTGTGTGGCCACCAAGCCCTAGAAAGGCAGAAAGAGTTATTTGATTGCATTAGGGATGAGCTGGCTGACATCAAGGTAAAGGCCAAAACAGGAGAGGTAGGTCTCACCACCAGAGGGCTGGGAATAGTCTATATCCCCATTGAATAGACGAAGTAGGTTCCAGGAATAAGCTTGCTAGAAACAACAGTGATGATAAAGCTACTTGTGGTATGTGGCTATGTATGTCTTCTTATGTACCTACATTTTTTTGTCTTTTTTCCTACTCTGTTGTTTCTTCCACAAATGTGTTGAACTACACGGAGTATACCAAACATTAGGAACACCTTCGTAATATTGAGTTGCACCCTCCCCCTCAGAACAGCCTAAATTCGTCAGGTCATGGACTCTACAGGGTGTCAAAAGCATAACACAGACACACGTGGACTCCAATGCTTCCCACAGTTGTGTCAAGTTGGCTGGATGTCCTTTGTGTGGTGGACCATTCTTGATACACACGGGAAACTGTCGAGCGTGAAAAACCCAGCAGCGTTGCAGTTCTTGACACAAACTGGTGTGCCTAGCACCTACTGCCATACCCAATTCAAAGACCCTTAAATATTTTGTCTTGTCCATTCACAATCTGAATGGCACAAAATCAAATCGTTATTTGTCACATACACATGGTTAGCAGATGTTAATGCAAGTGTAGCGAAATGCTTGTGCTTCTAGTTCCGACAATGCAGTAATAACCAACGAGTAATCTAACAACCTTATACACACAGAAGTGTAAAGGGATAAAGAATATGTACATAAAGATATATATGAATGAGGGATGGTACAGAACGGCATAGGCAAGATACAGTAGATGATAGAGTACAGTATATACATATGAGATGAGTAATGTAGGGTATGTAAACATTATATTAAGTGGCATTGTTTAAAGTGGCTAGTGATTCATTTTTTACATCAATTTCCTTTATTAAAGTGGCTGGAGTCGAGTCAGTATGTTGGCAGCAGCCACTCAATGTTAGTGGTGGCTGTTTAACAGTCTGATGGCCTTGAGATAGAAGCTGTTTTTCAGTCTCTCGGTCCCTGCTTTGATGCACCTGTACTGACCTCGCCTTCTGGATGATAGTGGGGTGAACAGGCAGTGGCTCGGGTGGTTGTTGTCCTTGATGATCTTTATGGCCTTCCTGTGACATCGTGTGGTGTAGGTGTCCTGGAGGGCAGGTAGTTTGCCCCCGGTGATGCGTTGTGCAGACCTCACTACCCTCTGGAGAGCCTTACGGTTGTGGGCGGAACAGTTGCCGTACCAGGCGATGATACAGCGGGACAGGATGCTCTCGATTGTGCATCTGTAGAAGTTTGAGTGCTTTTGGTGAGAAGCCAAATTTCTTCAGCCTCCTGAGGTTGAAGAGGTGCTGTGTATACGGCTGTGATTATAATTGAAGAGAATTCCCTTGGTAGATAATGCGGTCGACATTTGATTGAGGAATTGTAAGTCAGGTGAACAGAAGGACTTGATCACACCACGTCTCGTTAATCATAAGGCATACCCCCTACTTCATTGAGATGCAAAGTAAGTCCCGTTCCTGCCCAAACCTACAAAAGTTCACACTACCATTCAAAACATACATTACCATTACCATTCACAACATTACCAGAAAGATGCATTTCTGTCGGCGCGATGCGTGAAGAAACCAGCTGGCTGCACCGACTCCGATCGTCTCTCGAGTGAGCCATGTTTCCGTGAAGCAAAGAACGTCAATCCATGTCTCAAGCCTTAAAATTCTTATTTAATCTGTCATCTCCTCTGCATTTACACTGAGTGAAGTGGATTTAACAAGTGACATCAATAAGGAATCATAGCTTTCACCTGTTCAGTCTGTCATGGAAAGAGCAGGTGTTCTTAATGTTTTGTATACTAAGTGTATGCTGTGTGTCTGTCAGTCTGTGTACAAGCAATGGAAACCTCAGTAAACCATTACTTCATACAGTTCTGTGGCTTATTGCATTTCAAACTGTGAAATACATTAAGTTGTAAATCCTCCTCTGCTGCCTCACTCTAGGCCAATTTTCAATGAACATACTTTCAATTCACACTGAGTGGTATGCTAGTGTGGATATTGGGACATTGCCCCTCTGTGTTGAGATCCTCTTTTAACCCTGTGTACCTTTGACTCCTTAAACACGGCCTGGCCATCATCCCAGAGGGAATGTCTAACGGGGACATCCACCATAACGACCAAGCCGCTGGGATCACCGTGGTCACACAGGAGGCTGCCCAGGTGCTGGAGTCAGCAGGAGAAGAGTCTCTGGGTGAGTGGAAGGGAAAGAACAGGTTCTCCTAAAGGGAGCGGTGGGAGAAATAAATGAATTAATATCTGTGATGTACATGTGTTATTCAGTCAATAATACCAGGGGGCGCACTTCATTGTTGTTTTAGCACAATGGTGCTGCGGTCATAGTTGCAAGGCACCTTTTTTATAATTATCATATTTTTTCTCCTTTGCAGATGTTAGAATACAAAAGTTTGCGGATGAAAAGAACGAACTCTTAGCCCAGGTACATGTGTAATTTTCCTCTTCGACCCCAGTGATGTCTGGCAGGGCTATACTAGTTTCCTCTTGACTAGTTTCTCATGTCTTTTTTAACTGTCTGTTCAGCTATAAGTCATGCTGTCCATTCTGTGTGTTGTCCCTTAGATCAGGAAGTTGAAAATGCAACTGGAGGATGAAATGCAGAAGCACTCAAAGATGGAGAATGCCTTTACAGATGGTGAGAGGATGGAGAATGGCACTGACCTGCACTTCATTGAGATGCAAAGTAAGTTCGGTTCCTACCCAAACCTACAAAAGTTCACACTACCATTGACACCATTGAAAACATACAAAGGCATACATGTCACCATTAATACAAAGCCTATGCACACTCACTAAAAGGCTTTCTCTTTACATTAAACATACACTGCCAAAAAGAAACTAACAGCAAGGCTCACATCTTAATTCCCTTGTCCTGTGTAATGTAAATGTACTAACTCAAACGTTCTAATCTTTTACTGTCTGCAGGAGATGCAAACAGACAGATAAGTGAATACAAGTTCAGGCTCTCGAAGGCAGAACAGGAAATGGGCACAATGGAACAAAACGTAAGTCATGGAAACACTGACATTCTTTCCATATGTACCCTAGCTGACCAAATGCAAACTGCTGAAACAGACACATTAATATACATGCGTGTTTGAATGAGAAAATGAAAATAAATGTCAGCTTCAAATGTGAAGGTTGTGTTTTAATTTGTTTTTGTTTCATTATCCTCATATCTAGAGCAACAGACTTGAAGGACAAGTGTGCAGATACAAGGCATCAGCGGATAACTCAGAGAAAATAGAAGATGAACTGAAAATTGAAAAAAGGAAACTTCAAAGAGAGGTAAGGAACAAAAAAATAGATTATAAATGTCAGTGGTTTATGTTTGATTTGACATAAAACAGTCTAAGCTTTTATTTCTAACCATTCCCCTATTTTTCTCCCACAGCTGCAGATTGCACTAGATAAGATTGAGGAGATGGAGCTGACCAACCACCTAGTAAAGCGCCTTGAGAAGATGAAGGCCAATCGGAACGCCCTTCTGTCTCAGCAGTGAAGGCCGCTGGATTGCCACAGAAGCCGTTAAACTCGTACCTTGTGCTCCAGATGCAATATGGCAGTCAGTTTCCATTCTTCCTCAGGAACACTTGTTGTGTAGCAAAACCAAAAACACTTACAGAAAAGAACACTGGTAGCAGACAGGCAAAAGAATTTTTTAAAATAAAATATAGGCATTGGTTTGTCTTTTGTGTGCCAGTGTCTTTCAAAGGGAGACTCAACCTATTAAACCATAGATTCATCTTCCCCTAATAACTAAGAAATTCACAACTCATTACTGGACTACATATTATTCACAATGTTTTACTTCTCTCTGGCTGGGTGCTTGGCTATTTATGTGTTTTGTATTTTTTGATAAGTTGCACAAATGACTTGAACAGTTAAACCCTCATGGCTGCTCTCTCTGGCCTGCACCTATATATAATACCTCACACAGTGAAGTGCCTTCTCACACCTAGAGACTGAGGGTTTTACATTATCTTAAGATTATAAACAAATATAATAACTTGTACAAAATGTATTTAAAGGTGCAGTCATGATTTGATTAAATATATAGAACCAAATTGTTATGAGATTTTATTGAATGTAAATTTATTAAAAATTTATTAAAAAGATTCCTAGAAAATAAATGTGCAAATGACAACTGTGTGTATAGACACTGCTCAGGAAAATAAAGGGAACACTAAAATAACACATCCTAGATCTGAATGAGTGATATTCTTATTAAATACTTTTTCTTTACATAGCTGAATGTGCTGACAACAAAATCACACAAATTATCAATGGAAAATTTAGCAACCCATGGAGGTCTGGATTTGGAGTCACACTCAAAATTAAAGTGGAAAACCACACTACAGGCTGATCCAACTTTGATGTAATGTCCTTAAAACAAGTCAAAATGAGGTTCAGTTGTATGTGTGGCCTCCATGTGCCTGTATGACCTCCCTACATGCTCCTGATGAGATGGCGGATGGTCTACTGAGGGATCTCCTCCCAGACCTGGACTAAAGCATCCACCAACTCCTGGACAGTCTGTGGTGGATGGAGCGAGACATGATGTCCCAGATGTGCTCAATTGGATTCATGTCTGGGGAACGGGCGGGCCAGTCCATAGCATCAATCTCTCCTGGAAGAAGCTAGCTAGCTTACAAAGAATAACAACAAAAATATCTAGTTAACAGAAGAAAGGAAGACAAAATAAGGACAAAAGAAGGACAGAAGAAAAAGGAAAAGAAAGAGGACAACAAAGTGAAACAGTCAGCACTTCTATTGCAACTTCGTATTTCGTCGTCCTAACGTAGTCTACACTGCTATCTGCCCAGCAGCTAGCCAGCTAGCTAGCAAACGTCCACCGTCTACCGAATAGCAGCACTGTAGAAACTATTACACTCAACTGAACGACTTGATTAGTGTAGTGTTAGCTAGCTACATAGTTGTCTTTGCTGTCTTCGTATCCAAGATAATTGTGTAGTTTAGAGCGTGTAGTTTTAGAGTGATTATCTTAATTTACCGAGGTTAGCTAGCCAGCTATTTGTCGTCTTTAACGTAGGAGACACTGCTAGCTAGCCAACAGCTAGCCAACGTCTACTGAATAGAACTTCCGCACTCAACAACCCGGTCGCATTCCGCTTCGCTCCACAGGTAGTATCACATTTTTCATTTCATTTCATTACAGCACAACGGTTTGATTTGTTTGTTCGTAGCTAGCTACATAGCTAGCTACATAGCCGTCTGTGTATCAAAGATAATTGTGTAGTCTAGAGCGATTTTCTAGGTTAGCTAGCCAGCTATTGTCGTTCTTTTAACGCAACGTAACATAATCAACACTGCTAGCTAGCCAGCTAGCCCCCGAATAGCAGCACTGTAGAAACTATTACACTCAACGGAACAACTTGATTAGTGTAGTGTCAACAACGCAGCCACTGCCAGCTAGCCTACAAAGTCAACAACGCAGCCACTGCCAGCTAGCCTACTTCAGCAGTACTGTATCATTTTAATCATTTTAGTCAATAAGATTCTTGCTACGTAAGCTTAACTTTCTGAACATTCGAGACGTGTAGTCCACTTGTCATTCCAATCTCCTTGCATTAGCGTAGCCTCTTCTGTAGCCTGTCAACTATGTGTCTGTCTATCCCTGTTCTCTCCTCTCTGCACAGACCATACAAACGCTCCACACCGCGTGGCCGCTGCCACCCCAATCTGGTGGTCCCAGCGCGCACGACCCACGTGGAGTACCAGGTCTCCGGTAGCCTCTGGAACTGCCGATCTGCAGCCAACAAGGCAGAGTTCATCTCAGCCTATGCCTCCCTCCAGTCCCTCGACTTCTTGGCACTGACAGAAACATGGATCACCACAGATAACACTGCTACTCCTACTGCTCTCTCTTCGTCCGCCCACCTGTTCTCGCACACCCCGAGAGCTTCTGGTCAGCGGGGTGGTGGCATCGGGATCCTTATCTCTCCCAAGTGGTCATTCTCTCTTTCTCCCCTTACCCATCTGTCTATCGCCTCCTTTGAATTTCATGCTGTCACAGTTACCAGCCCTTTCAAGCTTAACATCCTTATCATTTATCGCCCTCCAGGTCCCCTCGGAGAGTTCATCAATGAGCTTGATGCCTTGATAAGCTCCTTTCCTGAGGACGGCTCACCTCTCACAGTTCTGGGCGACTTTAACCTCCCCACATCTACCTTTGACTCATTCCTCTCTGCCTCCTTCTTTCCACTCCTCTCCTCTTTTGACCTCACCCTCTCACCTTCCCCCCCTACTCACAAGGCAGGCAATACGCTCGACCTCATCTTTACTAGATGCTGTTCTTCCACTAACCTCATTGCAACTCCCCTCCAAGTCTCCGACCACTACCTTGTATCCTTTTCCCTCTCGCTCTCATCCAACACTTCCCACACTGCCCCTACTCGGATGGTATCGCGCCGTCCCAACCTTCGCTCTCTCTCCCCCGCTACTCTCTCCTCTTCCATCCTATCATCTCTTCCCTCTGCTCAAACCTTCTCCAACCTATCTCCTGATTCTGCCTCCTCAACCTTCCTCTCCTCCCTTTCTGCATCCTTTGACTCTCTATGTCCCCTATCTTCCAGGCCGGCTCGGTCCTCCCCTCCCGCTCCGTGGCTTGATGACTCATTGCGAGCTCACAGAACAGGGCTCCGGGCAGCCGAGCGGAAATGGAGGAAAACTCGCCTCCCTGCGGACCTGGCATCCTTTCACTCCCTCCTCTCTACATTTTCCTCCTCTGTCTCTGCTGCTAAAGCCACTTTCTACCACTCTAAATTCCAAGCATCTGCCTCTAACCCTAGGAAGCTCTTTGCCACCTTCTCCTCCCTCCTGAATCCTCCTCCCCCTCCCCCCCCTCCTCCCTCTCTGCAGATGACTTCGTCAACCATTTTGAAAAGAAGGTCGACGACATCCGATCCTCGTTTGCTAAGTCAAATGACACCGCCGGTTCTGCTCACACTGCCCTACCCTGTGCTCTGACCTCTTTCTCCCCTCTCTCTCCAGATGAAATCTCGCGTCTTGTGACGGCCGGCCGCCCAACAACCTGCCCGCTCGACCCTATCCCCTCCTCTCTTCTCCAGACCATTTCCGGAGACCTTCTCCCTTACCTCACCTCGCTCATCAACTTATCCCTGACCGCTGGCTACGTCCCGTCTTCAAGAGAGCGAGAGTTGCACCCCTTCTGAAAAAACCTACACTCGATCCCTCCGATGTCAACAACTACAGACCAGTATCCCTTCTTTCTTTTCTCTCCAAAACTCTTGAACGTGCCGTCCTTGGTCAGCTCTCCCGCTATCTCTCTCAGAATGACCTTCTTGATCCAAATCAGTCAGGTTTCAAGACTAGTCATTCAACTGAGACTGCTCTTCTCTGTATCACGGAGGCGCTCCGCACCGCTAAAGCTAACTCTCTCTCCTCTGCTCTCATCCTTCTAGACCTATCGGCTGCCTTCGATACTGTGAATCATCAGATCCTCCTCTCCACCCTCTCCGAGTTGGGCATCTCCGGCGCGGCCCACGCTTGGATTGCGTCCTACCTGACAGGTCGCTCCTACCAGGTGGCGTGGCGAGAATCTGTCTCCTCACCACTCGCTCTCACCACTGGTGTCCCCCAGGGCTCTGTTCTAGGCCCTCTCCTATTCTCGCTATACACCAAGTCACTTGGCTCTGTCATAACCTCACATGGTCTCTCCTATCATTGCTATGCAGACGACACACAATTCATCTTCTCCTTTCCCCCTTCTGATGACCAGATGGCGAATCGCATCTCTGCATGTCTGGCAGACATATTAGTGTGGATGACGGATCACCACCTCAGGCTGAACTTCGGCAAGACGGAGCTGCTCTTCCTCCCGGGGAAGGACTGCCCGTTCCATGATCTCGCCATCACGGTTGACAACTCCATTGTGTCCTCCTCCCAGAGCGCTAAGAACCTTGGCGTGATCCTGGACAACACCCTGTCGTTCTCAACTAACATCAAGGCGGTGGCCCGTTCCTGTAGGTTCATGCTCTACAACATCCGCAGAGTACGACCCTGCCTCACACAGGAAGCGGCGCAGGTCCTAATCCAGGCACTTGTCATCTCCCGTCTGGATTACTGCAACTCGCTGTTGGCTGGCCTCCCTGCCTGTGCCATTAAACCCCTACAACTCATCCAGAATGCCGCAGCCCGTCTAGTGTTCAACCTTCCCAAGTTCTCTCACGTCACCCCGCTCCTCCGCTCTCTCCACTGGCTTCCAGTTGAAGCTCGCATCCGCTACAAGACCATGGTGCTTGCCTACGGAGCTGTGAGGGGAACGGCACCTCAGTACCTCCAGGCTCTGATCAGGCCCTACACCCAAATAAGGGCACTGCGTTCATCCACCTCTGGCCTGCTCGCCTCCCTACCACTGAGGAAGTACAGTTCCCGCTCAGCCCAGTCAAAACTGTTCGCTGCTCTGGCTCCCCAATGGTGGAACAAACTCCCTCACGACGCCAGGACAGCGGAGTCAATCACCACCTTCCGGAGACACCTGAAACCCCACCTCTTTAAGGAATACCTAGGATAGGATAAAGTAATCCTTCTCACCCCCCCCCCCCCTTAAAATATTTAGATGCACTATTGTAAAGTGGTTGTTCCACTGGATGTCATAAGGTGAATGCACCAATTTGTAAGTCACTCTGGATAAGAGCGTCTGCTAAATTACTTAAATGTAAATGTAAATCAATACCTTACCTTCCTCTTGCAGGAACTGCTGACACTCCAGCCACATGAGGTCTAGCATTGTCTTGCATTAGGAGGAACCCAGGGCCAACCACACCAGCATATGGTCTCACAAGGGGTCTGTGGATCTCATCTCGGTACCTAATGGCAGTCAGGCTACCTCTGGCGAGCACATGGAGGGCTGTGCGGCCCCCGAAAGAAATGCCAGACCACACCATGACTGACCCACCGCCAAACCGGTCATGCTGGAGGATGTTGCAGGCAGCGGAACGTTCTCCACGGCGTCTCCAGACTCTGTCACGTGCTCAGTGTGAACCTGCTTTCATCTGTGAAGAGCACAGGGCGCCAGTGGCGAATTTGCCAATCTTGGTGTTCTCTGGCAAATGCCAAACGTCCTGCACGGTGTTGGGCTGTAAGCACAACCCCCACCTGTGGACGTCAGGCCCTCATACCACCCTCATGGAGTCTCTTTCTGACCGTTTGAGCAGACACATGCACATTTGTGGCTTGCTGGAGGTCATTTTGCAGGGCTCTTGCACAAAGGCGGAGGTAGCGGTCCTGCTGCTGGGTTGTTGTCCTCCACATCTCCTGATGTACTGGCCTGTCTCCTGGTAGCGCCTCCATGCTCTGGACACTACGCTGACAGACACAGCAAACCTTCTTGCCACAGCTCGCATCGATGTGCCATCCTGGATGAGCTGCACTACCTGAGCCACTTGTGTGGGTTGTAGACTCTGTCTCGTGCTACCACTAGAGTGAAAGCACCGCCAGCTTTCAAAAGTGACCAAAACATCAGCCAGGAAGCATAGGAACTAAGAAGTAGTCTGTGGTCACCACCTGCAGAACCACTCCTTTATTGGGGGTGTCTTGCTAATTGCCTATAATTTCCACTTGCACAACAGCATGTGAAATGTATTGTCAATCAGTGTTGCCTCCTAAGTGGACAGTTTGATTTCACTGAAGTGTGATTAACTTGGAGTTACATTGTGTTGTTTAAGTGTTCCCTTTTATTTTTTATAAGGTGGATTTGTTTTTGCATGGGGTATGTATGGCACATTGAATTCTCTTTGGAAGAGTAGTGATGAATCAGGTTCTTTGAGCTAAAAAAAAGGCAAGTAACATCAACAGAAGACAGCACTACATACCTGTCACGGCCGTCGAATGAAGAGGACCAGCGTGGTGAGTGTACATATTCCCTTTTAGAAATGACGCAGACAAACACAAAACACAACCGTGACGCTTAAGGGCTATGTGCCACAAACAAAGTTAACTTTTTAAAGGGGCTACCTAAGTATGGTTCCCAATCAGAGACAACGATAGACAGTTGTCCCTGATTGAGAACCATACCCGGCCAAAACCATAGAAATACAAAAACATAGAATGCCCACCCCAAATCACACCGTGACCAAACCAAATAGAGACATAAAAAGGCTCTCTAAGGTCAGACAATACCACTTTCTCCTCAAACCTTGTTCACTGCTCTGAAAGCCAAGCAGTTTCAAGACTCAGGACCACACAGTGATTGTGACTGGGGCACCTACTGCATTGAAATACTCTATGAATAAACTCTATTCCAGATATAAACTGCCCTTTTTTTGTTACATTTTTCCATCAAACATGAACAAATTGTTGGATGTTTTTTATTATTGTTATAATTTTCCTTGTTTCAGGTCAACATCAACAAATTGTACATATAGTATGTACATATATTTGAATTCCAAAACGGTAACATGAAACATAACCAACAAACACCAAAACAATAATTATACATTCCCTTTCAGTTCTCTGCTTTTAATTTTATTTTTTACATTTCATTAACACTTTGTTTTTCTTCCTTACGTACCTTTAATAATTTGACTCGCAAAACATGTGGCTGTAGTGGTGTAAAATACCTACACAACGTAATATCTATTTTATACAAGAAAGTGACCAAGGTCCGGTTGACCCATAAATTAATCTAATTTTTATATTGACAATTCTCAGGGTATCTGCAAGATTAGGGGGAAGAGATAGCAAAAAGGGGTCCCACATTGTATAGGAATCTCCTTTGTTCCTAGCACTAATTTTCTCCAGTGGTAACACTTTGAAGACCTCACAATACACTGATTTATTGTTGGTGGCTGATCTTTTATCCAGTTAAGGAGAACTCATTTGCAGGCCACAAATAATACTTTTTTTTAAAGATTGAGCTGTGCTAAAGTAAGTGAGGGCCTGTTCCCTGACGACACCCAGTACAAATAGCCATGGGTCCATTCTTATAGGACATATGAACATGCCCTCAAGCTCTGTTTTGACATTTTCTCCAAAGATTTTACTCAACGGGTAAATCTTAATGAAATGGAGTGGGTTGAGATGTTCAAGTTCCTTGGTGTCCACATCATCAACGAACTATCATGGTCCAAAACACACCAAGACAGGTGTGAAGAGGGCACGACAACACCTTTTCCACCTTAGAGGACTGAAAAGATTTGGCATGGGTCCCCAGATCCTCAAAAAGTTCTACAGCTGCACCATCGAGAGCATCCTGATTCCTGACTGGTGGCATCACCACCTGGTATGACAAACACTCGGCATCTGACCTTAAGGCGCTACAGAGGGTAGTGCGTACGGCCCAGTTACTGGGGCCAAGCTTCCTGACATCGGGACCTATATACTAGGCGGTGTCAGAAGGAAGGCCCAAATAATTGTCAAAGACTCCAGTCACCCAAATCATAGACTCTTCTCTCTGCTAGGAACAAAAGGCTCCTTCACAGCTTCTACCCCCAAGCCATAAGACTGCTGAACAGTTAAAGAAACGGCCACCCAGACTATATACATTGACACCCCCCCCCCTTACAGTCAATTTACAAATTACCTCGACTAACTTGTATCCCCGTACATTGACTGGATACCGGTAACCCCTGTATATACCCTCGCTATTACATAATTTTCTTGTTACTTTTAGATTTTTATTTTTTAAACTTTCGTTCATTTAGTAAATCTTTTCTTAACTATTTATTGAACTGAATTGTTGGTTAAGGCCTTGTAAGTAAGCATTTCACGGTAATATCTACACCTGTTGTATGCGGCTTTATTAACTCAATTATTATTTTTTACATTGTTTGCAGACTGATGTGTGACACGTATTAATGCCAAAATAACATGCAAAACAGGCCCTGAATGATGGGTCCGCCACTATGTTGGGCGCACCGATTGGTGTCACTTCATCAGTCAGTATGTGTTACACCTGTGCTGGTTGTCATGTGTTACACCTGTGCTGGTTGTCATGTTGTTAGTGGGAAGGTGTTTCACCTGTGTTGACCCAGGTGATCTTTAGAAGTGGCTGGCCTAGTGCTGATGAGAGACATTGGGGAGAGCTACACTTCAGCTGTGGTGCGATTTCGAGCACAATTTATATAAGTTTGAAAGAATCCTGAGTTTTGGTGTGCCTACCACCCTGAGACTCAAGGTGCTCTTGAGAGATTATCAGACTTTTGCTTTGAGAGACCCGGATGAAGGGGTCCCTTTTGTGCTATTTGCAGCACGTGAGGTTGTTCAGGGGTCTCTCGGGTTTAGTCCGAATGAACTCTTCCTTTGAGTTTGCTGAGAGAAGGATTGTTGCAGGGCGACCCCTTAAAAAAATTTGTCAGAGCATGTTATCACTTTTCAATACAGATTACACCATGCCTGTGAGTTTGCCAGTGAGAATCTGGAGAAGGCGCAAACGAAAATGAAAGTTTGGTATGATCAAAAGGCCCGAAACCGCACTTTCGCATGGGGTATGTTCTGGTTTTGTTGTCCGTTCTCTGGGGTCACCGTTGCAGGGTCACTTTTCAGACCCTTACCTCATAATGAAAAAAAAATGTAATCTGGATTACATCAATGCCACACCAGAGCTCAGGAGAAACTTGGCTGTGTCATGTCAACATGTTGAAACCACACTTCATCCACTACGATCCGAGGCAAAGTTGGTGGAAACCAGTAATCATGTTCTGCCTGTGGCCATTGCTGTCACCGTTGACTATAGTCTTCTCAATAGTATGAGGAAAGTCCAATACACCCTGTGCCAGTTGAACGGTTGAGTAACTCAGAGATTTTGGAAAACATTGATGTATTTTTGGCATACTTGTCTCCAGAGGAAAAAGGCAACATTGTTCCACTGCTTTTAGAATACTAGGGTTTATTCTCAGACGTGCCAACCCAACCAAATGTACTCGAGCATGACATTGACGTTGGGGACTCTGCCCCAATCCAACAACATGCCTATCGAGTGAACCCTTTAAAGAGAGGAAAGTTACTAAGAATATTGTAGGAGTATCCCCTTGAAATCAGACAAGTCTGTGGTAAGGACAACTTGGTTGTTGATTATCTTTCAAGGGTGGTCAGTTCATAAGTTTTGTGTTGTCTTTAGCCCGTGTGTAGCCCTGGCTCACCATTTATTTTGACTGTACGTTTTGCCGTTTTAGATATGTATATCGTTTTGGTTGCACTCATTCCATGAGAGTAATAGATTAGAGTAATAGAAATATGTACGTTTTTTAAAACGTCTACGTTTTCAGCAGCTATATAAAATAAGTATTATATGTATTATATTTATTTTAAGTGGCTGTTTTTGTCTTGTATTTAATGATTGACAGCTCCTTTATTTTGGAGAAGGCGATGCATAATTAGCGATGCTTTTAAGTTGATCATGTTGTGCGATGGAAGTTGTTTTCTATTGGTGGTGAGCAAACTTTAGTTTTGGTTTTTCCATTTATGTTATGAAGTTGGACTTTAGCACTTATAGCATGTAGGGTGCATCGATTGGTGTCACCTCGTCAGTCAGTATGTGTAACACCTCTGTTGGTTGCCATCTCGTTAGTGAGAAGGTGTTTCACCTGTGTTGGCCCAGGTGCTATTTAGGAGTGGCTAGCCCAGTACTCCAGTGGAGCTTTAGAGATGTTGGGGAGAGCTACACTTTAATGTGTTATTTAAATGTTTTTATTTCACCTTTATTTAACCAGGTTGACCAGTTCTCATTTACAACTGCGACCTGGCCAAGATAAAGCAAAGCAGTGTGACAAAAAGTTTCACATGGGATAAACAAACCTACAGTCAATAACAACAATAGAAAGGAAAATAGAAAAATCTATTTACAGTGTGTGCAAATGTAGAAGAGTAGGGAGGTAGGCAATAAATAGGCCATAGAGGCGAAATAATTACAATTTAGCATTAATACTGGAGTGATAGATGTGCAGATGATGATGTGCAAGTAGAGATACTGGGGTGCAAAAGAGCAAGAGGTTAAGTAATAATATGGGGATGAGGTAGTTGGCTGTGCTATTTACAGATGGGCTGTGTACAGGTACAGTGATCGGTAAGCTGCTCTGACGACTGATGCTTAAATTTAGAGAGGAAGATGCAGTGCCTTGCGAAAGTATTCGGCCCCCTTGAACTTTGCGACCTTTTGCCACATTTCAGGCTTCAAACATAAAGATATAAAACTGTATTTTTTTGTGAAGAATCAACAACAAGTGGGACACAATCATGAAGTGGAACGACATTTATTGGATATTTCAAACTTTTTTGACAAATCAAAAAACTGAAAAATTGGGCGTGCACAAATTATTGTTGTGTTTATTAGGCATGCAACAGAAAGAAAAAATGATAGTTTGTTATTGGCAAAGTCCAGTAGTCCATCCATGTCAGTCTGTTGTCTTCTGTTTGGTTCCGAATGAACACAACCCAAGATGGTGCATGTGAAATACCTGCCCTCTCCTACCTCCACCTCTAGGACGTACTGTTTCCTGATGGAATAGAACAGGATGCACTCCTTGCTGAAGTCTCTGAAGCAATCCTTGGCATTGTCCCAGTTAATCTACGCGACATAACACAAACCTTCCAATTAGTCACTATCCAATTAATCACTCTATAGAACTTATTGATACATATTGATCACATATTGATAGGACATGGTCATGGGCAAGAATATAGTTCACAGTTCACACCCCAGTAGCCAAATGTAGGATGAACATGGGCAGACCCTCCATACGAGGGGTGTAGTTGTCAAGCAGCAATGGCAAACCAGCAAGATTTCTTTCCTGCAAACAAGACATATTGATCTGATGGCCTGGTCATAGAGTGGTGCAAGCTCCAGCAACAATACAACGTCACAAACTCACTCAGAGCCAAGTATTTGTGCATGTATTCTCAGTGTCTGATCTAGAATTAGGTCCTTCCTGTCCTTATCTTATTCATTATGATCTGAAATGCTAAACTGATCCTATATCAGAACTCCCACTATAAAACTATTAGTGAAAACAGGCCCAGAATCACAGCCTCTGGTTATAAGAAAAGTACCAATCTCTAGTATGGCACTTCAATTAATTTTCCAGGCTTTTTTTTTTTTTTACCTTTATTTAACCAGGCAAGTCAGTTAAGAACAAATTCTTATTTTCAATGAAGGCCTAGGAACAGTGGGTTAACTGCCTGTTCAGGGGCAGAACGACAGATTTGTACCTTGTCAGCTCGGGGGTTTGAACTCGCAACCATTACTAGTCCAACGCTCTAACCACTAGGCTACCCTGCCGCCCCATTGATGAGCACCATACTTACAGATAACCACAAGATGCACAGGTTGCCGAAGTCGTATAATATTTTGGGGCAGAATAGCTCCTGGCTGAAAAAAAAAGCTAAATATTCAGAACCTTGAGCAACCTCATATGAATACTTCAAGCATTATTTATATAGCAGAGAAATATCATATTAAAGCACTTCTACATGCAACTCTGTGCAACGAATGTGCCATGTACATTAAGATATGTGGTTCTGACCTATATTTGGTGGTGTTGAGCAGAGTCCACTGGGGGTTGACACTAGGGCTGCCAACTTTCTCACTACCAAATAAGGAACAAAAGGTGGCGTGCCAGTGCACGGTGCCATGGCGGTGTAGGTATGGTCTTGTGTGAAAGAATATACAGTGTATATATATCATATTCTTAGTCAATTGGAAAGGCAAAAAAATGTATATTCCATTTAGTCTATAGCTTTACTAAAACTGTATCATTATGTAAACTTATGGGAATAAACCTCAAAATAAATTATTAAAGAATTCACAATTTGAACCTTTACAGCAAAAAAAAAACACATTTCAAATGCAAAAGAGGAAAAGAGGGGCACGAGTCACTCACCAAGTCTACTTTTTCCATGGATATTTTTTTGCTACTCTTGACTGATTCAAGCAGTCCTTTGTCCTTTTGCATAGCTCACAGATATTTGAAGTTCATTTTTGATCTGCTCTGTCACAGAGCCTCTGTGCTGCATCCGTTTCTTGAGTCTGACCATTTAATGGTCATCAGAGAGAAAATCCTCTCCACAAAGGCATTTGAGCCTGGCACACGGAGGACAAATGAGACAATCCTGAACATGTTGATCAAGTTGTCTTTCTCTGGGTTTTGGAAAACTGCCACCCACTTCTCACTGGTGGATTTTGTGATATTCTGTCTGTCTTTCTGTATTTCCTCCAGGCACAACACTCTTCGTAGAGTTGGTCCATACTGACTGTTTCTGTCATTTTGAGGGCAACCACCACCTGCTCCAGGTCAGTGAAGGAGAGCTCCTCAGAGGCTGATCGGTTTCAGTTTCACCATTACATTGACAAGTGGTTTGATTTCTCACCAGAAAATGTATGTAATGACAGTGTCATAGAACTTCACAAAGTCCTGTTGCTACTTGGACCTTTGTGCTGACAATTGTTTGTCCATCAGCTGCTTGGTCTGGTATCCAAAAAACTGTTCTGTTTCCGCTGAAACATCTTCATTTTGAAATGTTGGACTTCCTCGTAAACATCTGTGATGCAGAGAGATGTTTCCTCCAGCTTTTTTAGGAGTTGGTCAAAAGGACGACGAGACGGCCTAAAACAACGACGAGACGGCCTACAGGGAGGAGGTGAGGGCCCTCGGAGTGTGGTGTCAGGAAAATAACCTCACACTCAACGTCAACAAAACTAAGGAGATGATTGTGGACTTCAGGAAACAGCAGAGGGAACACCCCCCTATCCACATCGATGGAACAGTAGTGGAGAGGGTAGCTAGTTTTAAGTTCCTCGGAATACACATCACAGACAAACTGAATTGGTCCACTCACACTGACAGCGTCGTGAATAAGGCGCAGCAGCGCCTATTCAACCTCAGGAGGCTGAAGAAATTCGGCTTGTCACCAAAAGCACTCACAAACTTCTACAGATGCACAATCGAGAGCATCCTGGCGGGCTTGTATCACCGCCTGGTACAGCAACTGCTCCGCCCTCAACCGTAAGGCTCTCCAGAGGGTAGTGAGGACTGCACAACGCATCACCGGGGGCAAACTACCTGCCCTCCAGGACACCTACACCACCCGTTGTTACAGGAAGGCCATAAAGATCATCAAGGACATCAACCACCCGAACCACTGCCTGTTCACCCCGCTATCATCCAGAAGGCGAGGTCAGTACAGGTGCATCAAAGCTGGGACCGAGAGACTGAAAAACAGCTTCTATCTCAAGGCCATCAGACTGTTAAACAGCCACCACTAACACTGAGTGGCTGCTGCCAACACACTGTCATTGACACTGACCCAACTCCAGCCATTTTAATAATGGGAATTGATGGGAAATGATGTAAATATATCACTAGCCACTTTAAACAATGCTACCTTATATAATGTTACTTACCCTACATTATTCATCTCATATGCATATGTATATACTGTACTCTACATCATCGACTGCATCCTTATGTAACACATGTATCACTAGCCACTTTAACTATGCCACTTTGTTTACTTTGTCTACACACTCATCTCATATGTATATACTGTACTCGATACCATCTACTGTATGCTGCTCTGTACCATCACTCATTCATATATCCTTATGTACATGTTCCTTATCCCCTTACACTGTGTATAAGACAGTAGTTTTGGAATTGTTAGTTAGATTACTTGTTGGTTATCACTGCATTGTCGGAACTAGAAGCACAAGCATTTCGCTACACTCGCATTAACATCTGCTAACCATGTGTATGTGACAAATAAAATTTGATTTGATTTGAACACACCCCACGTTGTGGAAAAAGCACAGATAAATCTCAGCAGCTTCTGTTTTTTCTAAATACTCAAAAATACTCTTCAGTGCCACAGGACAGGTCTCCCCAAGGGACCTGAAGTACGAAGTAAGAGCTGGCCAGCTTTGCAGGAGACGATCGACAGCTGGATGAAGAGAGCCATCGTGTGCAAACATGTCGCAGAATTTCCCTCCATTCAATGTCAACCATGGCAAGAAAAATGCACTCAGTTTCTCTCTTCAGGAAGCAGATACTGAGAGGTGGCTGTAGATCTTTAAAACAATTGTCTCAATATCCACTGACAGCTGATCACAGGTGTGCTTGCAGGCATTATGAGCTATGTGAGCTGGGCAATTAGCTTTCCGAATGTGATTGTTGGCACTGCTCAATAACTGGTAAACGGAGAGGTGTTTTCCAAAGTTGATATTGGCATTATCTGCTGCATAGGGCTGTGATGTGTCTAATATCCAGTTCATGCTTTTCCAGACAGTTCATCAGAGCTTGATGTATGCCATTTGCAGTTTCATCATTGTCTCCATAAAAGTCAAGTAACTTGCACTGCTCTCCATCAGATACAGAAATATCTCATGCACACTGGAAACATGTTTCTTATTTGCCTTGTTTGAGGCATCACTGGCAACTGAGAAATAGACGGGCTCACCTTCGGTTGGTGAGATCCAAAATATCCCACACAGTGTTTGGTCCTAAAACATTCATTGTAATCGTCTCAGCTTTCGTTCTTCCCAAGTGCATCTTCTTCACATAATTTGAGTCATGAAAGAAAGCACCTTTGAGCTTAACAAGACAGTCGGTGCTGTTGTAGCTGAGTCTGTGTTTAACGGTATGGTACGCAGTAACCATAAGGCTTCACTTGCCGCGAATTTGTTATTTTCACGAAGAATGCACCGATATTGCTAGCACCTTCAGCTACTTTGGCCTTCATGAGCATTTCTGTGGATGCATGCTGAGTTAGATCATTCTTTCCTCCATGGCCAATTGAAAATTGCCTACGGCATAAAGTACAGAAAGCTTTCGTCGAGTCACCACTGACGGGCTTAACCCACGTCTATTTTTGCTTCCTATTGTTTGTTGTAGCTGCACAGTATTTACTTTTTTGCAGGTTTATCCATATTTCCTTGATATGCTGAACCGACCGAACAACAACATAAATTACTTTGCAGGAATTTGGCGCGTTTACGCTATACTGTGATTGGATGAATATACGGGACAAGGGAGGTCCCGTATGGGACAAACCAATTTAGCCCAATATAAGGGACATCCCGGCTAATACTCAACAGTTGGCAACCCCAGATGACGCAGCCCATTAACGAGTGGTTCTGAAGCTTCTCGTTGTAGACCCGAGGAAGACCAAACATATATTTGCCAGGCTCTCAAACCAAATCTTCTTCTAAGCGTTTTTGCCATCCTTAATTTACTAGCTACAGTCTCCCTTTTTTATAATGAAGTAATTACAACAGTTCGAGTAACTTTCTTCACCTGGTGGTATCAGCAAAGACACAATCACTGAGTATTGTGGAATATCTATATGAACGACCGATAGACTAGAAAAGATTATCGGTTTAGACGATAGTCCCACTACTGTACATAGCAAAACTGCTGCTATGCCAGCCAACACTCACCGCCTGAGCCACGAACACTGGACAATGCCGAGGAATGTCTAGCTGGGAAAATCAGCAGCAGCACCAAGATAGCTAATTTTCCAACAGAAAGGTGCAGTATTGAGAAAAGTATTAATTGACACAGTGACCAAAATCTAACTCGTGCTGCAAATAAGGCTTGAGTCAACGTATCCGGACATGCATGCAATAAGCAAGCTATGTGACTTGTTACCAAATATTACGATAACTAACCCATTCATATGTGGTGTTAGCTAGCTAGCTACATTAACTACTATGCTAGCTAGCCTGCTAGATAAACATGGTGCTATGATATTTGATAGGAGATATTTAGCCAATGTAGCTAACTAACATTAGCTGGTTATCATTTTGAACATGCACCATTTTCAGCAAGGAGCCATCTGATTTGCGCTGTAACATTAGCTATTTACTGGTGTGCTAATCTGACCAGCCGCAGTCGTACCCGTAAATTGATATTCGGATTAGATTATTGTCATAATAGGGAAAGAAGTGTTTTAAAATGCCTAAATAAAGGTTGGCAATACCTTTAGTTTAGTAAGAATCTTCCTGCATGTTTATGGACCAAGAACGCTGTAGATCACCGTGTGTGTGTCCGCTCTCACTTAAACTATTGGCAGATTTGAGTCCTCATAATCCCCTATATTAGCCAAGTACTATACATTTATACATACTCAGAATTGTTCTTGGTGATATGGTGCTGCTACTGATAAACAACATTTAGAGACATACAGACAACTGAGTTTAAACAAAGTTGACATACATTATATACTAGGTAGAGTGAGCTTAGAGCTATAAGAGAATGAGCAGATATAAAAATGTACAGTGGGTATACAGTTGATATACAGTGGATGTACACATTTACAATATCGGTAAGAATACAGTATATCTAAATGCAGGGAGATGGACAGAGTGCAATGCAGTGTAGTGCAGTTATTTTGTGTGCAGTTCACAGATGGCTTTATGTGGTGTTCAGCATAGAGTGGTGCTGCTGGTAAGGTTGGGTAGGCTCGGTGCTCAAGAGCTCCAGTGCGCCTGCACGGTCCGGTCTATCCGGTAAAACCTCCAGCCCCCCGCACCAGGCTGTCTCTCCGTCTTCTCCCTACAGGTGCTCCCGCCTGTCCAGCGCTGCCAGAGCCTTCCTCCTGTCCTGAGCCGCTAGAGTCTCCCATTTATCCTGAGCCGCTAGAGTCTCTTGTGTGTCCTGAGCCGCTAGAGTCTCCCGTGTGTCCTGAGCCGCTAGAGTCTCCCGTGTGTCCTGAGCCGCTAGAGTCTCCCGTGTGTCCTGAGCCGCTAGAGTCTCCCGTGTGTCCTGAGCCGCTAGAGTCTCCCGTGTGTCCTGAGCCGCTAGAGTCTCCCGTGTGTCCTGAGCCGCTAGAGTCTCCCGTGTGTCCTGAGCCGCTAGAGTCTCCCGTGTGTCCTGAGCCGCTAGAGTCTCCCGTGTGTCCTGAGCCGCTAGAGTCTCCCGTGTGTCCTGAGCCGCTAGAGTCTCCCGTGTGTCCTGAGCCTCTAGAGTCTCCCGTGTGTCCTGAGCCTCTAGAGTCTCCCGTGTGTCCTGAGCCGCTAGAGTCTCCCGTGTGTCCTGAGCCGCTAGAGTCTCCCGTGTGTCCTGAGCCGCTAGAGTCTCCCGTGTGTCCTGAGCCGCTAGAGTCTCCCGTGTGTCCTGAGCCGCTAGAGTCTCCCGTGTGTCCTGAGCCGCTAGAGTCTCCCGTGTGTCCTGAGCCGCTAGAGTCTCCCGTGTGTCCTGAGCCGCTAGAGTCTCCCGTGTGTCCTGAGCCGCTAGAGTCTCCCGTGTGTCCTGAGCCGCTAGAGTCTCCCGTGTGTCCTGAGCCGCTAGAGTCTCCCGTGTGTCCTGAGCCGCTAGAGCCGCCAGCCAGCCAGGAGCTGCCGGAGCCGCCTGTCACGTCGGCGATGCCGGATTCACCCTTCACTCCGGAGCTGCCAGAGTCTCCCGCCTGTCCGGCGCTGCCGGAGTCCCCCGTCCGTTCGAGACCCGTGGCGTGGGTCCCCGGCGTGGGGGGGTGAGTTGGGTTGGGCAGTCAGAAAAACAAACAATGTTGATTTTTGTGTTCAGCCTAGTATAGTTCTCAATCAGAGGCCGGTGTCGGTAGATGTCTCTGATTGAGAATCATGCTTAGGTAGCCTGGGTTTCACTGTTGGTTTGTGGGTGTTTGTTTCTGTGTGAGTGTTTGTCGCCACATAGTACTGTTTCGGTTTTCGTTTTCATCACATCGTTTATTGTATTTCAGTGTTCAGTGTTCAGTTAGTTTTTAATAAATCGTCATGAACACTTACCACGCTGCATCTTGGTCCGATCCTTACTCCTCTTCAGACGAAGAGGAAATATGCCATTACAATAGTATTACTTTTGTGCCTTATTGCAAACAGGAGGCTTCCTTTTCACTCTGTCATTTATGTTATTATTGTGGAGTAACTAACATGTTGTTGACCCATGCTCAGTTATCCCCCCCATCTACCAATAGATGCCCTTCTTTGTGAACCATTGGAAAACCACCCTGATCTTTGTGCTTGAGTCTGTGCTTAAAATTCACTGCTCAACTGAGGGACCTTACAGAGAAATGTACGTGGGGTACAAAGATGTGGTAGTTGTTTAAAAAATCATGTTCAACACTATTATTGCACACAGAGTGAGTCAAAACTGTAACTAAACATTTCTAAGAACATAATTCCACTTTGAAATTTGTAATTGTTACCTATTTCATTACATTGTTTTGTTACATGTAATCTTTTGGTTCAACCATAATGCATAATAAGCATAATCAACAGGGGGGAACATATTGGGTGTGTCCATTTATAAGACTTGTTCATAAAAGAGAGAACTGTT
Source organism: Oncorhynchus gorbuscha (assembly GCF_021184085.1). NCBI lineage: Eukaryota > Metazoa > Chordata > Actinopteri > Salmoniformes > Salmonidae > Oncorhynchus > Oncorhynchus gorbuscha. The sequence continues at coordinate 55,068,447 of NC_060178.1, forward strand.
CATAAAGAAGGGCCTGAGATCAAAGTCAATATTCAGATCACTAGGGGTCAATGTTTTTAGATATATCCAGTAAGACTCCCTTTGTAGTGGTAGGATCTCTGTGTTACCACCTCTCCTTGGTAGAGCAACATGCTCAATGCCTGTGTATTTGAGAGGATGGTTAGCTTCAACAAAGTGAACTGCTACTGGATAGTCAATGTTCTTACACCTGATTTGAGCTGCGGTGTTCAGCTATGCTTTGTTTTAATTGTATTTTTGTTTGTCCTACATAGGCTTTCCCACATGTACAGGTGATGAGATAGATTACTCCCTTGGTCTTGCATGAGATGATACCCCTAACATGAATTTTTCGACTGGCTATTAGCTAGCCATCTAACCAAGCATACCAGACGACAGGTTTGATATGATGTAGCTAGTTAGCTTTCATTAAGACCTGGCCAGCTAAAATTTCTGCTAGCTATCAGTAGCTAGCCAGCTTTTTTCAATTCTGATTTGCTAGCTAATGTTAGGTAGCTAGCATTCTAGGACTGACTGTTCTCATAAAAGTTTATTTTGTAGTGCAAAAATTTATGAAGGATCCAGCTATGGTGGTAATCGGTATCATGTCTGACTACTGCAGTACTGCTTGTCTATGTGCAAGCTAACAGGACCGGATGAGCTAGCAAAACATGTTGTCAGCATCCAGCAGTGATCAGCTATTGGTTGCATACTAATCGAGCTAGCACAAGTTTTGAAAATGGGCTGCGCTGGCCTGTGTTTACCCCTGACTGTGCTCGAATTTGAGAATTCCATTCCAGCCAGCTCGAATTTGGCCCTAATTGTAAGTGCCAGTGGAAAGGCGGCTTTATTCAGCTCAACGAAGGCCTTCTGCTGATATATAAACACACACAGAGAAAATGTTCCCTGTTAATCTTTGAACTATTGATTCCAGAGGTGTCTGACCTCTCTGGCATCGCTCATGCTCTTTCTGGAGCTGCTCCACCTCCACATTCAGGCTGAGGGAAAACCAGGGGTGCAACTTTAGTTTTAGAAGTGGGGGGAGGCATTAATCATTAAAGTGTCCAGTTGGATAAACACTCCAAACAGCCTACCCGACCACTCGGAGGCGTCTGCATGGTCCTAAAGCACACTGTTGCCTTGTTTTGTATCACATTCCAATGATAAAACTGGGGGAGACAAATGTAATTCTGACATGCACCCCCCCCCCCCCACCATCCCCAGTGAAGGTTGCGTAATGTTATGTTTGCACTGTTTTCCCCTATCAGTGAACACTGTGTGGGGAAATAATAGAGATGTGACTTAGCAGGATCAACAAGCTGCTTTGTGAGCTCAAGAGTTTGGTTAAGGGGGAGGGGAAGTAGATATTACAAATAGTTGACATATTGTGTCATACTGTGTGCACTAGACATCTGATTTACGGATAAGCGATTCAGTTTCTCTTAGTGTTCTGGATAGATTTTGTATCCTACTCTGTCCTTTATGCTGTACACATGAAACACGACCTAATTAGAATGTAGGGTTAGGGTTAGTTTTTAGGGAAGTTAGGAACCAACAGGCAGTTAGGAAAGCTAAGGCTAGCTTTTTCAAACAGAAATTTACATCCTGTAGTACAAACACAAAAAAGTTCTGGGACACTGTAAAGTCCATGGAGAATAAGAGCACCTCCTCACAGCTGCCCACTGAGGCTAGGAAACACGGTCACTACCGATAAATCCACAATAATTGAGAATTTCAATAAGCATTTTTCTACGGCTGGCCATGCTTTCCACCTGGCTACCCCTACCCCGGTCAACAGCCCAACAGAAACTCGCCCAAACCTCCCCCACTTCTCCTTCACCCAAATCCAGATAGATGATGTTCTGAAAGAGCTGCAAAATCTGGACACCTACAAATCCGCATGACAATCTGGGCCCTCTCTTTCTAAAATTATCTGCCGAAATTGTTGCAACCCCTATTACTAGCCTGTTCTTTCATATTGTCTGAGATTCCCATAGATTGGAAAGCTGCCGCGGTCATTCCCCTCTTCAAAGGGGGAGACACTCTAGACCCAAACTGCTACAGACCTCCTATATCTATTCTACCCTGCCTTTCTAAGGTCTTTGAAAGCCAAGTTAACAAACAGATTACCGACCATTTAGAATCTCACCGTACCTTCTTCGCTATGCAATCTGGTTTCAGAGCTGGTCATGGGTGCACCTCAGCCACGCTCAAGGTCCTAAAGGTTATCATAACCTCATCGAAAAGAGACATTACTGTGCAGCTGTATTCATCGACCTGGCTAAGGCTTTCGACTCTGTCAATCACAACATTCTTATTGGCAGACTCAACAGCCTTGGTTTCTCAAATGATAGCCTCGCTTGGTTCACCAACTACTTCTCCAATAGAGTTCAGTATGTCAAATCGGAGGGCCTGTTGTCCGGACCTCTGGCTGCTGGTGATTCTTTGATCCACCTCTACGCAGACAACACCATTCTATATACCTCTGGCCTTTCGTTGGACACTGTGTTAACTAACCTCCAGGTGAGCTTCAATGCCATACAACTCTCCTTCCGTGGCCTGCAACTGCTCTTAAATGAAAGTAAAACTAAATGCATGCTCTTCAACCGATTTCTGCCTGCACCTGCCCGCCCGTCCAGCATCACTACTCTGGATGGTTCTGACTTAGAATATGTGAACAACTGCAAATACCTAGGTGTTTGGTTAGACTGTAAACTCACCTTCCAGACTCACATTAAACATCTCCAATCCAAAATTAAATCTAGAACCGGCTTCCTATTTCGCAACAAAGCATCCTTCACTCATGCTGCCAAACATACCCTGGTGAAATGTACCATCCTACCGATCCTCAACTTCGTCGATGTCATTTACAAAATATCCTCCAACACTCTACTCAACAAATTGGATGCAGTCTATCACATCCGTTTTGTCACCAAAGCCCCATATACTACCCACCACTGCGACCTGTATGACCTTGTTGGCTGGCCCTCGCTTCATACTCGTTGCCAAACCCACTGGCTCCAGGTCATCTTCAAGTCTCTGATAGGTAAAGCCCCACCTTATCTCAGCTGGTCACCATAGCAGCACCCACCCGTAGCACGTGCTCCAGAAGGTATATCTCACTGGTCACCCCATAAGACAATTGTTCCTTTGGCCGCCTCTCCTTCCAGTTCTCTGCTGCCAATGACTGGAACGAACTGCAAAAATCTCTGAAGCTGGAGACTCTTACCTCCCTCACTAGCTTTAAGCAACAGCTCTCAGAGCAGCTCACAGATCATCTGTAAATGGCCCATCCAATCTACCTCATCCCCATACTGCATTTATTTATCTTGCTCCTTTGCACTCTAGTATCTCAACTTGCACATTCGTCTTCTGCACATCCTACCATTCCAGTGTTTTAATTGCTATATTGTAATTACTTTTCCACCATGGCTTATTTATTGCCTTACCTCTCTTATCCTACCTCATTTGCACATGCTGTATAAATCTTTTTCTACTGTATTATTGATTGTTTGTTTATTCCATGTGTAACTCTGTAGGTGTCAAACTGCTTTGATTTATCTTGGCCAGGTCACAGTTGCAAATGAGAACTTGTTCTCAACTGGCCTACCTGGTTAAATAAAGGTGAAATAAATCAAATAAAATGTAATTTACCACAGGTGAACTCCAATCAAGTTGTAGAAACATCTCAAGAATGATCAATGGAAACAGGGTGCATCTGAGCTCAATTTTGAGTCTCATAGCAAAGTGTCTGAATACGTATGTAAATAAGGTACATCTGTTTTTTTGTATTTTTATACATTTGTTAAAATAAATAAAAACGTTTCGTTTTGTCATTACGGGGTATTGTGTGTAGATTGCTGGGGATTTTTAAAAAATGTATTCAACTTTAGAATAAGGCTGTAATGTGGAAAAGTGAATGGGTTGGAATACTTTCTGAATGCACTGTATGTTTTGAGTGTCAAACTCTATGAAATGTCTCTCTTTTGAGTGGGTGGGGTTGAACACTTTGGCATGACTCTTACCGGTCAGTTTCAAATCAAATTTATTTATATAGCCCTTCGTACATCAGCTGATATCTCAAAGTGCTGTACAGAAACCCAGCCTAAAACCCCAAACAGCAAGCAATGCAGGTGTAGAAGCATGGTGGCTAAGAAAAACTCCCTAGAAAGGCCAAAACATAGGAAGAAACCTAGAGAGGAACCAGGCTATGTGGGGTGGCCAGTCCTCTTCTGGCTGTGCCGGGTGGAGATTATAACAGAACATGGCCAAGATGTTCAAATGTTCATAAATGACCAGCATGGTCAAATAATAGTAAGGCAGAACAGTTGAAACTGGAGCGCAGCATGGCCAGGTGGACTGGGGACAGCAAGGAGTCATCATGTCAGGTAGTCCTGGGGCATGGTCCTAGGGCTCAGGTCAGTTGAAACTGGAGCAGCAGCATGGCCAGGTGGACTGGGGACAGCAAGGAGTCATCATGTCAGGTAGTCCTGGGGCATGGTCCTAGGGCTCAGGTCCTCCGAGAGAGAGAAAGAAAGAATGAGAGAATTAGAGAACGCACACTTAGATTCACACAGGACACCGAATAGGACAGGAGAAGTACTCCAGATATAACAAACTGACCCTAGCCCCCCGACACAAACTACTGCAGCATAAATACTGGAGGCTAAGACAGGAGGGGTCAGGAGACACTGTGGCCCCATCCGAGGACACCCCCGGATAGGGCCAAACAGGAAGGATACAACCCCACCCACTTTGCCAAAGCACAGCCCCCACACCACTAGAGGGATATCTTCAACCACCAACTTACCATCCTGAGACAAGGCTGAGTATAGCCCACAAAGATCTCCGCCACGGCACAACCCAAGGGGGGGGGGGCGCCAACCCAGACAGGATGACCACAACAGTGAATCAACCCACTCAGGTGACGCACCCCTTGCAGGGACGGCATGAGAGAGCCCCAGTAAGCCAGTGACTCAGCCCCTGTAATAGGGTTAGAGGCAGAGAATCCCAGTGGAAAGAGGGGAACCGGCCAGGCAGAGACAGCAAGGGCGGTTCGTTGCTCCAGAGCCTTTCCGTTCACCTTCCCACTCCTGGGCCAGACTACACTCAATCATATGACCCACTGAAGAGCTGAGTCTTCAGTAAAGACTTAAAGGTTGAGACCGAGTTTGCGTCTCTGACATGGGTAGGCAGACCGTTCCATAAAAATGGAGCTCTATAGGAGAAAGCCCTGCCTCCAGCTGTTTGCTTAGAAATTCTAGGGACAATTAGGAGGCCTGCGTCTTGTGACCGTAGCGTACGTGTAGGTATGTACGGCAGGACCAAATCAGAGAGATAGGTAGGAGCAAGCCCATGTAATGCTTTGTAGGTTAGCAGTAAAACCTTGAAATCAGCCCTTGCTTTGACAGGAAGCCAGTGTAGAGAGGCTAGCACTGGAGTAATATGATCAAATATTTTGGTTTTAGTCAGGAGCCATATTTAGCACTAACTGAAGTTTATTTAGTGCTTTATCCGGGTAGCCGGAAAGTAGAGCATTGCAGTAGTCTAACCTAGAAGTGACAAAAGCATGGATTAATTTTTCTGCATCATCTTTGGACAGAAAGTTTCTGATTTTTTGCAATATTACGTAGATGGAAAAAAGCAGTCCTCGAAATGGTCTTGATATGTTATTCAAAAGAGAGATCAGGGTCCAGAGTAACGTCGAGGTCCTTCACAGTTTTATTTGAGACGACTGTACAACCATTAAGATTAATTGTCAGATTCAACAGAAGATCTCTTTGTTTCTTGGGACCTAGAACAAGCATCTCTGTTTTGTCCGAGTTTAATAGTAGAAAGTTTGCAGCCATCCACTTCCTTGTCTGAAACACATGCTTCTAGCGAGGGCAATTTTGGGGCTTCACCATGTTTCATTGAAATGTACAGCTGTGTGTCATCCGCATAGCAGTGAAAGTTAACATTATGTTTTCGAATAACATCCCCAAGAGGTAAAATGTATAGTGAAAACAATAGTGGTTCTAAAACGGAATCTTGAGGAACACCGAAATTTACAGTTGATTTGTCAGAGGACAAACCATTCACAGAGACAAACTGATATATTTCCGACAGATAAGATCTAAACCAGGCCAGAACATGTCCGTGTAGACCAATTTGGATTTCCAATCTCTCCAAAAGAATGTGGTGATCGATGGTATCAAAAGCAGCACTAAGGTCTAGGAGCACGAGGACAGATGCAGAGCCTCGGTCCGATGCCATGAAAATGTAATTTACCACCTTCACAAGTGCCGTCTCAGTGCTATGATGGGGTCTAAAACCAGACTGAAGCATTTCGTATACATTGTGTGTCTTCAGGAAGGCAGTGAGTTGCTGCACAACAGCCTTCTCTAAAATTTTTGAGAGTTTCAGCCTCTCTCTGCTTTAGCTCATCCTCTGTCCTACTCTGTTGCTCCTCCTTCATCTTCCTCAGCATGGAGTCAATGGCACTCAGATCCCAGTTCCGTAAAATGGTAATCACAGCCATCCCAAGAAGCCACCTGGAACATGCCAACAAACACATAAGCCCAAACAAGGCTTGTAAAACACAAATACAGACACCCTCTGTCTCTCTCTCGTTCTCGAACACACACATACACAGAGATATAGAACCTTGATTATTGCATGCCTGCTCTGGAGTGCTGACAACACCTGCGTGGGTCCTCGGGTCTGCCCCCAGCTGAACTGCTCCAAGATGGCCCCCAAAAAGGAGCTCTGTAGATTGGCTGCCATCCAAACACACCCTATTTTAAAAAACACTACCTGACATACTTCTGCAATTACTAAGGCCTTAGGCATGGACACCTAACTCCAATACTCAGAAGTTATTTGCCTGCTGGAGGAAGCTTGTATATAACCTATGCTCCAAAAAGAAAGGGTTTAAGTCAAGTCATGCTTTTTTGCCTATCAATAGTTTGTATATGTCAATGGGAATTGGTGGGGGAACACTCAATCTCATCTAACCAAGAGCTAATATTTCTATTAGCGCTGTATTATCTCACCAGTGTGTTCTCTCCACCAATAGGGTGATCCCACCTTCTGCTTCTGACACTGATGTGTTGCTGATGGCATCTGTGATGTTGATCATGCAAAGTTGGTTTAGCAGCCACTGGCACATTTTGGGTCTCTGTCATAGACCTAGATAAGTACCAAAGCAAAATTATGTTAGAAATGTCCTGTAAATGTACACTGAGTGTACATAACATTAAGAACACTTGCTCTTTCCATGACATGATATGATCCCTTATTGATGTCACTTGTTAAATCCACTTCAATCAGTGTAGATGAAGGGGAGGAGACAGGTTAAAGAAGGATGTTTATGCCTTCAGACAATTGAGACATTGAATGGCACACTTACACAAGAGGGTGAATGTGCAAGAACGGGGTATGGTAGTACAGTAGGTGTCGTATACTCCCTCTAGGTCATCAGGCTGCTGATTATCCCGCACAGCTGTCACCATCGTCTCGCGCACCTGCGCCTCATGACACTCACCTGGACCATCACCTCCTTGATTATCTTCCCTCTATCTGTCACTCCTCTTGGTTCCTCCCTCAGGTGTTATTGATTCTGTTTTCATGTCCTTGCGTTGTTTGTCTTCATTGTTTCTTTTATGTATTAAAACACTCACTCCCTGAACATGCTTCCAGACTCTCAGCGCACTCCGGGTGCACCGGTTTGAGTGTGTCAAGAACTACAACGCTACTGGGCTTTTCATGCTCAACAGTTTCCCTTATTTATCAAGAATGGGCCACCACCCAAAAGTCATCCAGCCAATTTAACACAACTGTGAGAAGCATTGGAGTCAACATGGGCCTGCATCCCTATGGAAGGTTTTCGACACCTTGTTGAGTCCATGCCTCAAAGAATTTAGGCTGTTCTGAGGACAAAGGGGGGTGCAACTTAATATTAGGAAGGTGTTCTTAATGTTTTGTGCACTGTGTATACTATTGTGAATTATATTGATGCCACAATAATAAAGACAAAGAAAAACATTTTTCCAAGTTATGGAGAAGTAAATCATTGTCACTTGCCACATAAACATTTTTCACAACAGCTTTTTCACTTTAGTATGTGGCCCATGTGCATCTATACATTTTTTTGTCAATTACTCATGTCTTCATTACACGTCCCCACAGATCTTACAGATATCAGTCACACCACCTTTGGAATTGCTAACACTTCCTCGGCCTCTCCATCAAACGCTGCTTCCAGAAGTCGTGTTCGTAGAAATTGCTCTTCCTTCTTCCTCTTGTCCTCCTTCTTCCTCTTGTCCTCCTCCTTCCTTTCATGCTCTGCCTATTCCTGTTCTCTTTGTAGTAGTGCCATAAAAGACTGCAGGCCAATCAAAACACACTTATCAGGGCACACACACTTCTAATTTTCAGAAACAATTGCCTCACATTGATTGTACGCTGCAACACACTCATAGGCACACTCACGGATGCTATTTAAAAGAAGAACAAAGGAGGAGTCAATGTGTAATGCCAAGAGTTCTATGACTCAGAATTTAACATTTTAAAATGTTAATATGCTTTATAAATCCAAACCTAACACCATTATCATAGCTAATTAGCTAAACGCCTCTTTCTCAATGTTAGAAGGTAGGTTGGTAGCCTAGTGGTTAAAGAGTTAGGCCAGTAACCGAATGGTTGCCAGCTAAGTGAGAAGTCTGTTGATGTGGCACTTAACCCTAATTGCTCCTGTTAGTTTCTCTGGCTAAGAGTGTCTGCTAAAATGTAAATGGTCCATAAGGTCTTTGTGGTTCTGTTTTTCCTTCCGTCTCCCACCCCGCTCTCACCTGGTCAGCAGGCCTTGAGTGGCCCACTGGATGGTCACTGCAGCTAGCTCCTCTGGAGTCGGCTCTATAACCACAATAAGCATGCATACAGTTAGGAAAAACAAGGCCCTATTATTATTCAAATGTATAAATATGAAATAGTGTGTACGGTGTAGTTTAGCCTCAGTGCAGACTTATTGTATTTTCTTTGTATGTCAAGGTGTATTTCTTCATTGCCTTTGTAACCAGGTACATTATTGAGAACACATTGTCTTTTACAATAACAAGAGCAAAACCGCAAAGCAATAGACTAACACAACAACACCCGTGCAGACAATAGAGCATGACCACAGTATACATAAGATTGTACAGTCGACTTTACCGCCTAATCCTATCTGTACAGCCCAAATATTTATTTTACCTGGAGTATTCGGTTCCTTTGTGCTGTTCAATATGGTGACCTTGACCTTTCTGTTATCATAATATTTCACATAGGCCTATGTGTTTATATATGGTTTGTAAATGTTTAGAAATTGATTTGTTACATTTTTATTTTTTGAAAGTATTAATTGGTATTGAATTGAAATTTAGAATACATACAAGGTATGTGTTTCATATAACTTCATGAATATCATCAGAGGGCTCCAGAAATAATTGTTAATTTGCTGACTAAAGTAGTATGGCAACAGTTGTCAAAACAATGAATCCTGCTCTATGGTATGTCGCGAGTCGACAATCTATCTACTGCTCCCCTGTGTGCCTTGGGTGGTGCCTGCAGGAAACAATGAGGGATTGTTTTCAAGCTTCCACTTGAGTGAGTTGCATCACTTCCTTTGACCCCATCAGACTCCCTTAGGTTTACAAAGAGACAATTGTGTAATTTAGGCCCAAGTAATGTGTCCACTGTCTTTCTCATAAATCATGTTTAATAAATAGAGAGTGCATTCTGTTCTGCCACAGGCGGGACACAAGACACAAACCTTCTGCATAACAACACATAATGCAACCGTGATAGACTATATTCTATTGCTCTTTTGGCTATCACGCCTGGAGCGACAGTAGCTTTTAAGATCTTAGGGAAGGTATGATGTCACCAATGTACCTCAGCCAACCTGCGAGTCTCACTTCAACTACACAAGCATTATGCACACAGATCTCAATTTAGGATTAAGGCCTAAGTGTACGAGGACATTCAAATCAGATCTTCTTTACATTGTTGCAATGGAAGTAAGACAAAGGTAAATTGCCCAATTGACTCATTTCCGATTGTAAGATTATTGTATCTTTTTTTTACCTTTATTTAACTAGGCAAGTCAGTTAAGATCAAATTCTTATTTTCAATGACGGCCTAGGAACAGTGGGTTAACTGCCTGTTCAGGGGCAGAACGACAGATTTGTACCTTGTCAGCTTGGGGATTTGAACATGAAACCTTTCGGTTAGAATGAGTAATACAAAGCAGTACTTTTCCTTGGTGGTTGCACAGTCTTGGCACTGGCAGAGAGGGTGTTTTCTTATGCCTTGGCAGCAGCATTTCTTGTGGACTGGCTACCCTGGGTCGGCCGGTGTTCTGTCTGCGCTGTGGGGATACACCTTCCAGAGCACAAACAAAGAGTGGAAATTATACTACACATCAAAAGAAAGATCAGCACAACACATCACTATGTACAGAAGGCTAGGCTATCACATATAATGGAATGGTAACTTAAACCAAAAAACAGGCCTGTTTGTGTTCAAAATGGGCTGGGATATTGGTAACTAAATGATGTAGTCTGTAATTGTTTTGCATCTTCACTTCAGAGCACAAGCTTTTGCTAAGGCCTAAATTGTCACATTCAGAAACAGATCGACATCGGCTGACTGCTTTAATCCTCCAATGCCATGCATGTCTTGCATACCTGCCTTTTATGATTGGACTGCTCCCTTTGACGGTGCCAGTTTTCCCTGGACGTTAAGTACCGCGTGAACTGGTATCTTGTCAAAATAATAGCTAGAGGAACCAATCTAGGAGCCCATAACTGTAGTACAATTATCCAGGGGCGGACTGGCCATCTGGCATTTTGGGCAAATGCCAGATGGGCTGGTCCATTTTTAGCCAAGGGGGCCAGAATGGTCCGGTGTGTTAAAAATGCCAGGGCATATTTCTGGTCCCAGTCTGCCCCTGCAATTAGCCAATAAGAGATGGTGGTTTCAAACCTCTCCAACTAGTTGTTGGTGTTAGATTCACTTCCTGAAAGCTTGCTGGTGACCATGGTAACACCTGTGCGGATGGATGCGGTAAAGAGGTCAATGGAGCGCAGACTGGGGGGGATAGAAGCACGTCGGATTGACACACATTCAACAAATCTGATCTAACAAAAAGCGATATTCGCCAAATCTCATGATTGATTTATGTAATGGCCCACAATGTGGTTACTAAAGTCCAATTTGGATGTATTAGACTGTATTCGCTGCAGAACATTTAGAAGTAGTACATTTTCAGGTTTAGAAGAAGTGACTGCTAAACTCCCATTCGTAAAAGCTGACAGCATAGCTAGCATTGAGAAACTGGTGATGGTAATCAAATATGTTTTTTAAAGGGATAATCCATCACAAACCACACATTTTCTATGATTAACAGTGTTGAACAGTTTAATAACACTAATATGTGAACACATTTTTTAATTTGTCAATATAACAAAGTTGGTGCCAACATCATTGCGGAAATATGTTGCAGCTCAGTCAAATACAAAACCCATAATGCAATGCTCTCTCTTTGCTGGCTAGCTAGCTAGCTAGGTATGGCAAACATACAGTTGAAGTCCAAAGTTTACATATGTAACCGGTGTGAAATGGCTAGCTAGTTAGCGGGGTGCTCGCTAATAGCGTTTCAATCAGTGACGTCACTCGCTCTGAGACCTTGAAGTAGTTGTTCCCCTTGCTCTGCCTTTAAACAGCTTGGAAAATTCCAGAAAATGATGTCATGACTTTAGAAGCTTCTGATAGGCTAATTGACAACATTTGAGTCAATTGGAGGTGTACCTATGGATGTATTTCAAGGCCTACCTTCAAACTCAGTGCCTCTTTGCTTGACATCATGGGAAAATCAAAAGAAATCAGTCAAGAACTCAGAAAAAAATGTGTAGACCTCCACAAGTCTGGTTCATCCTTGGGAGCAATTTCCAAACGCCTGAAGGTACCACGTTCATCTGTACAAACAATAGTACACAAGTATAAACGCCATGGGACCACGCAGCCGTCATACCGCTCAGGAAGGAGACGCGTTCTGTCTCTTGGAGATGAACGTACTTTGGTGCGAAAAGTGCAAATCAATCCCAGAACAACAGGAAACGACCTTGTGAAGATGCTGGAGGAAACAGGTACAAAAGTATCTATATGCACAGTAAAACGAGTCCTATATCGACATAACCTGAAAGGCCACTCAGCAAGGAAGAAGCCACTGATCCAATACCTCCATACAAAAGCCAGACTACAGTTTGCAACTGCACATGGGGACAATTATGTTTGTAGGAAAAAGGGGGAGACTTGCAAGCCGAAGAATAACATCCCAACCATGAAGCACGGGGTGGCAGCATCATGGTGTGGGGTGCTTTGCTGCAGGAGGGCCTGGTGCACTTCACAAAATCGATGGCCTCATGAGGAACGAAAATGATGTGGATATATTGAAGCAACATCTCAAGACATCAGTCAGGAAGTTAAAGCTTGGTCGCAAATGAGTCTTCCAAATGGACAATGACCCCAAGCATACTTCCAAAGTTGTGGCAGAATGGCTTAAGGACAACAAAGTCAAGGTATTGAAGTAGCCATCGCAAAGCCCTGACCTCAAACCTATAGAAAATTTGTGGGCAGAACTGAAAAAGCGTGTGCGAGCAAGGAGGCCTACAAACCTGACTCAATTACACCAGCTCTGTCAGGAGAAATGGGCCAAAATTCACCCAACTTATTGTGGGAAGCTTGTGGAAGGCTACCTGAAATGTTTGACCCAAGTTAAACAGTTTAAAGGCAATGCTACCAAATACTAATTGAGTGTATGTAAACGTCTGACCCACACCGACTTCAACTATATAATAGACAGTAGTGTGTGTGTGTGTGTGTGTGTGTGTGTGTGTGTGTGTGTGTGTGTGTGTGTGTGTGTGTGTGTGTGTGTGTGTGTGTGTGTGTGTGTGTGTGTGTGTGTGTGTGTGTGTGTGTGTGTGTGTGTGTGTGTGTGTGTGTGTGTGTGTGTGTGTGTGTGTGTGTGTGTGTGGGTGTGTGTGTGTGTGTGTGGGTGTGTGTGTGTGTGTGTGTCTGTAAAGAGTCAAAAAAAGTAAACGGGTCAATGCAGATAGTTTGGTAGCTATTTGGTTCACTATTTAGCAGTCTTATGGGTTGGGCGTAGAAGCTGTTCAAACAAACAAGAGATTTAAATGCATTTGTATATGATTTGTTTACATCAAACCATCACTTTACTTTTTTAGGAATTTAGAATCGTTAGCACTTTTTTTATGTTTCTATGACAATCAATGCAATTATTATTGTGAACAAGAGATTTAAATGCATTTCTATATGATATCATTACTTTATCTCAACATCACTTGACTTGTTATGCAATTCAAAGATTGTAAAAGTTGGCCAGACCTTTTTAGATTAATTATCACTTGTTTTGATGTTTCTACGGCAATCAATGCAAAAGTCATTGTGAACAAGAGATGTAATGGAGAATTTATGTTGTGTCTAATAGAAAACCTTTTTTTACCTCGGTGATATACTGATCCCATACATCCAGTGGAAACGTCCATAAAAGACGTGAAGATTTTTCCCCTGCACAAAAACAGCTGTCTGTCTCAAGCTCAATAGGCTAGTTGATACAATGTTACAAGTTCGCTCGTGACAGCTTCGTGCTGGACACAGTTTATTAATTTGATACAATGTTGCACTTTACTAGAGATACCTCAAGTCAAGACAAATAGAAAGTGAGGCTGACAGGCCGAGTAGAGACCTGAATTCAACTGAAAGAATCTGTTTTTTTCATCAGGATATTTTCTTCTGTTATTATTTGTTGGCCTTATGCCTAAATATTTTATTTAGTTGATGATGGAAGTTATAGGCCTACTGCTGCGTTGGTTTCATGCGCTCATTTATTTAGTGGCAAATGGATCAAGGTTTATCAGTGTGTATGGTGCTCGCTCCTGCGTTACTTGATTTTTTTTAAATCATGTTAATTCAGATTTGTATGATTAACCAGAAAAACGAAAACATTATTATTGAAAATAAACTTCCACAAAAATGCGCATATGCAAATCAGAGCTGGCACGCAGATTGGTGGAAATGGTAGGATAAATTGTTAGCTTCCCCAAACTTGAAACTCACTCACTTTACCATAACACCCATTAAACAAGTTCGCATGAAAAAGCGTGCCTCTTTTAAACAAATTCGCATGAAAAAAACGTGTCCCCCTATGGAAATCAAATGCCCATCCATCTGTCCTGGCGCCGGCCATGATTATCGTTAACAGTTGACAAAGACTACCAAGACAATGACAAATATTTATACAGTCCTATCACCAGATGAATGTTCTGCAGGGAACGACACTAGACAGTTCAATGTACACCACATTCCTATTATATCCGAGTGTGGAAGTGTGAGGGCTGATATGACCGTGCTACAAACTAACTGTAAAAAAAATTAGAACATTTGCAGTTGCAATCTGTAAAGTTGAGGCGGGGCAGAAATCGTCAGCAATATGTGAGACGGGCGTTTTTCTCATTTCTGAAACTCTTCCATTCTCCCTAACATGCCTCAAGCAAGCATGAAAATGAACAGGTTCTGCCGGAGTTGGTGATAAAGTCAAACAGCACGCTCTTTTTGACGAGTCCAGCACGGACTAGGAATGCGATTCAGTCTCATTGGAGAATAAGTTTCGAAAGAAGGACTAAATAGTTGCAAACAGCCTAAACTGAAACCATGGACGTATTCAATTCATGAAGAATGTCAGTTGAGCCATAAAGTGAGTTCTCAAATTGTTTCACTAAACATATGGGAAGATAATGTGTAACATTTCTCTCTTGGTTGATATTTATTGATTTGTTCGTGGGATTTGTTTTGAGGATGTATACCTACTTTATTCAAACACCAAAATAGCAAGGCTATTTTGTTGAGCTGAGAAACATAATTGTCCCCGAAGTTATAGATATTTCCTAGAAAACTATTATGTTAAGTGTATGTTTGTTATTAGTCTCATTATCCTTATCATTTTTACATTATGTTGGGCTTTTGAGTACTGTATTCCACAGAGTTTCTAAACCCAGAGGCGCAACAACGCTAAACTTCCGGGGACGCTTGCGAAACAGACCAAAACAGAACAGGGCGGGTTTGAGAAGTCAATCAGAGAAGTGAAAAAAAGATTCCTTAGTTGTTAATTTTCTCGTAATATAAAGGCACAGCCTAGATTCTTAAGTAGTTGAACATGTTATTACTCAAAAGTTAAAGTTACCTATATGGAAGGAGTGCCTTTGACTGCCTGCACATGCGCAGTTCGGCGCGAGACGACTTTTAGATCCGAAGACGTGTTTCTACGCATGAGCTTTGCTAGCCAATGTCGCCATGACATCGCCTACAAGCGTGATCAGGGATTTCTATTGGATAAGCAGTTTTCGCCTATCTTCACACTGTACGGTCTTTGGTATTTCGGCATTTTCATGTCAGCCTGCTTAAATATGAACTTGCAAATGGAGTAAGAATTGACTGTTGTGCCAGAGGGAGGAGCCACTCCATAAAGCCTTTTTACCCTGTGGCATATATCCCCCTTTCCACTTTGTTTTAGTGTTGGGTTACACAGGGACATACACAAGAGAATATGAATATGTAAATGGTGACATATTTTGTTTAAGGCTGATTTTGCAAATACGGGTGCTTTTGGATGTTAAATATTTTAGAAAATAAAACGTCTTGAAACTGCTTTTTATGTATCTTCACTCTGTCTGGAAACAAGATCTAATAGTGGCCGAGACCATACTATTACAGAATTTTATCAGTTTCCCCAAATACCCGAGGTCATTACCACCACGTTATAAAATGTGCTATCTTAGTTGAAAAGGAAATCAAAGAAATTGTGCTTAATGTATTTAAAAAAACATTTGTCATTATTTTTTTAAATCATGTTTTTTTTTTACTATTTGGAAGTTTTCTTAGTTATATGTATTCATCATTGTCACGTCTAAATGTCCATATAAGCATTGATGAAACTCAGAAACATGTATTTACCACATCAAACTCGTATTATCTTAAGAACAAGCATAAGGTTCACCTATTGGAAAAATCATCAATATCAATTGTAATTTAATACACCGTTTCCTCAAAAATATGTTCCGTGATGGTAATGACTTAGCATTGTGGTAATGACAAATTACATTTCATATAAAACAACTGATGAAAAATAAATGTAAACATTTGAATGTCACAGTTGTGCATGTTTAATTTTATTGTATGTTTCCCAAGTTTGTTCTTCTAATTGCATGTGAAGTCTTCCAGTAGAGTTTGAAGGGTACCTACCGTACACCTTCTCATTTACAGTCAAATGGACATTAAACTTCTCTTTTGTTCCATCTTTAGTTTTTTCCTCTCACTATTCTGCCTTGCATTCTACTCAAACCACCATGTTTGTCGGCCACCGTCAAAAGCGGAAGTCTGCAGCTCTTTCTCTTTGCAAAGAGGGCACTCTCGATACATGCACTATTTGGTCATCTTCTCGCAACACAAAGACCCAACCAATTCTTAAATATTGCTGCTTTTAACCACTCTGATATAACAACTTGTCTGCCATGAACTGAAGGTTGGCATGTGTCCCTGTCTTTCACTGATGGACTGACAATCCAAAAGGGACATCTGTTGGTGAACTCAGTATATGACAGCTTGACCTCTGATAATTCAAACTTTTGATGGAGTTTTGCCAGTGTGTCGTTCATTTATCACTTCTTTATTTTATTCTTGTGTCTTGTCAATCTTGCCCTTTTTCCTGTTGATGCTCGATTGTTATCATGACATTCAAAGAGCATTTTTATTTAACCTTCTATTGCTGGGCTAATTGCATTCAAATGTTTCTTTCTTGAGTACTGCAGACAGTCTGGCTGTTTGTTGTTTCCACACATTGTCTTCGCAGAGAATCCAAATTCTCTGTGGACCATTTTCACCATGGAATACTTTTTATTAATTTCCCAGCCAAAACCTTGGATATCACTTGTTGGTCTTTTGCACTCTGTTGCTTCTGATATTTATCTCGCGGCTCTGATGTGATGGTGTTATGTTATTCTTCTCAGATTCTGTGGCTTTGACCGCATTTGGTGTTTCGTTTTTGTTCTGAGAGAATCCTAAATACGGATCTTCTCTGACAATCTATCATATATTTATTGTAATACTTTCTCATTTTTCTTTCCCGTGGCCTCCAACTTCACATTTGCCATACATAGATCTCTGTAGACTTTGGATCTGTTTTTTTTTCTCACCTTCCTACGGCCTCTCTGTCTTGGGGTTTCTGAGTTTTAATAGGAGTCGGAATCCGGTGCCATTTGAGGGGCAGGTAGGTCATCATTCTGTAGCTGTAAGACTTCAGGTGAGTGATGTGGTGTGTTCCTTGACATGTATGACTCCATAACCACTCATTTCTGGATAGTTGATCTTCTGTTTCTTTGGTTTATTTTCCATTGCCCCCCCGCCCCCCTTTTTCTCACTGGGAAAGTTGTGAGATGGGTTTCAGTTAACCACTTTCTTTTCTCTTGAGGTATCTTTTTGTTTCTTAAGATACTCTTGGTATCTTATAGGATCTTGTTTGATTTTGTTAATACATGTCATTGTCCTCTCCTTGGTTGATTTAAGGGGGTTTCTTATATAATAATAATAATAATAATTAAAGTCAGTAATAACCATAGAAAATCACATAAATAGACATCAAAATCACACAATCATCCTAACATAATACAAAATATAATGGTCTTATTTAGCAAATAAGTGTTCAATTTCAACTTAACCATGATCATATATGTGATAAAAATATATGTGGTAAAAATGTATGAACTAATACATTTTGTCATTACCACCACATTCTGTCCTTTGCATCACAGTTCATTATGTGGTGGTAATAACGTGTGGTGGGAATGACATTTTTATAGTATTTGTTCATAAATAGCAGGGATTCTGGTTTGCTAAATCCAGTTGAACAGCTAGCATACGATGTATCCTAAATACACATAATTAAAATATATTTTTTAAATCTAACAATTTGATGACATTATAGCCTATTTGGTAATGACGTACAATATTATTTACTTAAGTCATATTTACCTTTATTTTTCTATAATTTCCCGGCATCAAAATTTGAATCTCCCTCCATGACGTCATCAATGCGCTCCACTGTCACTGTTCATATCCATGGTAACCAAGTAAACAAACTTTTAAAAAACGTTATTATTATGTAATTTGCTTGTCGTGGTGGCAATAACAACACGTAGAGACGACTGTATTTTGTGTAAAAAAAAGTAACAAATGGCTTATGCACGTCTAACATGTATATTGTGTCCATTTATTTGCCTCTTTTTAAAAACAGGTGCATTATTTTCTCATTATCAAGACTTTTGTAAGTGTAATACATAGTCGAATGTCAAACGTCTGGGTGTGAGACAGGACAAAAACTGCAAAACAGTGAAATCCAGACATGAAAGGCTTTAGAAAATAAAACAAACAAAAAAACATTGAAAGTTGGGGGAAAAAAAGTTTAAGATTGTTTTAGTCTCTACTTAATGGATGTGATTTTTTTGTGGTTGTTGAAATTAACATTTTATTTTACAAATCTAACCCTGAGACACAAAAAGGCCCGCATTTGCAAAATCACCCATAAATAAGCAGAATTGATCATAGCCTACACATCTGCAACCGTATAACTTTGTTTCCATCCCTCCTCCCTACCAAGTTCTCATATTGTGTGTACCCTTTCAGGTTATCTCTCAGGAATCAGCATGGCGCACCGTTCTCAGTGTTCCTCAGCAGGGGATAACCCCCTGGACCCCAAATACCTGCCTTCCCACTTCCGCGAGGAGTACCGGCTGGCCATTGACGCACTTGTGGAGGATGACTTGGAGGGCTATTATGAATTCCTTCAGAGTGCGGATGTGGTGGACTTCCTCTCCAGACAGGAAATTGAGCACATTAGGTGCACAGTGCAAATTCCGTACCAGAGCACTCAGCCAGAGCTCCCGTATGTAGAGTCTGAGGGAGATGGCTCTTCAGACACATACTGGCCTGTGCACTCTGACTTGGATGCACCTGGTCTTGACCTTGGCTGGCCCCAACAGCATCACTTCATAGGCCCCACCGAGGTCACCACGCTGGTTAACCCCTCTGAGCCAGATATGCCCAGTATCAAGGCGCAGGCTCGTCGACTTATCAAGAATGCTCAACAAGTATGTCGATCAGCTCCATATTATACTAATACTGATTCTGTTGGGAAATATGTTGTGTAACAGAAAGGATATGTAATAGTACAATAGTAAATGTAGAATCAGGGGCATAGTCTGTTTTTGAACATGGAGGGGCCCAATTTAGGCGGGGTGTGGGGGTTTCTCCCCTAGATCTTTTTAGTAAATATAAAATTATTTTCCTGCATTGTAAAGGCCCAAAGCAGCTGTTGATCTCAATATCAAATAATTTCTGGTTAACTATTAAGTACCTTACTGTAATAGTTTTCCATTAAAGTGGTCAAAAATCAAATGTTTTTTTGTTGCAAAAAACTATTTCTCAAGCAAGAATGTCACTAGGACTGTGTGGGCAAGTGGTCTGAGTGGGGGGGGGGGCACCTGGACAGGACACTAGTCTGTTGCAGGGCCTTACCCCTAATTCAACTCCTTGATGCTGAGTGTCAAGCAGAGCGGCATCAGGTTCAATTCTCAACTGGGCATCAAACACCCAACCTTTCAATCTCAGGGTGGACTTTTTAACCACAAGGCCAAGGCAGTTATTTCAAAAATATTAGACATTTTTAGTCATTCAATAAGAGATGCACCAATGTGGATATTGCGGGCCGATATCGATATACTAATTTATTTAACATTTTATGGCCATTCTAGCACAGATAGAAACTGTAACAAAGTTATGTTCATAAGTCTAATAAGAAAATGTGAAATTATTTGATTACATGTTTTACTTGCATCACAAAGTGACTGAAATGCATTCAAAAGGTTTTGCAAAGTTCACGAAAACATCAGGTAGGAATTGTGTGTCTAGAAAATAAGATCTGCATTGCTTCAATTGTGGTTATGTCCCTGTCCCTTCTAATGAGACCTGCAAGGCTTATGAGCATCGTAGAAGGAAACAGAATACATGTGTTCCTGTGAGTTGTAACTTTCAGTGATGGGGTCATAATAGCTTATAGCTCTAAAAGTTAGAGCTAAAAAGTATTTTCCCCCTTTCTGATTACATTTTTTTGCATATTTTTCTGCTGAATGTTATCAGATCTTCAACCAAAACCTAATAGTAGATAAACAGAACCAAATAACAAAAAAATATATACTTATTTCATTTATTTAATTAACAAAGTTATGCAACACCCAATTCCCCTGTGTGAAAAATGTATTGCCCCCTTACACTCAATAACTGTTTGTCCCACCTTTAGCTGCAATGACTTTAGCTGCAATGACTGAAACAGTAGATAGTATAGAATACAGTATATACATATGAGATGAGTAGTGCAAGATATCTAAACATTATTCAAGTGACATTATTAAAGTGACTAGTGTTCCATTAATTAAAGTGGCTAATGATTTCAAGTCTGTGTATGTAGGCAGCAGCCCCTCTGTGCTAGTGATGGCTATTTAACAATCTGATGACCTTGAGATAGAAGCTGTTTTTCAGTCTTTCGGTCCCAGCTTTGATGCACTTGTACTAACCTCACCTTCTGGAGGCAGTGGCTCGAGTGGTTGTTGTCCTTGATTATCTTTTTGACCTTCCTGTGACAGCTGGTGCTGTAGGTGTTCTGGAGGGCAGGTAGTATGCCCCCGGTGATGTGTTGTGCAGACCGCACCACCCTCTGGAGAGCCTTGCGGTTGTGGGCGGTGCAGTTGTCGTACCAGGCGGTGATGCAGCCCGACAGAATGCTCTCGATTGTGCATCTGTAAAAGTTTGTGAGGGTTTTAGGTAACAAGCCAAATTTCTTCAGCCTCCTGAGGTTGAAGAGGCGCTGTTGTGCTTCCTTCACCAAACTGTCTGTGTGGGTCGACCATTTCAGTTTGTCAGTGATATGAATGCCAAGGAACTTAAAACTTTCGACCTTGTCCACTGCTGTCCCGTCGATGTGGATAGGGGGGTGCTCCTTCTGCTGTTTCCAGAAGTCCACAATCATGTCCTTTGTTTTGTTGATGTTGAGTGTGAGGTTATTTTTCTGACACCACACTCACAGAGCCCTTACCTGTAGGCTGTCTCGTCGTTGTTGGTAATCAAGCCTACTACTGTTGTGTCGTCTGCAAACTTGATGATTGAGTTGGAGGCATGCATGGGTGAACAGGGAGTATAGGAGTGGGCTGAGCACGCACCCTTGTGGGGCCCCAGTGTTGAGGATCAGTGAAGTGTAGATGTTGTTTCCTACCTTCACCAACTGGGGGCGGCCTGTCAGGAAGTCTAGAACCTATTTGCACAGGGCGGGGTTCAGAGCCAGGGCCTAGAACTTAATGATGTGCATGGAGGGTACTATGATGTTGAATGCTGAGCTATAATCAATGAACAGCATTCTTACAAGGGTATTCCTCTTGTCCAGATGGGATAGGGCAGTATGCAGTGTGATGGTGATTGTCTGTGGACCTATTGGAGCGGTAAGCAAATTGAAGTGGGTCTAGGGTGCCAGGTAAGGTGGAGGTGATATGATCCTTGAATAGTCTCTCAAAGCACTTCATGATGACAGAAGTGAGTGCTACGGGGTGATAGTCATTTAGTGCAGTTACCTTTGCATTCTTGAGTACAGGAACAATGGTCGCCATCTTGAACCATGTGGGGACAGCAAACTGCTTCAGTGGTACTTATAAGCTATCTTATAAGTTATCTTATAAGCTTCCGGGTTAGAGTCCCGCTCCTTGAAAGCGACAGCACTACCCTTTAGCTCAGTGCGGATGTTGCCTGTAATCCATGGCTTCTGGTTGGAGTATGTATGTATGGTCATTGTGGTGATGACGTCATCGATGCACTTATTGATGATACCAGTGACTGATGTGGTGTATTCCGCAATGCCATCGGAAGAATCCCAGAACATATTCCAGTCTGTGATAGCAAAACAGTCCTGTAGCGAAGCATCTGCTTCATCTGACCACTTTCTTATTGACTGAGTCACTAGTGCTTTCTGCTTTAGTTTTTGTTTGTAAGCAGGAATCAGAATGACAGAATTATGGTCAGATTTGACAGATGGAGGGCGAGGGAAAGCTTTGTATGCATCTCTGTGTGTGGAGTAAAGGTGGTCTAGAGTTTCTTTCCCCTCTGTTGCACATTTAACATGCTGGTAGAAATTAGGTAAAAATGATTTTAGTTTTTCTGCATTAAAGTCCCTCATTGAGTGCGGTCTTAGTGCCAGCATCGGTTTGTTGTGGTATGTAGACAGCTACAAAATATATTGTTAAATAGTGTGGTCTACAGCTTTTCATGAGTGTCACGAGAATTATGTTCTCAATGTTTATAACCCAATTCAATTAAACTACCTGGTCTGCAACCCAGAATTTGTAAGATACTGGTTGAATGAAACAGACAGAGCCCCAGCTAAATAGTCAAAATGTTTATTCACTAGAGCGCTGGTTTGTTGTACAAAACCATTAATTTTATACTAGCTCCTTACGCACATACTTCTGCACACAAACAGTAGATATCATACGCACATACATACACACGAACAGTAGGTATCCTACGCACATACTGTATCAATACCCAGCCGACAAATATTAGGAACCGTGAGAAGCACTCCCTGTCCTCCCTCAAGATTAGGGAGTACTCACTGCCCTCTCCCAAATCTCTCAGAGGCCCCTAGCAAGGTCGGCACCGAATTTTGCTCAGACATTCTGTGTTCAAGATACTATAGAGACATATTGTACAGATATATTGTTTTACCCTAATTCTGACTAAAACTACACACATCATTTATTATCATTTTACTGACTAAGTACACACATCATTAATAATAATTTGATGATTCTAATCAATTTCACTACAATTATATAGTTTCAGGGTGGAATATTCTAATCATTCATTGAAAACATATAAATTCCATTCACAATGAGATGTTTTATTTTTGTTTAATTTAACCTTTATTTAACTAGGCAAGTCAGTTAAGAACAAACGTATTTACAATGATGGCCTACCAAAAGGTAAACGTCCTCTAGTGGTGACGGGGCTGGGATTAAAAATAAAACAAATAAATAACATATAAATATAGGACAAAACACACATCACGACAAGAGAGACAACACAACACTACATAAAGAGAGACTGAAGACAACAACATAGCAAGGCAGCAACACATGAAAACACAGCATGGTAGCATCACAACTTGACAACAACATGGTAGCAACACAACATGGCAGCAGCACAAAACGTTATTGGGCACAGACAACAGCACAAAGGACAAGAAGGAGACAACAATTCATCCCGCAAAGCAACCACAACTCTCAGTAAGAGTGTCCATGATTGAATCTTTGAATGAAGAGATTGAGATAAAACTGTCCAGTTTGAGTGTTTGTTGCAGCTTGTTCCAGTCGCTAGCTGTGGCGAACTGAAAAGAGGAGCGACCCATGGATGTGTGTGCTTTGGGGACATTTAACAGAATGTGACTGGCAGAACGGGTGTTGTATGTGAAGGATGAGGGCTGCAGTACATATCTCAGATAGGGGGAGTGAGGCCTAAGAGGGTTTTATAATTAAGCATAAACCGATGGGTCTTGCGACGGGTATACAGAGATGACCAGTTTTTAAGAGAGTATAGAGTGCAGTGATGTGTCCTATAAGGAGCAGTGGTGGCAAATCTGATGGCCGAATGGTAAAGAACATCTAGCTATTCTAGAGCACCCTTACCTGCCGATCCATAAATTACGTCTCTGTAATCTAGCATGGATAGGATGGTCATCTGAATCACGGTTAGTTTGACAGCTGGGGTGAAAGAAGAGCGATTATGATAGAGGAAACCAAGTCTAGATCTAACTATAGCCTGCAGCTTTGATAGAGTTGAAGTCGGAAGTTTACATACACTTAGGTTGGAGTCATTAAAACTCGTTTTAAAACCATTCCACAAATTTCTTGTTAACAAACTATAGTTTGGCAAGTCGTTTAGGACATCTACTTTGTGCATGACACAAGTTATTTTTCCAACAATTGTTTACAGACAGATTATTTAACTTAAAATTCACTGTATCACAATTCCAGTGGGTCAGAAGTTTACATACATTAAATTGACTGTGCCTTTAAACAGCTTGGAAAATTCCAGAAAATTATGTCATGGCTTTAGAAGCTTCTGATAGGCTAATTGACAACATTGGAGTCAATTGGAGGTGTACCTGCGAATGTATTTCAAGGCCTACCTTCAAACTCAGTGCTTCTTTGCTTTGACGTCATGGGAAAATCAATAGAAATCAGCCAAGACCTCAGACAACAAATTGTAAACCACAAGTCTGGTTCATCCTTGGAAGCAATTTCCAAACCCCTGAAAGTACCACGTTCATCTGTACAAACAATAGTACGCAAGTTTAAACACCGTTGGACCAGGCAGCCATCTTACCGCTCAGGAAGGAGACGCGTTCTGTCTCTTAGAGATGAACGTACTTTGGTGCAAAAGCAAAAAGTGCAAATCAGAACAACAGCAAACGACCTTGTGAAGATGCTGGAGGAAACAGGTACAAAAGTATCTATATCCACAGTAAAATGAGTCCTATATCGACATAATCTGAAAGGCCGCTCAGCAAGGAAGAGGCCAATGCTACAAAAACGCCATCAAAAAGCCAGACTATGGTTTGCAACTGCACATGGGTACAAAGATAGTACTTTTGAGAAATGTCCTCTGGTCTGATGAAACAAAAATAGAACTGTTTGGCCAAAATGACCATTGTTATGTTTGGTGGAAAATGGGGGAGGTTTTCAAGCTGAAGAACACCATCCCAACCGTGAAGCACGGGGGTGGCAGCATCATGTGGTGGGGGTGCTTTGCTGTAGGAGGGACTGGTGCACTGCACAAAATAGATGGCATCATGAAAATTATGTAGATATATTGAAGCAACATCTCAAGACATCAGTCAGGAAGTTAAAGCTTGGTCGCAAATGGGTCTTCCAAATGGACAATGACCCCAAGCATACTTCCAAAGTTGTGGCAAAATGGTTTAAGGACAACAAGTCAATGTATTGGAGTGGCCATCACAAAGCCCTGAACTCAATCCTGTAGAATATTTGTGGGCAGAACTGAAAAAGCGTGTGCGAGCAAGGAGGCCTACAAATCTGACTCAGTTACACCAGCTCTGTCAGGAGGAATGGGCAAAAAAGATTCACCCAACTTATTGTGGGAAGCTTGTGGAAGGCTACCCAAAACGTTTGACCTAAGCTAAACAATTTAAAGGCAATGCTACCAAATACTAATTGAGTGTATGTAAACTTCCGACCCAATGGGAATGTGATAAAAGAAATCAAATGTGAAATAAATTATTCTCTCTACTATTATTCTGACATTTCACTTTCTTAAAATAAGTGGTGATCCTAACTGACCTAAGACAGGGAATTTTACTAGGATTAAATGTCAGCAATTGTGAAAAACTTAGTTTAAATGTAATAGGCTAAGGTGTATGTAAATTTCCGACTTCAACTGTATGTGTTGAGAGAAGGACAGTGTACTGTCTAGCCATAGTCCCAAGTACTTGTATGAGGTGACTACCTCAAGCTCTAAACCCTCAATGGTAGTAATCACACCTGTGGGGAGAGGGGCATTCTTCTTACCTAACCACATGACCTTTGTTTTGGAGGTGTTCAGAACCAGGTTAAGGGGAGAGAGAGCTTGTTCGACACTAATAAAGCTTTGTTGTAGAGCATTGGGAAGATCCGGGGAGGGGCCAGCTGTGTATAAGACTATCATCTGTATATAAATGGATGAGAGAGCTTCCTACTACCTGAGCTATGTTGTTGATGTGAATTGAGAAGAGCTTTGGGCCTAGGATCCAGCCTTGGGTTACTCCCTTGGTGAAAGGCAGTGACTGAGACAGCAGATTTTCTGACTTTATACACTGCACTCTTTGAGAGAGGTAGTTAGCAAAGCAGGCCAAAGGCCCCTCAGAGACACCAATACTTAGCCGGCCCATAAGAATGGAATAGTCTACCGTATCAAAAGCTTTGGCCAAGTCAATAAAAATAGCAGCACAACATTGCTTAGAATCAAGGGAAATAATGACATCATTGAGGACATTTAAGGTTGCAATGACACATCCATAACCTGAGCGGAAACCAGATTGCATACCAGAGAAAAATAGAAATTGGCCTATAAACATTTAGGATCAGCTTGATCTCCCACTTTAAAAAAAGGACAAACCGTGGCTGCCTTCCAAGCAATGGGAACCTCCCCAGAAAGAAGAGACAGGTTAAAAAGGTCAGAGAAAGGCGTGGTGATGATAGGGGCAGCAACCTTAAAGAAGAAAGGGTCTAAACCATCTGACCCAGATGTTTGTTTTTTCAGGAGCTCCTTTAGCACCTCGGACTCAGTGACTGCCTGCAGGGATAAACTTTGTAGCGGAGCAGGGGAAAAGAGGGAGAAGCATTGGGGATAGTCACATTAGAAAGGGGTGGGAGATGAGGAAATGTTGCAAGGAGGCATGGCTGAGTCAAATAGGAATCCTGACTTAATGAAGTGGTGATTAAAGAGTTCAGCCATGTGCTTCTTGTCAGTAACAATCACATCATCAACATGGGCAGCTGTGAGGAGGGGGGTTTATTCTCCAGGTCTTTAACCGTTTTTGCAGAACTTCTTGGGGTTAGACCCACAGAGAGAGAACTGCTCCTTAAAGTAACTAACTTTGGCCTTCCGAATAGCCTTAGTGCACTTATTTCTCATTTGCCCGAACAAGAGCCAGTCAGCCTGAGTATGCGTGTGCCGAGCCTTTAGCCAAATGCAATTCTTGAGGTGGAGTAACTCACCGTCAAACCAGGGGCTGAACCTTTTTTTAATTGTAATTGTAATTTTCTTTATGGGGGTGTGTTTGTTAACAATACCACTGAAAATATATTTTTAAAAAGGGATCAAGCTGATTCTATACCCTTTTACAGAGGCCAGTTCATGAAGGTAGGCTTGCTCATTAAAGTTTTTTGCAAGCGTCTATAACAAATCAGGACAGGTCGTTTAACTGAGCAGCCATTATGAACACAGGCTGTAAAACAGTGATCACTGAGGTCATTACAGAAAACGCCAGACTGATACCTATCCGGAATATTTGTGAGGATAACATCAAGGAGAATAGTCTTTTCTGGGTGTTGGGAGTCATACCTTGTCGGATTGGCAATAATCTGAGGAAGATTTAGGGAGTCCCATTGCTTTAGGACTTGGTCAGGTGGTTTAAGCACGTCCCAGTTTAGGTCACCTAGCAGGACAAATTCATTCTTAGTGTAAGGGGCCAAGAGAGCACTTAAGGGTACGGGCTGGTGCCGATGGAGGACGGTAGCACCCAACAAAGAGCTATTTGAAAGTTGAATGCTTAAAACCATCAAATCAAATGGTTTGATGAACAGACTTGGTGGAGACAACCGAGCACTGAAGGTGATCCTTGGTAAAGATTGCCACTCCCCCAACTTTTGAAGATCTGTCTCGCCGAAAAAAAGGTTATAACCAGAAAGGTTAACAACATCAGTATTCATAATACTCTTCTTTAACTTCTTTGGGGTAGGGGCCATTATTGGGAATTTTGGATGAAAAGCGTGCCCAAATTCAGCCATAAAAGCTAGAATATGCATATAATTAGTATATTTGGATAGAAAACACTCCGGCGTTTCAAAAACTGTTTGAATGATGTCTGTGAGTATAACAGAACTCATATGGCAGGCAAAAACCTGAGAAAAAAATCCAACCAGGAAGTGGGAAATCTGAGGTTTGTAGTTTTGGATTCAGCCTCTATCGAATACACAGTGGGATATTGGTCATTTTGCACTCCCTACGACTTACACTAGATGTCAACAGTCTTTAGAAACTTGTTTGATGCTTCTACTCTAAAGGAAGGGCTCATAAGAGCTCTTTGAGTGAGTGGTCTGGCAGAGTGCCACAGGCTCAGTCTCATGCGCTCACGTGAAAGGTAGCTACGTTCAACTTCATTTCTGAAGACAGAGGAATTGTCCGGTTGGAACATTATTGAAGATTTATGTTAAAAACATCCTAAAGATTGATTCTATACATTGTTTAACGTGTTTCTACTAACTGCAACGGATCTTTCTGAAACTAGTGAACGTGCTTTATGAATGTGGATTACTTGGACTGAACGCGCTAACAAAAGGAGCTATTTTGACATAAATAATGGACATTATTGAACAAAACAGACATTTATTCTGGAACTGGGATTCCTGGGAGTGCATTCTGATGAAGATCATCAAAGGTAAGTGAATATTTATAATGCTATTCTGACTAATGTTGACTCCACAACATGGCGGATATATGTATGGGCTCTGAGAGCTCTACTCAGATTATAGTATGGTGTGCTTTTTCGGTAAAGTTTAAAAAAAATCTGACACAGCGGTTGCATTAAGGAGAAGTGGATCTAAAATTCCATGCATAACACTTGTATCTTTTATCAATGTTTATTATGAGTATTTCTGTAAAATTGATGTGGCTCTCTGCAAAGTCACCGGATGTTTTTGGAACTACTGAACGTAACGCGCCAATGTAAACTCAGATTTTTGGACATAAATATGAACTTTACCGAACAAAACATACATGTATTGTGTAACATGAAATCCTATGAGTGTCATCTGATGAAGATCATCAAAGGTAAGTGATTAAGTTTATCTATATTTCTGCTTTTTGTGACTCCTCTCTTTGGTTGGAAAATGGCTGAATGCTTTCTGTGACTAGTTGCTGACCTAACATAATGATATGTTGTGCTTTTGCCGAAAAGCGTTTTTGAAATCGGACACTGTGGTTGGAATAACCTCTTACTCCTACCCGACATGCAGGCGTCCCATCTAGACATCTGGAAATGCAAATGCGCTACGCTAAATGCTAATAGCACTCGTTAAAACTCAAACGTTCATTAAAATACACATGCAGGGTACTGAAATAAAGCTACACTCGTTGTGAATCCAGGCAACAAGTCAGATTTTTAAAATGCTTTTCGGCGAAAGCATGAGAAGCTATTATCTGATAGCATGTAACACCCCAAAAGACCCGCAGGGGACGTAAACAAAATAATTAGCATAGTCGTCGCTACACAAACCGCACAAATAAAATATAAAACATTCATTACCTTTGACCATCTTCTTTGTTGCCACTCCTAGATGTCCCATAAACATCACTATTGGGTCTTTTTTTCGATTAAATCGGTCCATATATAGCCTAGATATCGATCTATGAAGACTGTGTGATCAAGGAAAAAAATAGCGTTTTATAACGTAACGTCATTTTTTTAAATTAAAAAAGTCGACGATAAACTTTCACAAAACAGTTCGAAATACTTTTGTAATGCAACTTTAGGTATTAGTAAATGTTAATAATCGATCAAATTGATCACGAGGCAATGTATATTCTATAGCTGTACGTCTGGAAATAATGTCCGGGTAAATCTCAACCAAAATATCCGGTCGGAGACAGGAAGAAATGCGCTGCCTCGTGTCCGTTTGACCAAGAAACAAATCGTAGGCAAACGACAAAACTGTTGACATCATGTGGAAGCTGTAGGTATTGCAACCTCGGCCCCATTTAATGTGGTTCACATTCAACAATGGGTTCTAGTGGCGCATGGATATATTTTCGCATTTTCAGTGATCAGATTTTCCTGCGCTTTTCGATGAAATGCACGTTCTGTTATAATCACAGCCGTGATTTAACCCGTTTTATAAACGTCTGAGTGTTTTCTATCCACACATACTAATCATATGCATATACTATATTCCTGGCATGAGTAGCAGGGCGCTGAAATGTTGAGCGATTTTTAACAGAATGTTTGAAAAAGTAGGGGGTAGGAGTAACAGGTTAACGAGAAGTTTATCTATGAAATGATGTAAAATACTTCTATGTTTGAGAAGAAAATAAATATGGCATTTCTGTTGTTTTAAATTTGGCACCCTGCAGTTTCACTGGCTGTTGAGAGGTGGGAAGCTCACGTCCCGAATGGTCCCAGAGAAGTTAACCATGTCTCAGTAATGACCAACATATCTGGATTGGAGCTGTGATCCCACACTTTCATTTTTTTATTTTTAGGTAATAAGCTTCTGGTGTTAACATGCAGAAAACCCAGGCTTTACACGAGAGCAGAAATCAGTTAATGTCTCGTTGGTAGGATATATGTGATCGTAGTTTGTCTATTTCATTATTGATTGATTGTACGTTGGCTAATAGGACCGATGGTAAAGGTATATTACCCTCTCGGCGACCGATCCTAACAAGGCACCCCTGTCTCTTTCTCCTGTGAATGACGGGGATGAGGGCCTTGTCAGGTGTCTGAAGTAAATTCTTCCTGTCCGACTCATTGAAGAAAAGGTATTCCTCCAGTATGGGGTGAATAATTTCTGTCCTGATATCAATAAGCTTTTTTTGCTCATAAGAAACAGTACATTATGTACAAAATAACTTACAAATAATGCGAAAAAAACATACACAATAGAAAAATTGGTTACGGGATCGTAAAACGGCAGCCATCTCCTTCCGCACAATTGTCAAAAGATTTCCAGTTTGCATAAAGTCCAGTGAAGTTCTTGAGGGCTGTCGTGGCATCGGCTTGAGGGGGGATATGCATGGCTGTGACAATAACTGAAGCGAATTCTCATGGGAGATAACAGGGTCGGCATTTGATTACAAGGTATTCTAGGTCGGGTGAACAAAAGGACTTGAGTTCCTGTATATTATTACAATTACACCATGAGTCATTAGTCATGAAACATACACCCCCGCCCTTCTTCTTCCCAGAGAGATGTTTATTCCTTTCAGCGCTGATGGCTGGCCCATGTTTCCATGAAACAGTTACAATCCCTGATGTCTCTCTGGAAAGAAACCCTTGCCTTGATCTTGTCAACTTTGTTATCCAGGGATTGAACTTTAGCGGTGGGTGGTGTGCGCGCCTCCTAAGTCTGACTAGAAGACCGCTCCGAATTCTTCTTCTCCACCGGCGTTGTTTTGGGTCAGCCTTTGGAATCAGTTCATTTGCCCTGGGTGGTGCAAACAAAGGATCCGCTTCTGGAAAGTCATATTCCTGGTTGTAATGCTGGTAGTTCTGGTGAGTTACCACCGCTCTGATATCCAATCGTTCTTCCCGGTTGTATGTAATAACACATAACATTTTCTGGGCTAACAATGTAAGAAATAATACATGCAAAACAAAATACTGCGAAGTTTCCTAAGAACTCCCTCACATCACTGTGGAGAAATCTTGGTTCACTCTAGCATGCAGAACTGCTTTAACTTCACTAGGGTAGGGGGCGGTATTTTCACCTCCGGATGAAAAGTGTGCCCAAAGTAAACTGCCTGCTACTCAGGCCCAGAGGCTACGATATGCATATAATTGGTAGATTTGAATAGAAAACACTCTAAAGTTTCTGAAACTGTTAAAATAATGTCTGTGAGTATAACAGAACTGATTTGGCAGGCGAAAACCTGAGAAAAATCCATCCAGAAAGTGGGATTTTTTTATGTTTGTAGTTTTCTATTGAATGCCATTACAGTATCCATTGACTTAGGACCCAAATTGCACTTCCTATGGCTTCCACTAGATGTCAACAGTCTTTAGAAATTGTTTCAGGCTTGTATTCTGAAAAATGAGAGAGTAAGACCACTCTGAATGAGTGAACCCTACAGTGTCCCATAGATTTTTCATGCACACGACCGAGAGCGCGCCTTTCTTGTTTACCTCTTATATTGACAACGTTATTGTCCGGTTGGAATATTATTGATTATTTAGGCTAAAAACAACCTGAGGATTGATTATAAACATCGCTTGACATGTTTCTACGAACTTTACGGATACTATTTGGATTTTTCGTCTGCCTGTTCTGACTGCGTTTGCGCCTGTGGATTACTGAACAAAACGAGAGGGACTTTATCTAACAAAACAAACATTTATTGAGTAAATGGGAGTCTTGTGAGTGCAACCATATCAAGATTATCAAAGGTAAGTGATTAATTGTATTGCTATTTCTGACTTGTGTAACTCCTCTACTTGGCTGGTAACCGTTTGTAATGATTTGTCTGCTGGGCGCTGTTCTCAGATAATCACATGGTATGCTTTCGCCGCTAAGCCTTTTTGAAATCTGACACAGTGCTTGGATTAACAAGAAGTTAATCTTTAAACCGATGTATAACACTTGTATGTTTTATGAATTTTTATAATGAGTATTTCTGTTTTTGAATTTGGCGCTCTGCAATTTCACCGGATGTTGGCCAGGTGGGGACGCTACCGTCCCACGTCCCCTAGTGAGGTTAATAACTCAGTGATATTTGTGGATTTTCAAGCATGAACTGCTCTTTTCAAGTCCTGCCACAACATTTCAACTGGGATAGGTCTGGACTTTGACTAGGCCAGTGGTTCCCAAACGTTCAACCTCCAGCTGCGTACCCCCTCTAGCACCAGGGTCAGCACACTCTTAAATGTTGTTTTTTGCCATCGTTGTAAGCCTGCCACACACACACTATATGATACATTTATTAAACATAAGAATGAGTGTGAGTTTTTGTCACAACCCAGCTTGTGGGAAGTGACCAAGAGCTCTTATAGAACCAGGGCACAAATAATAATATAATAATAATCAATAATTTTGCTCTTGGTCACGTGAAAATGGTGAATCTAACCACAGGTTAATGAGAAGGGTGTGCTTGAAAGGATGCACATAACTCTGCAATGTTGGGTTGGAGAGAGTCTCAGCCTTAATGTGTTAAATATGTGTGAATATTTTTTAATTCCCTGCGCCACCTTTTCAGCTGAACGGGGGTCGCTGCCCATATCATTGCATAGTGCAGAAAATACACGAGAGTTCAGGGGCCTTGCTTTAACAAAGTTAACCATTTTCACTGTAATGTCCAAAACATATTTCAAGCTGTCAGGCTTTCCCTTGGCAGCAAGAACCCTGTGTATGTTGCAGTGTGCCCAAGTGGCCTCGGGAGCAACTGCTTGCAGTCGCGTTACCACTCCACTATGTCTCCCTGTCATGGCTTTGCGCCATCAGTACAGATATCAACACATCTTGACCACCAAAGTCCATTTGATGTCACAAAGCTGTCCAGTACTTTAAAAATATTGTCTCCTGTTGTCCTGGTTTCCAGTGATTTGCAGAAGAGGATGTCTTCCTTAATTGACCCCGAATAAATGTAACGGACATATACCAGGAGCTGTGCCAGGCACGTCTTTTGACTCATACAGCTGTAACACATAGAATTCACTGGCTTGTATGTAAAGAAGTAATTGTTTCTAAACATCTCCTGCCATGTCACTGATGCTTTGTGAAACAGTGTTGTTTGATGAAGACATTTGTCTGTATAGTTTTTTGGGCCTTTTCCCCCAGCATTGTCCCAGCCATATCCGTGAGAGCAGAAAGAATTAAGTCCTCCACAATAGTATGGGGCTTGCCTGTCCTAGCCACTCGGTAGCTCACCATATATGACACTTCTAGCTCCTTCTAATTAATGGTATCTGTTGCTTTTACATATGTCTTACTACTCAAAAGTAGTCTTAATTATCGCTCCAAAAACCACTGTGGCTTACTGTTTATTTTATGTCTGCGCAAAAGTGAAGGTTTCATCGAGTTGTGAGAGTACTTTTGCATATAGACTACCATTCAAAAGTTCGGTGTCACTTACAAATGTCCTTGTTTTAGAAAAAAAGCTCCTTTTTGTCCATTAAAATAACATAAAATTGAACAGAAATACAATGTAGACATTGTTAATCTTGTAAATTACTATTGTAGCTGGAAATGAGAATAGACTAATGAGTTTCAGAAGAAAGTTATTTGTTTCTGGACATTTTGAGCCTGTAATCAAACCCACAAATGCTGATGCTCCAGATACTCAACTAGTCTTAAGAAGGCCAGTTTTATTGCTTCTTTAATCAGGACAAGTTTTCAGCTGTGCTAACATAATTGCAAAAGGGGTTTCTAAGTATCAATGTAACAGCTGTTGGAAGGAGAGGACCAAAGCGCAGCATGGTATGTGTTCATACTTTATTTGAACAGAACACTGAAATAACAAAAATAACAAAGCGAATGAACGAAAACCAAAACAGTCCAGTCATGTGCAGAAAGACACAAACAGAAAACAACTACCCATAAGACACAGGTGGGAAAAGGCTACCTAAGTATGGTTCTCAATCAGAGACAATGATAGACAGCTGCCTCTGATTGAGAACCACACCCGGCCAAACACACAGAAATAGAAAACATAGAATGCCCACCCCAACTCATGCCCTGAGACATAAAACGATTTCTAAGGTCAGGGCGTGACAATCAATTAGCCTTTTAAAATGAAACATTTGGATTCGCTACCACAACGTGCCATTGGAACAAATAAGTGATGGTTGCTGATAATGGGCCTCTGTACGCCTACAGTATGTAGATATTCCATTTAAAAAATCTGCCATTTCCAGCTACAATAGTCATTTACAACATTAATAATGTCTTACACTGTATTTTTAGAACAACATTGTTATTTTAATGGAGAAAAAAAAAGTTTTTCTTTCAAAAACAAAGACATTTCTAAGTGACCCTAATCTTTTGAACGGTAGTGCAAGTGAACCCCAAATCAATGTAGTTCTCATCATATTTGTGCCTCTTCGATGGTCCAATGTCCCTGTCTGTTGTTTGGTGCTTTCACGGGTGAGGGGGCAGCAGCTCTTCCACTGCATCAGATTCACAACTGTCAGTGTACATGCTAGCTGGGCTAACAACAAATGTAGAATCACTGATGCTAGCATTGGATGTGCTCGTGGAAGCAGAACAACTTGTGTTGTCGACAGGTGCAGGTGTAGCACTGCTGGTAGTAGCAGTACTACCAGTAGAGCTGGTATGTGTCTCTATGGACGCGGTTCTTACTAAATGGACTGTTTGAAAATGTGAATAATTTTTTTAGTAATTTTTTAACAAATTTGGTTTCTTTTTAAATGTAAAAAAAAAATGGAATCACGTTTTTACGTTTTTACTTGGTGTACCCCTGATGGCATTGCACGTACCCCAGTTTGGGAATACCTGGACTAGGCCATTCCAAAACGTCAAATGTGTTGCTTTTTAGCCAATTTCATGTTGACTTGATTGTGTGTTTTTAATTATCGTCTTGCTGCATGACTCAGCTGCAGCTCACAGATGGATGGCCTGGTCATCCAGGTCCAGGTCCTGAGGCAGCAAAGCATCCCCAAGCTTGACATTTGGTAGAAGGTTATTTTATATTCTATTTATTTATTTTTAAGCACTCTTTACCCCTTTTTCTCCCCAATTGGTTGTTACAGTCTTGTCCCATCATGCTAAGCCGCGCTGTTTCTTGACACACTGCTCAGTTAACCTAGAAGCCAGTCACACCAATGTGTCAGAGTCCAACTGGCGATTGTGTCAGCGTGCATGCGCCCAGCCCTCTACAGGAGTCGCTAGAGCGAGATGGAACAAGGACATCCTAGCCGGCTGAACCCTCCCCTATCCCGGACGACACTGGGTCAATTGTGCATCACCTCATGAGTCTCCCAGTTGCGGCCGGCTGCGACACACAGCCCGGGAACGAACCCGGATCTGTAGCGACGCCTCTAGCACTGCCACGCAGTGCCTTAGATCGCTGCGCCACTCGGAGGCCTGGTATAAGGTTCTTCCTGTGGATGCAGTGTTTGGTTTTCACCAGGCATAATGGGACCCATGTCATCCAAAAAGTTATACTTTTGACTCATCTGTCCATAGAACATTCTTCCAAGAGTCTTAATGATCATCCAGGTGCTCCCAGGTGATTTGTTTAGCAAACTTGAGTCAATGTTTTGGAAAAGATAGGTCCCATTATGTCTGGCGGAAACCAAACAGCAATGTGAGAGACTGATCAACAACTACAGGAAGCATATGGTTATAGTCATTGTAGTCATTTTAGCTAAAGGTGGCACAGATAGTTATTGTGTGTAAGAGAGCAATTACTTTTACACCCAGTGGAATTGGGTGTTGCATAACTTTGTTAATTAAATAAATATTTATTTGATAATAAATATATTTTTTGGTTATTTGTAAACTCAGGTTCCCTTTATCTAATATTAGGTTTTGGTTGAAGATCTGATAACATTCAGTATAATAAACTATGCAAAAATAGAGAGAAAATCAGAAAGGGGTAGTGGTGTATATGCCGACTACGTCTATGTGTAGAATAATTGCACAGCATGTTATGTGTGTATAATGCCTCACTATTGCATACTTTAACATTTGAAACAAATTTTAATCATAGTGTGCTCTGTTGTCCACTCCAGGTGATTGCTGTGGTAATGGACACCTTCACAGATGTGGACATCTTTGCTGATATTCTGGATGCTGCCATGCGAAGTGTTGCTGTGTATATCATTCTGGATGAACAGAATGCACACCACTTTACTACCATGGCTTCCAACTGCCGGGTCAATCTGGAGAGCATTCAAGTGAGTCTATGAAGTGGTGCAAAATCTTGAATATATGTGCTGGAGTTTTTAAATTAAGACACGTTTATAATTGTGTCTTTGATATTTGATGGATTTTAGGGCTTTTTCCTTAAAAAGGCTTTCCCCTGGAAGTTCATATTCAGTAAGGAACTTAAATGGAAAGGAAACTGGACTCGTACCGAAATGGACCTGGGGCTGTCCCACCCAGACCCGATATGTATAAATACATTTTTTATAATATAGATACCCATTCTGAATGGACCGAGGACAGCTAGACCAAATCAAATCAAATGTATTTATATAGCCCTTCTTACATCAGCTGATATCTCAAAGTGCTGTACAGAAACCCAGCCTAAAACCCCAAACAGCAAGCAATGCAGGTGTAGAAGCACTGTGGCTAGGAAAAACTCCCTAGAAAGTCCAAAACCGAGGAAGAAACCTAGAGGAACCAGGCTGTGAGGGGTGGCCAGTCCTCTTATGGCTGTGCTGGGTGGAGATTATAACAGAACATGGTCAAGATGTTCAAATGTTCATAAATGACCAGCATGGTCAAATAACAATAATCACAGTAGTTGTCGAGGGTGCAGCAAGTCAGCACCTCAGGAGTAAATGTCAGTTGGCTTTTCATAGCCGATCATTAAGAGTATCTCTACCGCCCCTGCTGTCTCTAGAGAGTTGAAAACAGCAGGTCTGGGACAGTTAGCACGTCCGGTGAACAGGTCAGGGTTCCATAGCCGCAGGCAGAACAGTTGAAACTGGAGCAGCAGCACGGCCAGGTGGACTGGGGACTGCAAGGAGTCATCATGCCAGGTAGTCCTGAGGCATGGTCCTAGGGCTCAGGTCCTCTGAGAGAGAGAGAGAGAGAGAGAGAGAGAGAGAGAGAGAGAGAGAGAGAGAGAGAGAGAGAGAGAGAGAGAGAGAGAGAGAGAGAGAGAGAGAGAGAATTAGAGAGAACATACTTAAATTCACACAGGAACCGGATAAGACAGAAGTACTCCAGATATAACAAACTGACCCTAGCGCCCCAACACATAAACTACTGCAGCATAAATACTGGAGGCTGTGACAGGAGGGGTCAGGAGACACTGTGGCCCCATCCGATGATACCCCCGGACAGGGCCAAACAGGAAGAATATAACCCCACCCACTTTGCCAAAGCACAGCCTCCACACCACTAGAGGGATATCTTTAACCACCAACTTACCTTCCTGAGGCAAGGCCCACAAAGATCTCCGCCACGGCACAACCCAGGGGGCGGCACCAAACCAGACAGGGAGATCACGTCAGTGACTCAACTCACTCAAGTGGCGCACCCCTCCCAGGGACGGCATGGAAGAGCACCAGCAAGCCAGTTACTCAGCCCCTGTAATAGGATTATAGGCAGAGAATCCCAGTGGAGAGAGGGGAACCGGCCAGGCAGAGACAGTAAGGGCGGTTCGTTGCTCCAGAGCCTTTCCGTTCACCTTCACACTCCTGGGCCAGACTACACTCAATCATATGACCCACTGAAGACCCGTTCCGTATAGACCTGGTCAAATCCAGACCTGGTCCGATCAGCAATAAAGCAGCAGACAAGTCATTTTTTTAAACGTCTTAGGGATCGGGTGTCGCTAGCAGGATCAAATTCGACCACATCCGGTGAAATTGCAGAGCACCAAATTTAAAAGAAAAAATAATATTAAACATTCATGGAAATACAAGTGTCTTACATTATTCAAAAGCTTAGATTCTTGGTAATCGAACTGCGTAGTCCGATTTACAATAGACTTTACAGCGAAAGCATAGCATTCAATTATCTGAGGACAGCGCCCCACATCAAAATATTTTTCAAATCAGCACAGGGGTCACAAAATTCACAAATAGCGATAAAATAAATTACTTACCTTTGAAACCTAAGGGTCCCAGCTACACAATGAATGGTTGTTTTGTTCGATAAAATCCTTATTTATATCCAAAAAAAGTCTGTTTAGTTGACACCATTGATTTCAGTAATCCATCGTTCAACATGCAGACAAAGGAATCCAAAAAGTTACTGGTAAAGTTCATCCAAAGAAGTCAAAAGATGTTTCTAATTAATCATCAGGTACTCTAATATCTAAATAAATGCTAATCTTTGATATGGAGATTAGTATGTTCAAAATGGAAGA
Source organism: Oncorhynchus gorbuscha (assembly GCF_021184085.1). NCBI lineage: Eukaryota > Metazoa > Chordata > Actinopteri > Salmoniformes > Salmonidae > Oncorhynchus > Oncorhynchus gorbuscha. Next base: position 55,107,186 of record NC_060178.1, read on the forward strand.
TAAATAACGAAGAGCGCGCCCTCATTCACAAGTGCCACAAGACTACACTCCCAATGAGGGTCACCTTGGATAAACTACTTGTTCGTTTTTCAAGAAAGAAGCCTGAAACCTTGTATAAAGACTGTTGACATCTAGTGGAAGCCATAGGTACTGCAATCTGGGAGCTATTTATTTGTATATCTAATAGGCTTCCATTGAAAAGGCCTGTGAAAAGAACATTTTGGATGGATTTTCCTCTGGTTTTCGCCTGCCATATCAGTTCTGTTATACTCACAGACATTATTTTAACAGCTTTAGAAACGTCAGAGTGTTTTTTATCCGATTGTACAAATTATATGCATATCCTAGCTTCTGGTCCTGAGTAACAGGCAGTTTACTTTGGGCACGTCAGACAGGTGGAAATTCAGGATACTGCCCCCTAGCCCTAAGAAGTTTTTTAAGCTCCTTTATTAACCAGAGCTGATAAAGCATGAGAAGAGGGAGAGAGGTGCAGGGGAGGGGCCACACTGTGAGCGAGTGACACTGGAAGCAGGGAGAGACAAGAGACAGCAACCAACCAAGTCGACTTGTGCTATAGTAGATTAATAGCTTCAATAGCTGGGTTATTTATCATCAAATATGATTACGTAGTACCTGTCTTGACTGCATCAAACCGGGAGACGCTAGCTAACGTTAGCTAGCTAGGCTAATTGAGCCTGCAGTGCATGTGCTTTCTCATCCTACAGTTACAAATAACAACAACTCCATTCAGAATATTAATTAGCAGCCTACCTGTTAGCTCTTGGTCATTGTAGCCTATTCTTCTTTAACTGTTAATTCAATAACATTAATTCCATCTTCCATTGATTAGATATCTCATAACTCTTGCGAAACATGGAGGCTCTACGACTGTAGTATATTGCCGCTTTGATGACTTATGATTGACCAACAACAAGCGCTATGCGTCACGCTCCACTCTCTTCAAAAGCAAGAGCAGCAGTATGAGTGATAAAAAAAATATCTCTCTCTCGACTGCATTTGTCACATTCGGATCTGTGCGGGCTCTTCCAGACAAGTCCGTTAAAATTGCACATATCTGAGACCCGTGGCAATCATATCAGATCCGACACAGACCCGTGACATTATTTATAACTCTGGATCCAGGCCTGCTCGGGTCCCAGATTGTGTCTTCGGTATTCGGGTACTTGTGGATCCGTGAAGACCAATAAAGGAAACCTGTAGGCTTGGGATATGAATAGCTCTTCCTCTCAACCTTGAACATGAAGACCCACTGCCTCTTTCCTCATTTGTTCCCATTTAATGAACAACAACTACTCAATTTCAATCATTATTCATATGGAACTAATTCAGTACTTTTTGGAGAACATCTAATGAGAACACCATGTTTTTATCTTGCAGTTCATGCGTGTCAGAACTGTGTCAGGCATCACCTATCGATGTCGCTCTGGAAAGTCCTTCAAGGGTCAAATGCTGGATCGCTTCTTGCTGACAGACTGCAGGGCTGTCCTGAGTGGAAACTATAGGTGAGGGTTCCAAAATGAAGAATGTGGTACAAAGTGTTGCATGATTTCTCAAGCAGACTTGACATTAGTAATGTGGACTTAAGAAACTGTACATTAAGTTTCTCTTACATCTGTGTAGTAACAAATACATAACATTATTGTTCCATTGTAATTTAGAAATTGCTTTGCATTTGCATAGTAATGGAGTTAAGAGTTCCTTATTCCATTGTAATATGTATATTTTGCTGCATTGTGCTGTTTAATGAAATTCCATGAATCTCTCTGCCCACAGCTTCATGTGGTCTTTTGAGAAGATTCACCGTTGCATGGCTCACCTCTTTCTTGGACAGCTTGTGACTACTTTTGATGAGGAGTTCCGAATCCTGTTTGCACAGTCCCAACCTTTGGTACCTGAAAATGTCCTTGTTCCAGTGCCAGACTACAGCAGTTTATCTGACAGCCAATACAGCACTGATAGGACACCATTGTTCAGAGATCCCAGAAAGTTCCTGCCCATAGAGAGCTCTCGTCCTAAAGAATGGGCAAGACATTCCTTTGATGATCAGAAAAGAATGCCCCCTGGAAGGCACGAGCACATCCACAGATCACTAGATCAGGGTCCACTAGATATGCACAGAAACAAGTACTCCTCACAGCAATTTAGAATAGAGCAGCAGTATTTTATGGAGCAAGGTCACCCTATGATACAGTCGAACACAATGGATTTTGCTGGCTCTAAAAGGCACAGTTATGCAGAGGGCACTTATGCCAGACACTCCTCCTCTCAATTCATGCAGCACCAAGCCATGCACAACTTTGAGGAGGGTATGGCAACCCAGAGCAGGAAGATACATAGGGAACAGCATCACTACCAGAGAACAGGGCCAGAGCCTGGTTATGGTAGCTACGATCAATTCAGGGACCAAGGGTACCCTCCGATGGATCAGTATTCTGAGTCTGGGTACCCACATGGAATAGAGATAGAGCCACCAGACAACTATGACCCTGTAGTGAATTATTTATCATCATCGAAACTTGCTATGGAGATGGGCCATGGCTCAGACAAATTATCACATCCAGGAGAGGGTCCCTTTTGTCATTCAAATGCAAAAAGACTGAGTGTGGGCCATCCTTATGCCTGTCAGACCTCCCCAACACAACAAAACCTGTCTGAACAGAAGCAGTTTTTTGTTGGGTCTGGTTCGGACCGTAAAACACAGGATCCCAGTGCAAAGCAGGGGATGCGAGATTGGAGGATCAGCTCATACCTCAGTGCATATGATGATGCCGGGGAAGAAGACATTTCACAGCCTTTTGGAAATGATCCCTTTGAAGAGCCCCTTAATCCCTCACAAGGAATAATATTAGCTCCACTTGTATCAGATCCCAAGTTTAATGCCAAAGAGTTACCCAAGATTGCAGGGCTCAGGTTAAAGACCACACGCCCAGAACATTCAAGAACACCAGATATTATTGTCAGCATGGCAACAGATGAAGGTGACAAATCAGAGGATATGGATGTAAAAGAGCCCAAAAGAGAAGAGTCATTCCGTAGGAGGTTCAACCCTGCTATCCAAAGGACCTCAAGGCTAAGATCCTCACTAATCTTCAGCTCACAACTAGAACAGCATATCTCTCAAGAACTGAACCTTACCTCAGGCCAACATTGTGAGGAAACTGCCAATGAGGAAGATGACCAATCTAGATTTTCCTTGACCGCTCAGATTTTGGGAAGACGAAGATCCATAACAAGAGAACCTTTTCAATGGAGATGTAATAAGCCAGCAACAGTTGATAATTCAACCATAGAGTCTTTGAAATTTGAGGACATCACTACTGATGCCGGTGATAAGGAATTGCAAAATAATCCTCCTTTGGGCACCAACATGGCTTCTTCAAAGGAACAACCTAAACCTGACCATGAAGAAGAAAGCAAAATGGTACAATGTGCACATCCATCCAAATCTGCTCAAATTGAGCAACCCAAAACCATACAAACAGCACACCTGCCATCTTCATTGAGCAATACATTATATATAGATATGAATGATCCAGACAGTAGGTTCAAGTTTTTTAAAGAGTTGGCTGCCAAACGAAAAGCTGCAAAGGCTTCAGAGTCTGAGAGCAGCGCTGAAAAAGCTCCTCTAAATCCAGTGACTCCATTTGACTTGAAAACAAAGGACGAAGTCACAAGTGTAGAACCTGCTCCACTAAATCCAGCAGATACTTCCACCAAAAAGCCATCTACATCAACAGAGGGACCTCTTAACCCAGAAGATACATCAAACAAAAAGATAGCAACATCAACAGAGGCCCTACGTAATCCAGCAGATACTTCAAGAAACAAGACATCAACAGAGACCCCACCTATTCCAGCAGATACTTCAACAAACAAGACAGCAACATCAACAGAGACCCCACCTAATCCATCAGATACTTCAACAAACAAGACAGCAACATCAACAGAGACCCCACCTAATCCAGCAGATACTTCCAACAAAAAGCCAGCTACATCAACACAGACCTCTTCAGAAACACTGGAGACCTCACCTGTCTCACAGGGGAATAAAGCATCCATGGCAACAAATAGCTCATTACATCTAGATGTCAAAGACAAGGCTTCTAAAAATAAAGAACAGGAAGAACTTAATCTTCCCAAAAGTGACTCCAGAACATTCCTCATTCGTAGATTATCTTCTGACGATGGGCTACTTAGAGTCTCTATGGATGCTGAGACGATTGAGCTGAAGAACAGTCAGAACCAAAGTGTGTCTGAAGTTAACACAAGAGATACAAGTGCATTTCTTGAGCACACCTCAAAAGAGCGTATCTTTAACATCGCCCCAAAGGAGTTTAGTTCATATAAACTATCACCAAAGGAACCAAATTCTTCAAATCCTGCTTCAAAGGAGCTGAGCCCATCTCTTCCACTCACCCTAACAGAAGTTAGCTCGTTGTTATCTCCAACATCAACGAGTTTCAGTTTAGCTAATCTCACTTCATTTAAACATGCCACAAAAGATTTGAGCTCAGCCCTTACCCCCACCCTTAATGAGTCCAGTTCATCAAAGCAGAAATTACTATCCTCTAAACCAGTCACAGTAGAGTCCAACAAACCTCTGAGCCCCACCCAATCCGAATCAGGTGTCTCTTCTCATCCCATTCCATCAAAATCCAGCACCTCTGCTCATACCATCCCATTGCAATCAAGTCCCCCCATTATTCCTGGTCCAGTTGAGCCAGTTGTGTCTCCCAAGCCTGACAAAACTGATTCCAAAGAATCTCTTAGCCCTACCCCAATGCATTCTTGCTCGTCCTCATTCCCTGCCCCTGCAACAAAACTTAGCCTTTGGCTAAGCTCTACCCAAACAAAATCCAGTTCCTTACCTACATCCACCTTAGTTGGGTCCACTTCATCAACACCAATAGACTCTAACATCTCTCCCAATCCCTCCACAAAGGAGTCATTGTTTACAATTGCCACAACTGAGTTGAAGTCACCCTCTCCAAAGACCAACCCAATAAAATCCTACTCCTCTCCTAGTCCTGGCCAAGATGAGTTTGTTTTATCCCCCAAACCCTCCAAAACAGCATCCACAGCAGATCCAAAGCCCACCACAGCAGAGTTGAATGACTCTCCCAACTCCTCACTTCCATCGCCAAAGCATTTCACGGAACAAGCCAACAAATCTCCCATCCTAACACCAACACAATCTAGTTCTTCTTCCAATCCAACAACAAGAGAACCCAACCCTCTTCCTAACAACACCCCAACAGAACCAGGTGCATCTCCTGACCACACCCCAACAGATTCAAGTGCATCTTCTAACCCTACCCAAACAAAATCACATTCCTCCCCTATGTCTGCGTCAGGTGGATCAGTTTTGTTCCCAATGTCTGGCCAAACAAAATCTATCACTTCTCCAAACCTCACCCCAACAGAATATTGTTCCTCTCCTAATCATACTCAAACGGAGTCTACCTCACCATTAAACCAAGTCCTTGTAGAATCCAACCCATCAAGTAACTCAAACCCAACTCATTCCACTGCCTCTCATGACACTGTCCCAGTTCCATCCGTCATTGTGGATAACAGTAAGAAGGGCAAACTAAGTAACCTTATCAAGGAGCAAAGAGCTGGAAGTTCTCCTGTCGCTAAAGGTGACAAGAAAGCAGGTGATGCTGAGATAATGAGCAAAACTGCTCCTGGAGAATCCGCCTCCCATGGACCTCAGAGTCCTGATGAAACCAAAGAGAATGATAGCACTATGAAACCAGAGAGCCCTACAGATCAAACTAATCCCATATCACCCCCAGTGAAGCAAGCTAAAGTAAGTCAGTCCCACTACCATTCATCTACTGCCAATGTACTCTCAAGCAGCAACCTAAGAGATGACACAAAGCTCCTTTTAGGGCAGATTTCTGCTAACAGCCAGAGCCGGACAGAATTCACTATAGAATCTGCTGTCACTGATGATGCCAAACAGGATGAGGCTGACCGGGGTGTTAGTGGTAAGGAGGAAGAATCAGCCCAAGGACAGAGCAGAGGCCCGACTAGAACTTCTCAGGAGCGGGAGAAGCTACTTCAGAGAATCGAGAGCATGCGGAAGGAGAGGAAAGTATACAGCCGCTTTGAGGTAAAGTACCATACTGTATCAATAGGCCAGTAGCAATTTACAAAATACAATTTTAAGGTACCTATTGTACCCAAGATACCCACTGTATTGTGTTTTCACCCACACCTGCTTTCCTTCATGTGAGCTCATGTTTTCTGTTTATTATTCTGTATTTTGATAGATGCCGCCTTAACCAGGGATCGGAAGGATGATTGAATATGGAGAAAGACCATCGCTAATTCTCCTCTAAAACTTGTCCTTTAACTATCTCCATTCCCCAAAAGTCTAAAATCACAGGTCAGAGAGGCACAGCTAGCTAACCAGCAGAGAGGTATTATTCTCAGGTTTCTATATTAGAGTGTTCCTCCGAATGGACTATCTGCATGTAAATGATTAAGGTTTATGGGAACATGAACAGAAACTTGACTAAGTTGACTAAGTTTACCAACATGGACTACTGTATAAGTAAACAGAGACTCTACAGTGTGGACAATGGACTACTGCTATCTACAAGGTGGGACTGAAACATGCAATCTCATCAGATAAATACACAGCTAAATGTGAAATATATTTGAAAAGTATTGTGTTCATAGACACACCGGACACAGGTATTGTTGACTGTATGGGTCAACTGCAATGTAATATATGTTACTCTCATGGTTGTTTAATTATTATCTGTTTGAGGATCTGTTTTATATACTAACAGACATTTCAAAATACAAACATTAGAATCACCATTAATCATCATAGAACATGTAATCATCATAAACAGTGCAAGTATAGCTTTCAAGTAGTTAATGGACCACTTTCTTCATTTCAGCAGGTTAGTAGGTGTAACAAATCAGGATGACAATGTGCAAGATAAACCAAATGTAGGTAACTGCCAAAATAATATAAAAACATATGTAAATGAGGGATACAAAGAATATTGAAGGCATGTTCATGTGGTTCCTGAATTAATTAAGCAATTAACATCATGCTTTGGGTCATGTATAAAAATCCATTATTTTGGATACTATTGTTATACCCCCATAGGATGACAATGTTCCCATATGCAGGGCACAAGTGGTTACTGAATGGTTTGATGAGCATTAAAACAATGTAAGCCATACGCCATGTTTGTCTCAGTCACCAGATCTCAACCCAATTGAACACTTCTGGGAGATTCTGGAGTGGTGCCTGAGACAACGTTTTCCACCACCATCAACAAAACACAAATTATGGAATTTCTCATGCAAGAATGGTGATGCATCCCTCCAATAGAGTTACAGACACCTGCCGAATCTATGCCAAGGTGCATTGAAGCTGTTCATGGTGGCCCAACACCCTATTAAAAAACATTATGTGGTGTTTCTTTTATTTATTTATTTTATTTTTTGGCAGTTACCTGTGTATGCATGAATAATCATGTGTATTTGCACAAAAATGTTAATTCCATGGGACATTTCGATCTCATGTCTGGACTTTCAAAAGTATGTGGACACCTGCTCGTCGAAAACATCATTCCAAAATCATGGGAAATAGTATGGAGTTGGTCCCCCCCCTTTACTGCTATAACAGCCTCCACTCTTCTGGGAAGGCTTTCCCACTAAATGTTGGAACAATGCTGTGGGGACTTTCTTCTATTCAGCCACAAGAGCATTGGTGAGGTCAGGCACTGATGTTAGGTGATTAGGCCTGGCTCTCAGTCGGCGTTCCAATTCATCCCAAAGGTGTTCGATGGGGTTGAGGTCAGGGCTCTGCGCAGGTCAGACAAGTTCTTCAACACCAATCTCGCACAAACCATTTCTGTATGGATTTCGCTTTGTGCAAGGAGGCATTGTCATGCTGAAACAGGAAAGGGCCTTCCCCAAACTGTTGCCACAAAGTTGGAAGCACAGAATCGTCTAGAATAACCATGTATTCTGTAGCGTTAAGATTTCCCTTCACTGGAACTAAGGGGCCTAGCCCGAACCATGAAAAACAGCCCCAGACCATTATGTCTCATCCACCAAACTTTACAGATGCTTTTCCACTGCTCCGGCGTCCAATTGGCGGAGAGTTTTACACCACTCCAGCTGACGCTTGGCTTTGCACATGGCGATCTTATGCTTGTGTGCGGCTGCTCAGCCATTGAAACCCATTTCATGAATCTCCCGACGAACAGTTCTTATGCTGACATTGCTTCCTGAGGCAGTTTGGAACTCTGTAGTGAGTGAAGTGCATTTGGAAGGTTTTCAGACCCCTTGACTTTTCCACATTTTGTTATGTAAGAGCCTTATTCTAAAATTGATCAAATTAGTTTTTTTGCTCATCAATCTACACACAGTACCCCACGATGACAAAGCGAAAACAGGTTTTTAGACATTTTTGCAAATGTATTCAAAATAAAAAACAGAAAAAACATATTTACATAAGTATTCAGACCCTTCGCTATAAGAGAGGAAATTGAGCTCTGGTTGCATCCTGTTTCCATTGATCATCCTTGAGATGTTTCTACAACAAGATTGAAGTCCATCTGTGATAAATTCAATTGATTGGACATGATTTGGAAAGGCACACACCTGTCTATATAAGGTCCCACAGTTGACAGTGCAAGTCAGAGCAAAAACCAAGCCATGAGATCGAAGGAATTGTCCGTAGAGCTCCGAGACAGGAATGTGTTGAGGCACAGATCTGGTGAAGGGTACCAAAACTGTCTGCAGCATTGAAGGCCAAGAACACAGTGGCCTCCATTATTCTTGAATGGAAGAAGTTTGAAACTACCAAGACTCTTCCTAGAGCTGGCCGCCCCGCCAAACTGAAACGTGGCACCATCCCTAAGGTGAAGCGTGGTCATGGCAGCATCATGCTATGGGGATGTTTTTCAGAGGCAGGGACTGGGACACTAGTCAGGATCATGGGAATGATGAACGGAGCAATGTACAGAAAGATCCTTAATAAAAACCTGCTCCAGAGTGCTCAGGAAATCAGACCGGACCTCAGATTTTTCACCTTCCTACAGGACAATGACCCTAATCACACAGGCAAGTCAACACAGGAGTGGCTTTGGGACAAGTCTCTGAATGTCCTTGAGTTGCCCAGCCAGAGCCCGGACTTGAACCCGATAGAACATCTCTGGAGAGACTTTAAAATAGCTGTGTAGCGACGCTCCCCATCCAACCTGACCGAGCTTGAGAGGATCTGCAGAGAAGAATGGGAGAAACTCCCCAAATACAGGTGTGCCAAGCTTGTAGCGTCATACCCTAGAAGACTCAAGGCTGTAATCGCTGCCAACAGTGCTTCAACAAAGTGCTGAGTAAAGGGTCTGAATACGTGTTTTTTTGTACTCTGTATAAATATAATAAGCTAAATAAAGTGTGTAAATGAACGCCATTTGCTTGATAGTGTTGTCCTTTTCATTTTGGGGGGAAATAAACTTTGATTTGTTTTCATGTTTCACAAAAAGACTTGGATAACCATGTGCTTTTTACCTTTTGAAGGAGAGGAGGACACGTTTACATGCAGAATTGGGCTCTTGCACACCCGTAGGTCAAAGTAGAAGTAGTAGTCTACTTTGCTCGTCACTTGGACTGAGGAATGTTTCAGTCATAAAGGAGAAAGGATTAGTGGTTCAGGTTTGCTCTGTCTCTGCTCCAAACTTCAATTCAGTTGTTGGCTTAAATGCACAATCGTTGTTAGGATTTGCAGGGGAATGAGCACAACTCTATCTAGCCAGTCAGTGCAAGATGGAGTTTCATACTACTTCTTATTCCTGTTCTCTCAGATCTCAACAACTGCTCATGGGGAGGAGTGAGGCCACGTAGTTAGTGTTTCCATCCTTCAATGTTCAAACGTCTTTTGCTCATTCATGGTTTGGGGCTCTCATGGTTTTGCTTTAAAAACTCATTCTGAAGACCAGATCTCTCTGTGTTTACTTCAGAAATGAATCCGCAAAAAGTTTGTACCTGGATTAGTGTCATACAAAGGACTTAAGCTCATAACAAATGTGCATTATGAATGTTATCTAGACACTCTGAAGGACTTTGAGATATGGGACAGTGACATTTTTGCTGTTACATACCCCAAATCGGGTAAATAAACCCACTCTCCTAATTCATATATAATCCCAAAACATGTTCTGATTGTTTGGATAGAGTATTTTACAAGTGTTAAAATTAGTATTCTGTCAATTATTTTGTATGAGAAAAAAACATTGCATAACATTCAACAGGAACAAGATGGCTGCAGTACATTATAGCATTGTTGTTCCTGTCATGCAGGTGAAAGAGGACCCAAAAGCGACTTGGCGAAAACAGAGTCTTTAATCCAGTAAAGTAAATACAAACAAAAAACACAACTTTCACTCGAAATGACGAGGACAAACTGGAGACTCGATCTTGAACAGCAGGTGAACAGCAGGTTGCCTCGGGAAGGCACTTGAACCAGACAGACTCAGACACCTGCTCACCACGCAGCATCTGAGGAAAACACGACACGACAGGGCGATACACAAACACAGCACGGTGAATTCTAGACAAGGAACCGACAGGACAGGAACGGAACACAAAGGAAGAAATAGGGACTCTAATCAGGGGAAAGGATCGGGAACAGGTGTGGGAAGACTAAATGATTGATTAGGGAATAGGAACAGCTGGGAGCAGGAACGGAACGATAGAGAGAAGAGAGAGCGAGAGAGTGAGAGAGGGAGGGGGAGAGAGAGGGATAGAAAGAGGGAAAGAACCTAATAAGACCAGCAGAGGGAAACGAATAGAATGGGAAGCACAGGGACAAGACAAGATAATAAATGACAAAACATGACAGTACCCCCCACTCACCGAGCGCCTCCTGGCGCACTCGAGGAGGAATCCTGGCGGCAACGGAGGAAATCATCAATGAGTGAACGGTCCAGCACGTCCCGAGACGGAACCCAACTCCTCTCCTCAGGACCGTAACCCTCCCAATCCACTAAGTATTGGTGACCCCGTCCCCGAGAACGCATGTCCATGATCTTATGTACCTTGTAAATAGGTGCGCTCTCGACAAGGACGGGAGGGGGGAGGGAAGACGAACGGGGGTGCGAAGAAAGGGCTTAACACAGGAGACATGGAAGACAGGATGGACGCGACGAAGATGTCGCGGAAGAAGCAGTCGCACAGCGACAGGATTGACGACCTGGGAGACACGGAACGGACCAATGAACCGCGGAGTCAACTTACGAGAAGCTGTCGTAAGAGGAAGGTTGCGAGTGGAAAGCCACACTCTCTGGCCGCAACAATACCTTGGACTCTTAATCCTGCGTTTATTGGCGGCTCTCACAGTCTGTGCCCTGTAACGGCAAAGTGCAGACCTCACCCTCCTCCAGGTGCGCTCACAACGTTGGACAAACGCTTGAGCGGAGGGAACGCTGGACTCGGCAAGCTGGGATGAGAACAGAGGAGGCTGGTAACCCAGACTACTCTGAAACGGAGATAACCCGGTAGCAGACGAAGGAAGCGAATTGTGAGCGTATTCTGCCCAGGGGAGCTGTTCTGCCCAAGACGCAGGGTTTCTGAAAGAAAGGCTGCGTAGTATGCGACCAATCGTCTGATTGGCCCCTCTGCTTGCCCGTTAGACTGGGGATGAAACCCGGAAGAGAGACTGACGGACGCACCAATCAAACGACAGAACTCCCTCCAAAACTGTGACGTGAATTGCGGGCCTCTGTCTGAAACGGCGTCTAACGGGAGGCCATGAATTCTGAATACATTCTCGATAATGATTTGTGCCGTCTCCTTAGCGGAAGGAAGTTTAGCGAGGGGAATGAAATGTGCCGCCTTAGAGAACCTATCGACAACCGTAAGAATCACAGTCTTCCCCGCAGACAAAGGCAGACCGGTAATGAAGTCTAGGGCGATGTGAGACCATGGTCGAGAAGGAATGGGGAGCGGTCTGAGACGACCGGCAGGAGGAGAGTTACCCGACTTAGTCTGCGCGCAGTCCGAACAAGCAGCCACGAAACGGCGCGTGTCACGCTCCTGAGTCGGCCACCAAAAGCGCTGGCGAATAGACGCAAGAGTGCCTCGAACACCGGGATGACCAGCTAACTTGGCAGAGTGAGCCCACTGAAGAACAGCCAGACGAGTGGAAACAGGAACGAAAAGGAGGTTACTAGGACAAGCGCGGCGACGCAGTGTGCGTGAGTGCTTGCTTAACCTGTCTTTCAATTCCCCAGACTGTTAACCCGACAACACGCCCATAAGGAAGAATCCCCTCGGGATCAGTAGAAGCCACAGAAGAACTAAACAGACGGGATAAGGCATCAGGCTTGGTGTTCTTGCTACCCGGACGGTAAGAAATCACAAACTCGAAACGAGCGAAAAACAACGCCCAACGAGCTTGACGGGCATTAAGTCGTTTGGCAGAACGGATGTACTCAAGGTTCTTATGGTCTGTCCAAACGACAAAAGGAACGGTCGCCCCCTCCAACCACTGTCGCCATTCGCCTAGGGCTAAGCGGATGGCGAGCAGTTCACGGTTACCCACATCATAGTTGCGCTCAGATGGCGACAGGCGATGAGAAAAATAAGCGCAAGGATGAACCTTATCGTCAGACTGGAAGCGCTGGGATAGAATGGCTCCCACGCCTACCTCTGAAGCGTCAACCTCGACAATGAATTGTCTAGTGACGTCAGGAGTAACGAGGATAGGAGCGGACGTAAAACGTTCTTTTAGAAGATCAAAAGCTCCCTGGGCGGAACCGGACCACTTAAAACACGTCTTGACAGAAGTAAGAGCTGTGAGAGGGGCAGCAACTTGACCGAAATTACGAATGAAACGCCGATAGAAATTAGCGAAACCTAAAAAGCGCTGCAACTCGACACGTGACCTTGGAACGGGCCAATCACTGACAGCTTGGACCTTAGCGGAATCCATCTGAATGCCTTCAGCGGAAATAACGGAACCGAGAAAAGTAACGGAGGAGACATGAAAAGAGCACTTCTCAGACTTTACGTAGAGACAATTCTCTAAAAGGCGCTGTAGAACACGTCGAACGTGCTGAACATGAATCTCGAGTGACGGAGAAAAAATCAGGATATCGTCAAGATAGACAAAAACAAAGATGTTCAGCATGTCTCTCAGAACATCATTAACTAATGCCTGAAAAACAGCTGGCGCATTGGCGAGACCAAACGGCAGAACCCGGTACTCAAAATGCCCTAACGGAGTGTTAAACGCCGTTTTCCACTCGTCCCCCTCTCTGATGCGCACGAGATGGTAAGCGTTACGAAGGTCCAACTTAGTAAAGCACCTGGCTCCCTGCAGAATCTCGAAGGCTGATGACATAAGGGGAAGCGGATAACGATTCTTAACCGTTATGTCATTCAGCCTCGATAATCCACGCAGGGGCGCAGAGTACCGTCCTTCTTCTTAACAAAAAGAACCCCGCCCCGGCCGGAGAGGAAGAAGGCACTATGGTACCGGCGTCAAGAGACACAGACAAATAATCCTCGAGAGCCTTACGTTCGGGAGCCGACAGAGAGTATAGTCTACCCCGAGGAGGAGTGGTCCCCGGAAGGAGATCAATACTACAATCATACGACCGGTGAGGAGGAAGGGAGTTGGCTCGGGACCGACTGAAGACCGTGCGCAGATCATGATATTCCTCCGGCACTCCTGTCAAATCGCCAGGTTCCTCCTGAGAAGTAGGGACAGAAGAAACGGGAGGGATGGCAGACATTAAACACTTCACATGACAAGAAACGTTCCAGGATAGGATAGAATTACTAGACCAATTAATAGAAGGATTATGACATACTAGCCAGGGATGACCCAAAACAACAGGTGTAAACGGTGAACGAAAAATCAAAAAAGAAATAGTCTCACTGTGGTTACCAGATACTGTGAGGGTTAAAGGTAGTGTCTCAAATCTGATACTGGGAAGATGACTACCATCTAAGGCGAACATGGGCGTAGGCTTCTCTAACTCTCTGAAAGGAATGTCATGTTTCCGAACCCATGCTTCGTCCATGAAACAACCCTCAGCCCCAGAGTCTATCAAGGCACTACATGTAGCACCCGAACCGGTCCAGCGTAGATGGACCGACAAAGTAGTACAGGATCTTGATGGAGAGACTTGAGTAGTTGCGCTCACCTGTAGCCCTCCGCTTACAGATGAGCTCTGGCTTTTACTGGACATGAATTAACAAAATGTCCAGCAACTCCGCAATAGAGGCACAGGCGGTTGGTGATCCTCCGTTCCCTCTCCTTAGTCGAGATGCGAATCCCTCCCAGCTGCATGGGCTCAGACTCTGAGCCAGAGGAGGGAGATGGTTGCGATGCGGAGCAGGGAAACACCGTTGATGCGAGCTCTCTTCCACGAGCCCGGTGACGAAGATCTACCCGTCGTTCTATGCGGATGGCGAGAGCAATCATAGAGTCCACATCTGAAGGAACCTCCCGGGAGAGAATCTCATCCTTAACCACTGCGTGGAGTCCCTCCAGAAAACGAGCGAGCAGCGCCGGCTCGTTCCACTCACTAGAGGCAGCAAGAGTGCGAAACTCAATAGAATAATCCGTTATGGACCGTTCACCTTGGCATAAGGAAGCCAGGGCCCTAGAAGCCTCCCTACCAAAAACTGAACGGTCAAAAACCCGAATCATCTCCTCTTTAAAGTTCTGGAACTTGTTAGAGCAATCAGCCCTTGCCTCCCAGATAGCTGTGCCCCATTCTCGAGCCCGGCCAGTAAGGAGTGAAATGACGTAAGCAACCCGAGCTCTCTCTCTAGAGTATGTGTTGGGTTGGAGAGAGAACACAATCTCACACTGCGTGAGAAAGGAGCGGCACTCAGTGGGCTGCCCGGAGTAGCAAGGTGGGTTATTAACCCTAGGTTCTGGAGGCTCGGCAGGCCAGGAAGTAACAGGTGGCACGAGACGTAGACTCTGGAACTGTCCAGAGAGGTCGGAAACCTGAGCGGCCAGGTTCTCCACGGCATGGCGAGCAGCAGACAATTCCTGCTCGTGTCTGCCGAGCATGGCTCCTTGGATCTCGACGGCAGTGTAACGAGCGTCTGAAGTCGCTGGGTCCATTCCTTGGTCGGTTCCTTCTGTCATGCAGGTGAAAGAGGACCCAAAAGCGACTTGGCGAAAACAGAGTCTTTAATCCAGTAAAGTAAATACAAACAAAAAACACAACTTTCACTCGAAATGACGAGGACAAACTGGAGACTCGATCTTGAACAGCAGGTGAACAGCAGGTTGCCTCGGGAAGGCACTTGAACCAGACAGACTCAGACACCTGCTCACCACGCAGCATCTGAGGAAAACACGACACGACAGGGCGATACACAAACACAGCACGGTGAATTCTAGACAAGGAACCGATAGGACAGGAACGGAACACAAAGGAAGAAATAGGGACTCTAATCAGGGGAAAGGATCGGGAACAGGTGTGGGAAGACTAAATGATTGATTAGGGGAATAGGAACAGCTGGGAGCAGGAACGGAACGATAGAGAGAAGAGAGAGCGAGAGAGTGAGAGAGGGAGGGGGAGAGAGAGGGATAGAAAGAGGGAAAGAACCTAATAAGACCAGCAGAGGGAAACGAATAGAATGGGAAGCACAGGGACAAGACAAGATAATAAATGACAAAACATGACAGTTCCGTCCTAATGTATTCGAGGGTAAAAACAAACACCATGGAAATTGTACCATGGATTGAGGTGGAGATGAAAACAGTGGACTGTGGCTCAATGCCCTCACCCCGATTATTTTCCTCTCACCTTCTCCCCAATCTACTGCCTCCAGGTTTAAGAAAGAGAGGGAAGGTAAGATAAAGATGATTGTGGGGGTCTGAGGTGTGGTCATTACAAGAAAATGTTAAAGACAAAGTAGCAATGAAGCTGTCACATTGTTTGCAGTCAACTGCTTTTAACATGATTGTGTCTCTATAGGTTATCTACATCGGAAGGAACCCAAAAGATGTTGCATGTTAATTTTACTGTTATGCAGGTGAATGAGGACCCAAAAGCGACTTGGCGAAAACAGAGTCTTTAATCCAGTAAAGGAAATATGCAATACTCCTAGACAAATCGGAGCGGTAAATAAAGCATAAAAAACAATTCCACTCGTAATGACGAGAACAGACTGGAGACTCGATCATAAACTGTAGGTTGCCTCGGGAAGGCACTTGACCGTAGCAGACTCAGACACCTGCTCACCACGCAGCATCTGAGGGAAACACGACACGACAGGGCGATACAAAGACACAGCACGGTGAACAATATACAAGGATCCGACAGGACAGAAACGGAAAACAAGGGGAGAAATAGGGACTCTAATCAGGGGAAAAGATAGGGAACAGGTGTGGAAGACTAAATGATTGATTAGGGGAATAGGAACAGCTGGGAGCAGGAACGGAACGATAGAGAGAAGAGAGAGAGGGAGGGAGAGAGAAAAAAGGGAACGAACCTAAAAAGACCAGCAGGGGGAAAACGAACAGAAGGAAAAGCAAAATGACAAGACAATATAAGACAAAACATGACAGTACCCCCCCCACTCACCGAGCGCCTCCTGGCGCACTCGAGGAGGAATCCTGGCGGCAACGGAGGAAATCATCAATCAGCGAACGGTCCAGCACGTCCCGAGACGGGACCCAACTCCTCTCCTCGGGACCGTAACCCTCCCAATCCACTAAGTATTGGTGACCCCGTCCCCGAGAACGCATGTCCATGATCCTACGTACCTTGTAAATAGGTGCGCTCTCGACAAGGACGGGAGGGGGGGGGAGGGAAGACGAACGGGGGTGCGAAGAAAGGGCTTGACACAGGAGACATGGAAGACAGGATGGACGCGACGAAGATGTCGCGGAAGAAGCAGTCGCACAGCGACAGGATTGACGACCTGGGAGACACGGAACGGACCAATGAACCGCGGAGTCAACTTACGAGAAGCTGTCGTAAGAGGAAGGTTGCGAGTGGAAAGCCACACTCTCTGGCCGCAACAATACCTTGGACTCTTAATCCTACGTTTATTGGCGGCTCTCACAGTCTGTGCCCTGTAACGGCAAAGTGCAGACCTCACCCTCCTCCAGGTGCGCTCACAACGTTGGACAAACGCTTGAGCGGAGGGAACGCTGGACTTGGCAAGCTGGGATGAGAACAGAGGAGGCTGGTAACCCAGACTACTCTGAAACGGAGATAACCCGGTAGCAGACGAAGGAAGCGAGTTGTGAGCGTATTCTGCCCAGGGGAGCTGTTCTGCCCAAGACGCAGGGTTTCTGAAAGAAAGGCTGCGTAGTATGCGACCAATCGTCTGATTGGCCCTCTCTGCTTGACCGTTAGACTGGGGATGAAACCCGGAAGAGAGACTGACGGACGCACCAATCAAACGACAGAACTCCCTCCAAAACTGTGACGTGAATTGCGGGCCTCTGTCTGAAACGGCGTCTAACGGGAGGCCATGAATTCTGAACACATTCTCGATGATGATTTGTGCCGTCTCCTTAGCGGAAGGAAGTTTAGCGAGGGGAATGAAATGTGCCGCCTTAGAGAACCTATCGACAACCGTAAGAATCACAGTCTTCCCCGCAGACAAAGGCAGACCGGTAATGAAGTCTAGGGCGATGTGAGACCATGGTCGAGAAGGAATGGGAAGCGGTCTGAGACGACCGGCAGGAGGAGAGTTACCTGACTTAGTCTGCGCGCAGTCCGAACAAGCAGCCACGAAACGGCGCGTGTCACGCTCCTGAGTCGGCCACCAAAAGCGTTGGCGAATAGAAGCAAGAGTGCCTCGAACGCCGGGATGACCAGCTAACTTGGCAGAGTGAGCCCACTGAAGAACAGCCAGACGAGTAGAAACAGGAACGAAAAGAAGGTTACTAGGACAAGCGCGCGGCGACGCAGTGTGCGTGAGTGCTTGCTTAACCTGTCTTTCAATTCCCCAGACTGTCAACCCGACAACACGCCCATAAGGAAGAATCCCCTCGGGATCAGTAGAAGCCACAGAAGAAATAAAAAGACGGGATAAGGCATCAGGCTTGGTGTTCTTGCTACCCGGACGGTAAGAAATCACAAACTCGAAACGAGCGAAAAACAACGCCCAACGAGCTTGACGAGCATTAAGTCGTTTGGCAGAACGGATGTACTCAAGGTTCTTATGGTCTGTCCAAACGACAAAAGGAACGGTCGCCCCCTCCAACCACTGTCGCCATTCGCCTAGGGCTAAGCGGATGGCGAGCAGTTCGCGGTTACCCACATCATAGTTGCGTTCAGATGGCGACAGGCGATGAGAAAATAAGCGCAAGGATGAACCTTATCGTCAGACTGGAAGCGCTGGGATAGAATGGCTCCCACGCCTACCTCTGAAGCGTCAACCTCGACAATGAATTGTCTAGTGACGTCAGGAGTAACGAGGATAGGAGCGGACGTAAAACGTTCTTTTAGAAGATCAAAAGCTCCCTGGGCGGAACCGGACCACTTAAAACACGTCTTGACAGAAGTAAGAGCTGTGAGAGGGGCAGCAACTTGACCGAAATTACGAATGAAACGCCGATAGAAATTAGCGAAACCTAGAAAGCGCTGCAACTCGACACGTGACCTTGGAACGGGCCACTCACTGACAGCTTGGACCTTAGCGGAATCCATCTGAATGCCTTCAGCGGAAATAACGGAACCGAGAAAAGTAACGGAGGAGACATGAAAAGAGCACTTCTCAGCCTTCACGTAGAGACAATTCTCTAACAGGCGCTGGAGAACACGTCGAACGTGCTGAACATGAATCTCGAGTGACGGTGAAAAAATCAGGATATCGTCAAGGTAGACAAAAACAAAGATGTTCAGCATGTCTCTCAGAACATCATTAACTAATGCCTGAAAAACAGCTGGCGCATTGGCGAGACCAAACGGCAGAACCCGGTACTCAAAATGCCCTAACGGAGTGTTAAACGCCGTTTTCCACTCGTCCCCCTCTCTGATGCGCACGAGATGGTAAGCGTTACGAAGGTCCAACTTAGTAAAGCACCTGGCTCCCTGCAGAATCTCGAAGGCTGATGACATAAGGGGAAGCGGATAACGATTCTTAACCGTTATGTCATTCAGCCCTCGATAATCCACGCAGGGGCGCAGAGTACCGTCCTTTTTCTTAACAAAAAAAACCCCGCCCCGGCCGGAGAGGAAGAAGGCACTATGGTACCGGCGTCAAGAGACACAGACAAATAATCCTCGAGAGCCTTACGTTCGGGAGCCGACAGAGAGTATAGTCTACCCCGAGGAGGAGTGGTCCCCGGAAGGAGATCAATACTACAATCATACAATCGGTGAGGAGGAAGGGAGTTGGCTCGGGACCGACTGAAGACCGTGTGCAGATCATGATATTCCTCCGGCACTCCTGTCAAATCGCCAGGTTCCTCCTGAGAAGTGGGGACAGAAGAAACGGGAGGGATGGCAGACATTAAACACTTCACATGACAAGAAACGTTCCAGGATAGGATAGAATTACTAGACCAATTAATAGAAGGATTATGACATACTAGCCAGGGATGACCCAAAACAACAGGTGTAAAAGGTGAACGAAAAATCAAAAAAGAAATAGTCTCACTGTGGTTACCAGATACTGTGAGGGTTAAAGGTAGTGTCTCAAATCTGATACTGGGAAGATGACTACCATCTAAGGCGAACATGGGCGTAGGCTTGTCTAACTGTCTGAAAGGAATGTCATGTTTCCGAGCCCATGCTTCGTCCATGAAACAACCCTCAGCCCCAGAGTCTATCAAGGCACTGCATGTAGCACCCGAACCGGTCCAGCGTAGATGGACCGACATAGTAGTACAGGATCTAGATGGAGAGACCTGAGTAGTAGCGCTCACCAGTAGCCCTCCGCTTACTGATGAGCTCTGGCTTTACTGGACATGAATTGACAAAATGTCCAGCAAGTCCGCAATAGAGGCACAGGCGGTTGGTGATCCTCCGTTCCCTCTCCTTAGTCGAGATGCGAATACCTCCCAGCTGCATGGGCTCAGTCTCTGAGCCAGAGGAGGGAGATGGTTGCGATGCGGAGCAGGGAAACACCGTTGACGCGAGCTCTCTTCCACGAGCTTGGTGACGAAGATCTACCCGTCGTTCTATGCGGATGGCGAGAGCAATCAAAGAGTCCACACTGGACGGAACCTCCCGGGAGAGAATCTCATCTTTAACCACTGCGTGGAGTCCCTCCAGAAAACGAGCGAGCAGCGCCGGCTCGTTCCAGTCACTAGAGGCAGCAAGAGTGCGAAACTCTATAGAGTAATCCGTTATGGATCGATCACCTTGGCATAGGGAAGCCAGGGCCCTAGAAGCCTCCCTACCAAAAACTGAACGGTCAAAAACCCGAATCATCTCCTCTTTAAAGTTCTGGTAATTGTTAGAACAATCAGCCCTTGCCTCCCAAATAGCTGTGCCCCACTCTCGAGCCCGGCCAGTAAGGAGCGGCACTCCGTGGGCTGCCCGGAGTAACAAGGTGGGTTATTAACCCTAGGTTCCGGAGGCTCGGCAGACCAGGAAGTAACAGGTGGCACGAGACGAAGACTCTGGAACTGTCCAGAGAGGTCGGAAACCTGAGCGGCCAGGTTCTCCACGGCATGACGAGCAGCAGACAATTCCTGCTCGTGTCTGCCGAGCATGGCTCCTTGGATCTCGACGGCAGTGTTACGAGCGTCTGTAGTCGCTGGGTCCATTCTTTGGTCGGATCCTTCTGTTATGCAGGTGAATGAGGACCCAAAAGCGACTTGGCGAAAACAGAGTCTTTAATCCAGTAAAGGAAATATGCAATACTCCTAGACAAATCGGAGCGGTAAATAAAGCATAAAAAACAATTCCGCTCGTAATGACGAGAACAGACTGGAGACTCGATCATAAACTGTAGGTTGCCTCGGGAAGGCACTTGACCGTAGCAGACTCAGACACCTGCTCACCACGCAGCATCTGAGGGAAACACGACACGACAGGGCGATACAAAGACACAGCACGGTGAACAATATACAAGGATCCGACAGGACAGAAACGGAAAACAAGGGGAGAAATAGGGACTCTAATCAGGGGAAAAGATAGGGAACAGGTGTGGAAGACTAAATGATTGATTAGGGGAATAGGAACAGCTGGGAGCAGGAACGGAACGATAGAGAGAAGAGAGAGAGGGAGGGAGAGAGAAAAAAGGGAACGAACCTAAAAAGACCAGCAGGGGGAAAACGAACAGAAGGAAAAGCAAAATGACAAGACAATATAAGACAAAACATGACATTTACCACTTCCACAATGTAAATAGACTACTAGAGGACAAAGAGGACTTCAACACATTTCTGGAGGAATTTCTTGAAGGAAAAGGGGGGTATGTTTTCCCGATAGTGTACATATTTTATGGAAGTGTAATACCGTGGGATTTTTTTGTAGGCAAATGTTTTCGATGCGATACTTAATTTGTGCTTGTAACATTCTTTGATTAATTTTTGTTTCTTATTTTTCGTGGTTCTTGGTTTGATCATGTTAAAGATTGGTACAGCCAAAAGGAAAACATTGACATACTGTTTCTCACATATGAAGAAATGAAAAAGGTATTTCAGTTCGATTCATTTTCAAAACATTTGTTATTATTAGTGTTCAATACCAGAGAAAATAAGAGTTTGTATTTTGATACAAAATACTTTTTTGTGTACTCTTTCTTGCGTAACAGGACATGAAAGGCGTAATTGTCAAAATTTCAAACTTTCTGAACAAGAGACATGAAAACAAAACACTCAACATGATTGTTTGAAAAGAGCATTTTCAGTAACATGCGACAAACCCCAAATGCCAATTCGGATACAGTGGCTCCTGTATTCCTCTTGTGGCTTCACAGGAACAGTTTTCCATCACCCAGAGTGAAAGGTTTGACACCCATCTACAAGGAAGGGATGAAAGGTTTCCCTTTGGAGTTCCTTTGGGATCTATGAACTGTGAATTGTAGCAGGCCTACTGTTGATAAATAACTAAGAACTTGCAATGTACATGGTCAGCTATATCCACGAGCGCTCTAACTGAAAAGTTTATTTGGGTCAACAACAAAAAGCTACAGAAAATCTCCTTGAATTCTTAGAAACAGATTATTTATTTCCTATACAAAGCTCATAGTGTGAAACAAATTAATTAGCTAGAGCACTGAGCGAATCTTCAATTTCTGTACTAATTAGAGACAGGTGCTGTGTAAACCTATTATGTATCTTAGCAAATACCAGAGACATAATGATAACACATTATGTTTCCATTACTCATGCTACTTTTTATGCTAATTATGCCCTTCTTTCTTTCTAGCAACATTGTATACTACATCAAATGGGAAAGCGGCACCTTCAGTTTTCTGGTACAGCTTGTGCCAATGCCACATTCAGTGTTTGTTTTGTTTATTTCTCTTAGTGTTTGCTAGGATTTCTGTTATAGAATGGTATCAGTCTAGTGTCAAATCTATCATAGTTCATCATGATTGCAAAAGTGACAATAGTTTACCATATCACAGCTTTCAGCTGATATGCCTTTGTCTTTATTAAGTTCATGGTTGCTTAGGATCGGGAGAAGTTACCACCTGGGATGTTTCAGTATGATGGAACCTGGAACTACCTTACTTTCCTCAACCTGGTGAGTTTACTTGGAAGTCACTCCTCAGTAAAAGGTACATGACAGCCCACTTGGAGTTTGCCAAAAAGCACCTAAAGGACTCTCAGACCATGAGAAACAAGATTCTCTGGTCTGATGAAACCAAGATTGAACTCTTTGGCCTAAATGCCAAGCGTCACGTCTGGAGGAAACCAGTCACTTCTCATCAGCTGGGCAATACCATCCCCACGGTGAAGCATGGTGGTGGCAGCATCATGCTGTGGGGATGTTTTTCAGCGGCAGAGACTGGGAGACTACACTCTATGGTGTATTGTGTGTAGAAATTATGAGGGGGAAAAAACTATTTAATCCAAATTAGAATAAGGCTGCAACATAACAAAAGGTTTAGGGGTCTGAACACTTTCCGAATGCACTGTCAGATGATGTCATCCTATTGAAGAGGATGAGCTTGCCAGTCAGCGGTCTACTTGCGTGAATTATATATGCCCACACCATTCTGTTTTTGGGGTATTTCCTCACCATTCCAACACAGACACGCTGCTTTTTAACATACTTAATTTCCATGTTTTGGAAGGAAAACTATTTCACTCATATTGTAATTGATTATAGGTAATATTTCACAGAAATCTGGAAACACTGGACAGTTACTTTAACTGCACAGGGTTTAATAGATCCAGTATAGAGGTTCAACCCTGTCGACCTAGTCAGAATATACAGTTGAAGTCGGAAGTTCACATACACCTTAGCCAAGTACATTTAAACTCAGTTTTTTTACAATGTCTGACATTTAATCAGAGTAACAATTCCCTGTCTTAGGTCAGTTAGGATCACCACTTTATTTTAAGAATGTGAAATGTCTGAATAATACTCCTGACAAGAGTTGGTGTAACTGAGTTAGGTTTGTAGGCCTCCTTGCTCACACACTTTTTCAGTTCTGCCCACACATTTTCTATGGGATTGAGGTCAGGGCTTTGTGATGGCCACTCCAATACCTTGACTTTGTTGTCCTTAAGCCATTTTGCCACAACCTTGGAAGTATGCTTGGGGTCATTGTCCATTTGGAAGACCCATTTGCGACCAAGCTTTAACTTCCTGACTTATGTCTTGAGATGTTGCTTCAATATATCCACATGATTTTCCTTCCGCATGATGCCATCGATTTTGTGAATTCCCTCCTGCAGCAAAGCACCCCCACACCATGATGCTGCCACCCCCGTGCTTTACGGTTGGGATGTATTTCTTCGGCTTGCAAGCCTCCCCCTTTTTTCCTCCAAACATAACGATGGTCATTATGGCTAAACAGTTCTATTTTTGTTTCATCAGACCATAGGACATTTATCCAAAAAGTACGATCTTTGTTCCCATGTGCAGTTGCAAACCATAGTCTGGCTTTTTTTATGGCGGTTTTGGAGCAGTGTCTTCTTCCTTGCTGAGCGGCCTTTCAGGTTATGTCGATATAGGACTTGCTTTACTGTGGATATAGATACTTATACTTATATTTTGTTTCCTACAGCATCTTCACAAGGTCATTTGCTGTTGTTCTGGGATTGATTTGCACTTTTCGCACCAAAGTACGTTCATCTCTAGGAAACAGAATGCGTCTCCTTCCTGAGCAGTATGAAGGCTGCGTGATCCCATAGTGTTTATACTTGCATACTATTGTTTGTACAGATGAATGTGGTACCTTCAGGCATTTGGAAATTGCTCCCAAGGATGAACCAGACTTGTGGAGGTCTACAATTTGTTTTCTGAGGGCTTGGCTGATTTCTTTTGATTTTCCCATGGTGTCAAGCAAAGAGGCAATGAGTTTGAAGATAGGCCTTGAAATACATCCACAGGTACACCTCCAATTGGCTCAAATGATGTCAATTAGCCTATCAGAAGCCTCTAAAGCTATGACATAATTTTCTGGAATTTTCCAAGCTGTTTGAAGGCACAGTCAACTTAGTGTATGTACATTTCTGACCCACTGGAATTGTGATTCAGTGAATTACAAGGGAAATTATCTGTCTGTAAACAATTGTTGGAAAAAATACTTGTGTCATGCACAAAGTAAATGTCCTAACCGACTTGACGAAACTATAGTTTGTAAACTAGAAATTTGTGGAGTGGTTGAAAAAGGAGTTTTAATGACTCCAACCTAAGTGTATGTAAACTTCTGACTTCAACTGTATATCCAAGGGCATGTGAGGCTGTATGAGTTTTGTTGTATGATTTACTGTATGTGTATATTCATGATACATGTAACAACCAAGAAACTTCTGTGTGCAATATTTAAGTTTTGCAGATGGTGTTATTTGGGATGGTTGTGGTGACTGATCTTTAGACAGGGGAAAACTTAACCAAGGGTCTTTACAATTGGAAATACCTAACCTTTTCTGTCCTCACCTTCCCTGTAGGAATGGTGAGAAGGCATGATTGAAATAATGTGAAATATTGTTACTTGATATACAGTACCACCAACGTGGAATCTCCCTTATCATAGGGAGATAGTATACAGTATTACATTTACATTTACATTTAAGTCATTTAGCAGACGCTCTTATCCAGAGCGACTCACAAATTGGTGCATTCACCTTATGACATCCAGTGGAACAGTCACTTTACAATAGTGCATCTAAATCTTAAAGGGGGGGGGGATACTTATCCTATCCTAGATATTCCTTAAAGAGGTGGGGTTTCAGGTGTCTCCGGAAGGTGGTGATTGACTCCGCTGTCCTGGCATCGTGAGGGAGTTTGTTCCACCATTGGGGGGCCAGTGCAGCGAACAGTTTTGACTGGGCTGAGCGGGAGCTGTACTTCCTCAGTGGTAGGGAGGCGAGCAGGCCAGAGGTTGATGAACGCAGTGCCCTTGTTTGGGTGTAGGGCCTGATCAGAGCCTGGAGGTACTGAGGTGCCGTTCCCCTCACAGCTCCGTAGGCAAGCACCATGGTCTTGTAGCGGATGCGAGCTTCAACTGGAAGCCAGTGGAGAGAACGGAGGAGCGGGGTGACGTGAGAGAACTTGGGAAGGTTGAACACCAGACGGGCTGCGGCGTTTTGGATGAGTTGAAGGGGTTTAATGGCACAGGCAGGGAGCCCAGCCAACAGCGAGTTGCAGTAATCCAGACGGGAGATGACAAGTGCCTGGATTAGGACCTGCGCCGCTTCCTGTGTGAGGCAGGGTCGTACTCTGCGGATGTTGTAGAGCATGAACCTACAGGAACGGGCCACCGCCTTGATGTTGGTTGAGAACGACAGGGTGTTGTCCAGGATCACACCAAGGTTCTTAGCGCTCTGGGAGGAGGACACAATGGAGTTGTCAACCGTGATGGCGAGATCATGGAACAAGCAGTCCTTCCCCGGGAGCAAGAGCAGCTCCGTCTTGCCGAGGTTCAGCTTGAGGTGGTGATCCGTCATCCACACTGATATGTCTGCCAGACATGCAGAGATGCGATTCGCCACCTGGTCATCAGAAGGGGGAAAGGAGAAGATTAGTTGTGTGTCGTCTGCATAGCAATGATAGGAGAGACCATTGTGAGGTTATGACAGAGCCAAGTGACTTGGTGTATAGCGAGAATAGGAGAGGGCCTAGAACAGAGCCCTGGGGGACACCAGTGGTGAGAGCGCGTGGTGAGGAGACAGATTCTCGCCACGCCACCTGGTAGGAGCGACCTGTCAGGTAGGACGCAATCCAAGCGTGGGCCGCGCCGGAGATGCCCAACTCGGAGAGGGTGGAGAGGAGGATCTGATGGTTCACAGTATCGAAGGCAGCCGATAGATCTAGAAGGATGAGAGCAGAGGAGAGAGAGTTAGCTTTAGCAGTGCGGAGCGCCTCCGTGATACAGAGGAGAGCAGTCTCAGTTGAATGACTAGTCTTGAAACCTGACTGATTTGGATCAAGAAGGTCATTCAGAGAGAGATAGCGGGAGAGCTGGCCAAGGACGGCACGTTCAAGAGTTTTGGAGAGAAAAGAAAGAAGGGATACTGGTCTGTAATTGTTGACATCGGAGGGATCGAGTGTAGGTTTTTTCAGAAGGGGTGCAACTCTCGCTCTCTTGAAGACGGAAGGGACGTAGCCAGCGGTCAGTGATGAGTTGATGAGCGAGGTGAGGTAAGGGAGAAGGTCTCCGGAAATGGTCTGGAGAAGAGGGGAGGGGATAGGGTCAAGCGGGCAGGTTGTTGGGCGGCCGGCCGTCACAAGACGCGAGATTTCATCTGGAGAGAGAGGGGAGAAAAGAGGTCAGAGCACAGGGTAGGGCAGTGTGAGCAGAACCAGCGGTGTCGTTTGACTTAGCAAACGAGGATCGGATGTCGTCGACCTTCTTTTCAAAATGGTTGACGAAGTCGTCTGCAGAGAGGGAGGAGGGGGGGGGGGGGATTCAGGAGGGAGGAGAAGGTGGCAAAGAGCTTCCTAGGGTTAGAGGCAGATGCTTGGAATTTAGAGTGGTAGAACGTGGCTTTAGCAGCAGAGACAGAGGAGGAAAATGTAGAGAGGAGGGAGTGAAAGGATGCCAGGTCCGCAGGGAGGCGAGTTTTCCTCCATTTCCGCTTGGCTGCCCGGAGCCCTGTTCTGTGAGCTCGCAATGAGTCGTCGAGCCACGGAGCGGGAGGGGAGGACCGAGCCGGCCTGGAGGATAGGGGACATAGAGAGTCAAAGGATGCAGAGAGGGAGGAGAGGAGGGTTGAGGAGGCAGAATCAGGATATAGGTTGGAGAAGGTTTGAGCAGAGGGAAGAGATGATAGGATGGAAGAGGAGAGAGTAGCGGGGGAGAGAGAGCGAAGGTTGGGACGGCGCGATACCATCCGAGTAGGGGCAGTGTGGGAGGTGTTGGATGAGAGCGAGAGGGAAAAGGATACAAGGTAGTGGTCGGAGACTTGGAGGGGAGTTGCAATGAGGTTAGTGGAAGAACAGCATCTAGTAAAGATGAGGTCGAGCGTATTGCCTGCCTTGTGAGTAGGGGGGGAAGGTGAGAGGGTGAGGTCAAAAGAGGAGAGGAGTGGAAAGAAGGAGGCAGAGAGGAATGACTCAAAGGTAGACGTGGGTAGGTTAAAGTCGCCCAGAACTGTGAGAGGTGAGCCGTCCTCAGGAAAGGAGCTTATCAAGGCATCAAGCTCATTGATGAACTCTCCGAGGGAACCTGGAGGGCGATAAATGATAAGGATGTTAAGCTTGAAAGGGCTGGTAACTGTGACAGCATGGAATTCAAAGGAGGCGATAGACAGATGGGTAAGGGGAGAAAGAGAGGATGACCACTTGGGAGAGATGAGGATCCCGGTGCCACCACCCCGCTGACCAGAAGCTCTCGGGGTGTGCGAGAACACGTGGGCGGATGAAGAGAGAGCAGTAGGAGTAGCAGTGTTGTCTGTGGTGATCCATGTTTCCGTCAGTGCCAAGAAGTCGAGGGACTGGAGGGAGGCATAGGCTGAGATGAACTCTGCCTTGTTGGCCGCAGATCGGCAGTTCCAGAGGCTACCGGAGACCTGGAACTCCACGTGGGTCGTGCGCGCTGGGACCACCAGATTAGGGTGGCCGCGGCCACGCGGTGTGGAGCGTTTGTATGGTCTGTGCAGAGAGGAGAGAATAGGGATAGACAGACACATAGTTGACAGGCTACAGAAGAGGCTACGCTAATGCAAAGGAGATTGGAATGACAAGTGGACTACACGTCTCGAATGTTCAGAAAGTTAAGCTTACGTAGCAAGAATCTTATTGACTAAAATGATTAAAATGATACAGTACTGCTGAAGTAGGCTAGCTGGCAGTGGGTGCGTTGTTGACACTACACTAATCAAGTCGTTCCGTTGAGTGTAATAGTTTCGACAGTGCTGCTATTCGGGGGCTAGCTGGCTAGCTAGTAGTGTTGTTTACGTTACGTTGCGTTAAAAGAACGACAATAGCTGGCTAGCTAACCTAGAAAATCGCTCTAGACTACACAATTCTTTGATACAAAGACGGCTATGTAGCTAGCTACGAGCAAACAAATCAAACCGTTATACTGTAATGAAATAAAATGAAAATGTGATACTACCTGTGAATGCGACCGGGTTGTTGAGTCTATTCAGAAGACGTTGGCTAGCTGTTGGCTAGCTGTTGGCTAGCTGTTGGCTAGCTAGCAGAGTCTCCTACGTTAAGGACGACAAATAGCTGGCTAGCTAACCTCGGTAAATTAAGATAATCTCTCTAAGACTACACACTCTAAACTACACAATTATCTTGGATACGAAGACAGCAAAGACAGCTATGTAGCTAGCTAACACTACACTAATCAAGTCGTTCAGTTGAGTGTAATAGTTTTTCCAGTGCAGCTAATCAGTGGACGTTAGCTAGCTGGCTAGTGAAGACTACGTTAGGATGGCGAAATACGATAATTACGCAATTATCTTTGATACAAAGACGGCTATGTAGCTAGCTAAGAAGAAATTGCTAAGATTTAGACAAATCAAACCGTTGTGCTATAATGAAATGTAATGAAAAAGTTATACTACCTGCAGAGCGAAGTGACGATGCGACCGCTCGCTCCAACCCGTACTACCCAGTATCTCATTCTACTAGATTTATTGCCGTTTTTCTTTTCATTCTTTCTGTGAAAATGTTCATTTTGTGGTGCTGCTTTTCTGGAGTATTTTTTCCTATGACAGGTTTTTTTGTAGTACACCGTTGTTATGCCTACCTTACTTGGGGAGATATTGCTTCAATGTCATGTACCAAAAAATGGCTTAGCCGCCTTAATGACCCTACACACTGCAGTAAACTACGCAAACACAGCGAAAGAGCGTAGATTTCACACTTAGTTCAACATACATTTGTGTGGCTCAAATTATACGAGGTCGCTCTGTTTGCGCGAAGTATGTAGCGGCCTTTAGGAGTCTTGGGCTTGGCATACTTGGTCTGGTAAGTAAGGTCATTTATTAATCAGATACAAATGTATGTATGTGTTGTTGATTTTAGCCTGGCTTGAAAAAAGAGGAGGCTGAGTTTTGGAACGGCGGCGTGTTTCAAACTTGTGGATTAGCCAACTGTGATCTGCAGGTGTTTTTTTCACAAATCCAAGGCTGAAGGTGGCTGTGTAATGACTGCAGGTGTTTCAGCCTAGCTCAGTGCTTTCTGAGGTGGAGGGGCAGCCAGCGGAAAATAAAGCACGTAGAGGTTGGTCATCTCTAGTTGTGCTGTGATTGGCTCAGTGTTCTGTCATTCATGGGGACACTACGTCATCGCAAAATCTACAGGAAGAGCGAGAAAGTTCAAGCCCCCTTGTGTGGTACCATAGAATTACATGAGAAGTGCCCATTCAAGAAGGCTCAAGGTCATTCGCAACAGATAAAATTATGTCAAATCGCATTATATCTACCATAGCTTTGATTGGACATCATACTTTTAAAGTCTTAGCAATCAAGCTAGACAAGGAGTCATCATCATGAATCGCGTCAACAATCTACTGGCAAATCCTTGTCAAATGAAGAGAAATTAAACATACTGTATAACGTATAAGTGCTCATCGGCCATTGAACATAAAAATTACACAACAACTTGGAAATCACAACTTCAACAAAGAGTGGTTTGGAAGGAATACGTGGGTAACTGCAAAGCAATCACTATTTTGCTTCCCTTGTCTTCTATTCGGTAGAGAAGGTGTGTTCTCCAAGTCTGGGTGTAAGGGTCTCTTTTCCAGGCTTAAAAGGACTGACATCATGATACGACCTTGTTTTTTTTTGTAGTTCCCAGTTGTCTTGAAAGCACCATAAATCCAGAGAACCCCAGACTTTGCAGACAATGTTCCATGACCAAATTTTCTCTCAAGAAGAACCGCTGCGCCACCTTGCTGTTCAAGTGGGTACAGCACAATGGTGAGTCCAAAAATGTGTTGTATACTGCTGCATAAATTATGTAGTATGTAATGGAGATATGTATACTGCAGCTCAGAAAGTAATACTAAGTATATGTTGTGTAGGAAACTGTTAGTAGACAATGTGCCTCACCCTAATAATTTGGTACCTTTCCCCCTCATAACTTAGCCTACCGTTCTGACTTGGTGGTGCACATGTAGCCTATAGCCTGTTTTAGAGAAATGTCATAATTTATTATTGTAAGAGCTTTCATTGTCTGCTTACAGTGGGGCAAAAAAGTATTTAGTCAGCCACCAATTGTGCAAGTTCTCCCACTTAAAAAGATGAGAGTGGGAGAACTTGCACAATTGGTGGCTGACTAAATACTTTTTTGCCCCACTGTATATGCCCCCTTTACCTATGCTACAGTTCTGACT
The DNA here is from genome assembly GCF_021184085.1 of Oncorhynchus gorbuscha. Taxonomy (NCBI): domain Eukaryota; kingdom Metazoa; phylum Chordata; class Actinopteri; order Salmoniformes; family Salmonidae; genus Oncorhynchus; species Oncorhynchus gorbuscha. Next base: position 55,138,101 of record NC_060178.1, read on the forward strand.
TGGTGTACAGGGAGAACACTGTAAGAACGGCCCATGTTCTGAATTCTGTCGCTGTACATTTCAAAAGTGCTGAACAAATAGACATTAATGTCTTAATTGAAATTATGGATTGCATCTTATCCTCTCATCGTTCCATTATGCCATCGTTTGTACATCTCAGTTGTCAGTAGAAACCACATTTGATTAAGCAAGTCAGCCATCTTAGCTATGTTTTTTTAAAGGCAGTAAATGAGGCTGAACTAATTGTTTTGCCCCCAGACAAGACTCTGCTGATAGCCAGGTGTAGCGGTGGTAAGGATTATTTAAAAATATATATATTTGACCTTTATTTAACTAAGCAAGTGTGAGGGAAAAATTATGTGTTCACCTTATTTGTTGTCTATGTAACAATTATTTACTTAACGACAGTAACATATTTCTGTCCTGCTAATGCAGTGTTGTATGGTCTCCACTCTAGCACCCTGCAGTCAGTCTGGGTGTTGAGGACATGGGTTCTACTAGAGATAGCTCGAACCTCACAATTGACTTGTGTTTGTCACGCCTGCTCCCGCTCTTCCCTTCCCCTGGCGCTTGAGGACGCCAGATTACCCTGCATCATGCACTCCTGCCATCCACCACGCACACCTGCCTTCCCTCGTCACACGCATCAGCATTATTGGACTCACCTGGTCTCACTTATCTCCTGTTTATTTCCTCCCCTATATTTGACATTTCCCCAGCTCTGTTCCCGGCTGCTGCATTGATTGTCTTTTGTCTTAGGCACAGCGTCAGACATTTACATTACATTTAAGTCATTTAGCAGACACTCTTATCCAGAGCGACTTACAAATTGGTGCATTCACCTTATGACATCCAGTGGAACAGTCACTTTACAATAGTGCATCTAAATCTTAAAGGGGGGGGGGTGAGAAGGATTACAGAAACTGCATACAGAGACTGTCTCGTTACTCCCCATACCTGCTTCGTCTCTCCAGCATCAATACATGTGACAGAATGCAGCAGCCACATACGAAGCATCGGGGAGTACTGGCGTTCCGGTTGGAATGGTGGCAGCGGCTCTGGGTCGCCTAGCCAGCTCATCAGGCTTTCACGCCCTAGCTGGCTCGAGAGGTTTCCTTGCCCCAGCTGGCTCGGAGGGCATCCATCCCACGTCGGGCCTGGATCGTCAGTTCTTGTACGCCCGGCTGGTCCAGGACTTTTTGTCTTTTGTTTTGTTGGTGACATCGGGTTGGATCCTGCCGCCGATGGAACCGGGGGTGCCTAAGCCAGCCCATCAGGCTTTCTCACGCCCTGGCTGGCTCGAGAGGTTTTCCGGCTTGGCGGCTTCCCATCCCATGTCACACTCCACTGGATCATCAGGCTCCCCTTCTACTGCGGGATCAGCAGTCGTCTTGCCTCAGCCGGATCGTCAGGCTCTAGCGCTCCTGCCGGTTTATTGGGTTTTCAAGCCCCGAACGACTTGCCCAGCACCCATGTCTCGTCCGGCTCGCCTAGGTGGGACGCTGGGTGGAGTCCCAAGAGGGAGGGGTACTGTCACGTCTGCTCCCACTCTTCCCTTCCCCTGGCGCTTGAGAGCGCCAGATTACCCTGCATCCGCACTCCTGCCATCCATCGCGCACACCTGCCTTCCCTCGTCACATGCATCAGCGTTATCTGACTCTCCTGGACTCACTTATTTCCTCCCCTATATTTGTCAGTTCCCCAGCTCTGTTCCCCGCTGCTGCATTGATTGTCTTTTGTCTTAGTTTCTGTTTGCTGACGCTGTGCTTGTCTTGTTATATGTCCGTTATTTATTAAATGTTACTCCCCGTACCTGCTTCGTTTCTCCAGCGTCAACTCATGTGACAGTATTGGTGATAAAAAGCTAGTGTTCTATAGACAAGATGTGGTGTGTGTGACTCAAGATAGAGAGAGCCTGGAAGAGTTAAGAACAATGCCTCATTGTCTCATCTTCCTGGCATCTGGGAAACGAAGTAAAAGACCATCCTGTGTAGATAACCAAGGTGGCTTATGGGACGGTTAGAAGTGCCTGACTAAACAATCTTGGTATCAGCTATATAAAAACTGTGCATCGTCTGTAAAGGCTAGGCTCTCTGCCTAACAGTCAGGCAAGACTGGTGGGCTGACGGTCTCATTATTGCAATAATTAATAGATATCAAATAAAGATGATTGTTTGAAGAAATGACCAAGACCAAGTCTCTCAGTACTGAATTTCCACGACACAAGTCAGTTAATAACAAATTCTTACCTTCAATGACGACCTAGGAACAGTGGGTTAACTGCCTTATTCAGGGGCAGAATGACAGATTTTTACCTTGTCGCCTCTGGGATTTGATCAAGCAACTTTTCTGTTACCAGTCCAACACTCTAACCACAAGCCTACCTGGTGCTGAAAAGAGAACTCTGCTGTTAGGGTCTACATAAAGCTGTCCCAACATTTTGTGGGCACCGTTTATCAGTTATAGTGCAATTAATGTATTGTTTAGTGATGTGTAGTGGCTTTGCTGGCATGCATAAAAACATGTTTTATTTTAGTTTGCCCCACCAAGATTTACATGCTAAAGTTGCCACTGAGCGTTAAGCAAGTGTAAAAAACTATCGTCTCGCAGCCAAAGCAGTAGGTATGAAAATGAGCAAGGACAAGAAGCAAAGCAAAGGAAACTTGCTTTGAGCCCCAAGACTACAGTGGTGAGTAGGGCTACAGTGCTCGACTTTAAAGTCCATATGCGGTTTTCAGGCGGATACGATGGGAAGATCAACCCTCAGACTGTCAACAGCATTAAAATCTCAACTCAGGAAATAAAAAATGCACGAGTATTTTCGGATGGCAATGTCCTTCTCACATGTGCTTCCGAAGAACAAAGCAGTAAGGACTTAACCTTCACATTTGTGGCCAAACAAACCCTAGTGTACCAAATATGGTGACCAGAAGTGGAGTAAAGGGGTTATATAGAAATGGGGTGGCAGGGTAGCCTAGTGGTTAGAGCGTTGGACTAGTAACCGGAAGGACGCAAGTTCAAACCCCTGAGCTAACAAGGTACAAATCTGTTGTTTTGCCCCTGACCAGGCAGTTAACCCACTGTTCCTAGGCCGTCATTGAAAATAAGAATTTGTTCTTAACTGACTTGCCTAGTTAAATAAAGGTTTAATAAAGGTAAAAAATGTTTAAAAAAATAAAAACCATGTGTTTGATACCATTCCAATATTCCGCTCCAGCCCGTCTTCTCCAATTAAGGTGCCACCAATCTTTTGTGAATTCAGCCCATGTTCCTGTTTCAAACCACCAGGGCCTGATGCATTGTTGTCACTCCGATTTCCCAGACATACCTCAAGAAATACTGCATGTGTATGAATAGATATTGCACACAGGGTCTTGGGATATGTACTGTCCTCTGACGACATCGTTTCTAACTAACAAATCTGCCTCTAAGATATTGTGGGAAAACAGTGATATGATACTTTAAAATTACTTAAACCTATGATGTTTGTGTTTCATGAAGATAGAGTTGTTCTTTTTAAAATAAATGTAATCAGCATATCACAATTGAAAAATAGAACTCAGTTGATCGGTTTAGTCCTTTCCTACCAAGAAGTTATCACATTTTCAAAACAATAATTTTCCACTTTCTAATTCTCTGGCTACAACTTGACCAAATGAGAATATGAGAGTATACACGAGGTGATAAAATATCTTACTTTAAATTTTAGTCTTGAGATTGGAATATCATTATGTTTCCAGAAGCTGTATAAACACTTTTATATTGCACATATCTGTTAAGTGGAAATCATGAACAGTATGTGAGCTATTATAGTTGTTGTTTTTTTTGGGGGGGGGGTCAGCTAAATTCTTACAATTCTACCCATTTTGCCATGGGACAAATAGTAAAATATGCAGTTTTATAACTAATCATTACATTATTCATCAATCAACTAATAAAATAAAAGGGCAGCACATCACTCCAATGACAACTGTGGGCCCATGAGAGGATCCTTCTTCATTCTCACATTGCCCGTTAATGTTTTTTTATATAGGTGGATAACTTTTCCAGGGTACCAAATGTGATTGGCTCCAGAAATAACTGTGCCGTACATTTCCTGGTGTGTGGATCCTTCAGGAAGTGCTACCACGCAGGTCCCTGTAGTTCTTGAGGTGTTGAAGATAATTGGGGTCTGCGTCTACCAATCCAACTGACAGGACTTTGGCCAACAAGTGATAGTCTTGTTCAGTTAACTGCAGAAGAAACTAATGTCAGTTGATGATATTAAAGAATATATGAACCAGTTTTATTATCTAAAGTGTGTTATCGGAATATACGTGGCCTGCATCAACTCCACACCTTTTTCTTGTTGGCTTCCTTGTGTTCAGGATTTTGAGCATTTCCACCTTTATTTCTGCGCATCAAAGCATTTCTCTGTGAAAAAAAGGTTACATGGACTTTTAGAATGAAGACTAGTGAACTGTTATTAGGACAACAATAATAATTTTAAAATTTCAAAAGGTGGGTCTGTCTGTCATTTATCAAAATATGAATCTCTTTGTTGTCAAGACAGGGAATCATTTCCAAACATTTGAGCAGGGTGACACAATATATCGAAGTGTTGCATAATCTGACAATTTTTAAAAAACACACCAGGGCACTTTCAGTCAGTGGTGAATCAAGGAATTATAAAGGTAAATGGTAACGCACAATAAATGATTTACAGATGTGTCAAATGAGCCCCCAATGATTACAGGAAAAATGTAAAGATAGAAATGTTAAGGCTTAACAGTAAAATTTGAAGACACTGAAAATGTGTAATCTGAAAATCTAGAGATAAGATGAGGTTGATAAGGAATCCTTTTCTCGTTTACACTTCCTTCTTAGGAAACATTTGATTTGCGTACCCTGGAGGTTTCAAGAGACAAGTAGGGAAAATTATACTTTGATAATTAATAATTGTGAGGGCATTAACAGGAGTTTTAAATACAATATCACTAGTTTTGGTATTGGTAGTGAAACTTGTGATGTAGGAAATAAAAAGTACTCGCCTCTTTTAGGCCATTTGAAAAGCATATAATGATGCAAATTAGGCCAATGGTAATCTGTAAAGGTTTAATGGAAAAGAAACATTAGGTCAAAATTTTTATTTTCCCACATAAGGGCCTAAGTCTTGTTATGACGAAGGATCTTAAAGAAAAAATACAGATTTCACAATAGTCTAGCACTGCTTATCAAATCAAGAATAATGTATAGGTAATACCTAGTATGAACTACAATTCGAAGCTCAAATAAAAGGTCCTTGTTTTTTTTAAATTAAAAGTTTGAACTTACCCCTAATATGTACAACATGTGTCTCTCTCTGTAAATCCTTCCTGAGAGGTGTGTGAGGTCTTATCTTAAGAGAAGCAAAGTTTCCTGCTCCTACGCTTTAACAGACTACTCTCGCAATGTGAAACTCCTACAAATAACCAGTAATACAGGTTTAACCGCATTTGTTAGGTATTGTTAAACCACAAAAGGCTCTAGTTATGCGTAGTGAGCTGGGCTATTACGTAAATAAACGTCAACTGATTGAATCAGAGTTATTTAATGATACACTCAACATAGCTATTGATTTTTTTTAATAGGCTACACCTAGAAACAAGGTTAGGCTATTTTGTGGATAATCTGCACACCCATGTATATATAGACCCATTGGAAACGTTATAAAACCAAGTATGCAGTTACTCAAGGAATTCTTATAAAACCATAAAGTCTCAGGTGCAACTGAACCAAACCTCTAATTAATTGCTTTGTAATGATACATTTTCTATTTAAAATGCACACATTTAATGCTGTCTCAAATCAGAGAGAGGAATGTAGCTTACATTAAAACGTCATTAAAAACATTACATTTAGACTATATTAAATCATATTTAAATGATTATGTGCAGGTTTAATTGTCTATTTAGTTTTTATTATGTTGACTGTGTAGTCTGTGCCTACACCCTTCATCACCATACCACTCATAGTGCTTGGGGTAGACGTTGATACAGTATTCGGCACAGATGTAATATCCTCAGTTTGTCCTCAATAGGTTATTGTTAGGAGGGAAACACAAAACGGACCTTAGATCAGTCTAATGGATCGGTGTCAAGGCGCAACGAGAGATATTACAGAAAGGAGGATATATCAAAGGAGACAATCCCATTGGGCAACGAATGGAGGAACGTATAACGCATCACCAAAAAGACTGTCGACCAATCGCGTTCACGTTGTCAAATATACGTCACGCATTTGCAAAACCATCGTCATGAAATCCCTTCTTAATTTAAAGTCAGGGTAGGAGTCGAGAAAACCTGCCTATTTTCTTCGATAGTATGTAATGTCACGATTCCAAAGCTTATAC